>NC_140209.1:26245358-26462858 GCF_951802725.1 Rutilus rutilus
AATATCATAAGATAGGATTAAATAACAAGAAATTAGATAAGTAAACATGGGATGAAAAGAGCATGAATATACAATGATCAGATAGCAACATTGTTTCGGCCCAGAGCTGGCACTTGTGGAATGTGGAACTGGCCCACATGCAGCGTGGAATGACGGCACTTGGGCGGACCGCTCCTGTTTGCCAGATCTGGGCCACAAGCAGGCCATAGCAATGCCACATGTCAGCCAAGAGCAAAGAAATAAACCAGAACTGGACCTTATCTGAGCCACACAGTCTGTGTATATTAAATATGGAGTCATTTCAGCCTTAATAAGGCTGCTAACAAGCAGAATCAATGAAGGAAAGAAGAGAACAGAAAAAGAGACGAGCAGAAACACAAGACCAACTGACTCCAGACACAGCGTTAGATGAAATTAACTGAAGAGAAAAGAAGACATTAAATCTGTGAAGATTCTGTCAGATTAAGTCTGACAGAAATAATAAATTGCTAGATCTCAATTTTAAAAACTTTTTTATATAAATGTATATTTATCTGCAACAGTTACAGTGAGGAAAATAAAAAATCCAGAATCACAATATATGATTTCTTAACTATTTATTTGTATGATACAGCTGCAAATAAGTATTTGAACACCTGTCTATCAGCTAGAATTCTGACCCTCAAAAACCTGTTAGTCTGCCTTTAAAATGTCCACCTCCACTCCATTTATTATCCTAAATTAGATGCACCTGTTTGAGGTCGTTAGCTGCATAAAGACACCTGTCCACCCCATACAATCAGTAAGAATCCAACTACTAACATGGCCAAGACCAAAGAGCTGTCCAAAGACACTAGAGACAAAATTGTACACCTCCACAAGGCTGGAAAGGGCTACGGGGAAATTGCCAAGCAGCTTGGTGAAAAAAAGGTCCACTGTTGGAGCAATCATTAGAAAATGGAAGAAGCTAAACATGACTGTCAATCTCCCTCGGACTGGGGCTCCATGCAAGATCTCACCTCGTGGGGTCTCAATGATCCTAAGAAAGGTGAGAAATCAGCTCAGAACTACATGGGAGGAGCTGGTCAATTACCTGAAAAGAGCTGGGACCACCGTTTCCAAGGTTACTGTTGGTAATACACTAAGACGTCATGGTTTGAAATCATGCATGGCACGGAAGGTTCCCCTGCTTAAACCAGCACATGTCAAGGCCCGTCTTAAGTTTGCCAATGACCATTTGGATGATCCAGAGGAGTCATGGGAGAAAGTCATGTGGTCAGATGAGACCAAAATAGAACTTTTTGGTCATAATTCCACTAAACGTGTTTGGAGGAAGAAGAATGATGAGTACCATCCCAAGAACACCATCCCTACTGTGAAGCATGGGGGTGGTAGCATCATGCTTTGGGGGTGTTTTTCTGCACATGGGACAGGGCGACTGCACTGTATTAAGGAGAGGATGACCGGGGCCATGTATTGCGAGATTTTGGGGAACAACCTCCTTCCCTAAGTTAGAGCATTGAAGATGGGTCGAGGCTGGGTCTTCCAACATGACAATGACCCGAAGCACACAGCCAGGATAACCAAGGAGTGGCTCTGTAAGAAGCATATCAAGGTTCTGGCGTGGCCTAGCCAGTCTCCAGACCTAAACCCAATAGAGAATCTTTGGAGGGAGCTCAAACTCTGTGTTTCTCAGCGACAGCCCAGAAACCTGACTGATCTAGAGAAGATCTGTGTGGAGGAGTGGGCCAAAATCCCTCCTGCAGTGTGTGCAAACCTGGTGAAAAACTACAGGAAACGTTTGACCTCTGTAATTGCAAACAAAGGCTACTGTACCAAATATTAACATTGATTTTCTCAGGTGTTCAAATACTTATTTGCAGCTGTATCATACAAATAAATAGTTAAAAAATCATACATTGTGATTTCTGGATTTTTTTTTCAGATTATGTCTCTCACAGTGGACATGCACCTACGATGACAATTTCAGACCCCTCCATGATTTCTAAGTGGGAGAACTTGCAAAATAGCAGGGTGTTCAAATACTTATTTTCCTCACTGTATGTTAACAGCAATAATATGACATTTCTCTCGTAAGAACAGCTATTCATCTGACGGACTCGTGGTGAAAATAATGAGGAAATTATATTGTCTTTCATTGCTCCTTTCGCCAAGAGCATTCCAAACTGCTACATAACATGCAATTGCACTGCCCTGCCTTACTGTTGAAGGACGCAATAGAGCTGGCGGTGGGTTACGACCGATCTTGGACCTGTGAGTTTTGAATCGGAGTCTCCACAAGCTACCATTCAAAATGCTCCTGCAGAGACATTGCGTACATCAACCGGCAAGGTGATCTACGCTCCCGTCGCATGTCACAACTCGCCCGCCATCTCCTCCTCTGGAATCGGAAGCATCTTAGGTAGCTTCGGGCCATGTATGTCCCTGGTGTGCTCAACCGTGTGGCTGACAAGCTATCATGAGCTGTGCTCCTGGGAGAATGGCGACTCCACCCCCAGGCGGTTCAGCTTTTCTGGAGAGAGTTTGTGGAGGCTCAGGTAGACCTATTTGCCTCCTCAGAGACCTCCCACTGCCAGCTGTTTTACCTCCTGACTGAGGGAACACTCGGCATGGACACACTGGCACACAGCTGGTCCCGGGGCCTCCGCAAATATGCGTTTCCCCTAGTGAGCCTACTTATACAGATCCTGTTCAAAGAGGACAAGGAGCAGGTCCTTCTGGTGGCTCCTTATTGCCCCACCCGGACCTGGCTCCCAGAACTCATGCTCCTCGTGACAGTCCCTCCCTGGCCCATTCCTGACCTTCTGACTCAGAGACGGGGCACCCTATGGCACCCGCATCCGGACCTCAGGAAACTCCATGTCCTTAGGGGGGCGAGACGGTTAAATCCTCCTCGACCCCCCTCCATACCCTCTTGGGACCTTTCCCTGGTGCTTTGAGCACTCCAGGATGCTCTCTTTGAGCCTTTGCAGTCAGCAGACTTAAAGCTTCTGTCCATGAAGACTTTGCTACTGGTTGCACTGGCCTCCATCAAGAGGGTAAGGGACCTGCAGGCATTTTCGGTCGATGAATCGTGCCTAGAGTTCGGGCCGGGTGACAACTATGTTGTACTGAGACCCCGGCCTGGCTATGTACCCAAGATTCCTACCACTCCCTTCAGGGACCAGGTGGTGAACCTGCAAGCACTGCCCCTGGAGGAGGCAGACCCAGCCCTGGCTTTCCACTGTCCCGTCTGCATTCTGCGACTGTACGTGGACAGAAACCAAAGCACCAGGACCTCAGACCAGCTCTTTGTCTGTTAAGGAGACCAACAGAAGAGAAAGGCTGTCTCCAAGCAGAGGCTGGCCCACTAGATAGTTTTACCACTAGATAGGCTTACCAAGCACAAGGCGTGCCCTGCCCGCTCAGGTTGCATGCTCACTCCACGAGAGGTGTTGCATACTTGTTATGTTGTAATCGATGTGGCTCGGGTTAACCTTCTGGGGACCAAAAACGCACCCGCGCGTTTAGCTCGTTTTTTATTTTTAGCAATGAAAATAAACACTAAATGCTCTGTTAATTTTGATCTTTCATTTTCGTGTAATACATCAATCGATCCTGTTCAGTTTCTTTTTTTTTTTTTCTGTATACTCACAATAAAAATAAAGTGTTTTGCTTTTTGACAAATAAAGAAAAATTAAGATGATGCGATTTCTGCCTTCTCTCTGTCAGTAAACTCCCGTTTGAAACGCGTTCGAAAATGATCTATAACTCCGCGAAAATTCAGTCAAACAGGCAAACAGACCCACGGGCATAAAGCTTGAGATCGCAGCTTTTAAATGAAGTAATTTATATAAAAAACAAATATTATCAGCTTCTGTAATCTGTACACAAAGAGAGCGACTCCAGTCGACCTCATTATGAGATGATTCACAGTAATTTGACCACGCCCCGGAGAGCGCGTGCTTTTCAAATGCAAATTCCGAGAACCATTTCAGATCTGTGAAACGCCCACATCAGCTGTAAACAAAGCGCGTCGCGAGTGAGACATTATAGCCTTTATGGAGAAAAGTTTCCACAGTGCTGATGAGGAGAAATATCTCCTGATATGAGCAGCAGATCACGCTGAGGAGTGAGGTAGGCTGTTTTCTTTTCTCAAGTGTGGAATAACGTTATGGAATAACGTTAGTGTAGGCCTATAAACCGCAAAAAGATGAATTGCATTTCTATAATGACTCGCGTTTCTGTGAGATGAATGAAGGGTACATATTTGTAAAGAGTGTTTAGCCTAAATATGAATCGCGCGTCTGTGTGTGAAAGAATAAACTGCTTTGCCATAGCCTACTGAGATGAGTAAAAATCGACTGAAATATGTTGAAATAAAATGTATTTGTATAAGCAACGTAAATTAACATTTATATGCCCTGATATTTCAATAAAACAACGTTAGTCAGGCGTTAGTCACACTATTTTTGTCAAAAATAAAGTCATAGACTAAGATGTTAGATGTTCCAATGTTGGCTATATTCAAACTAATGAATACATATGATAAAATGTAGGCCTATAATCTTTTTTTTCTTTCTTTTTTTTTTTTACAAAGAAAGAGTACACTTGAAATATTGTTGAAATTGTAATTATTGTTGTAATTGTAACATTTTTAATAAAATAGCTAAACATATTTACAAGATAGATGTAAGCGAAATCTTAAATGGTCAATATAAGTATTCTTCTAAATACATTGTCCTTGCATTGTGGCTCAGTCAGTGTCACACCTGAATGAATGACTATTCAGAGTCATTATGCAGAGTGGGTGGGACATCCCAGGTGTAAACTACTCCTTCACGCCCCCCTCGCATATTGGCTTTCCAAGCAAAACCTGTTTTACACCATTTAAATCAATGTATTTTTTTTTGTGAACGATAAAGCAAGACTATTTTCACATAATTTTGAAGCCAGTACTCAAAGGTACAACATCAATTAGACAAAAGTCTTGTGGACACATATTTAATATGTGTTTTGTGGTCTTAATTCAGCCACTTTCATTTTTATTTTTTCCAATAACCACGCATAAACATTATTCTCTTAAAAATACAAACATCTACATACACGTTGCCCGCATATTTTGGTAGCCCTGTTTGTGCTAGAGTGATTTTACACCTTTGCCATTAACATGTTTATAAATAACTGAAAAAAGCACAAATTTCAAGGCATGTCAGAACATCTCAAGGGCTCCAAAAACACCTTGGTCCCCAGAGGGTTAAATGAATCACTGTGGTACGTCTGGTCAGGACGCAATGAAGATGCACTTAGGTTTCGTTGAGTATTTATTGGGTGTACTTGTATGTGTGTGTGGTTCTATAAGACAAATAGAAACCAATATATCAATACTTAACATTCATAAAATAATTGTTAATCAATAACAAAGACATTTCAATAGTTAGAAAGCATTTGAACATATCCAGAAGTCATATTATTCACTTTTGTTATCTTATCTGACTTTAGTCAGACTGGGGATTGAACCCCTGGCCGTTGCGTTAATGACGTCACATCGACAGCGCGTGCAAACAGAATGACGAAGCACTTTTCTTAGCATACTCGGCAATATCAACAAATAATATAAATATACCCAAATGAAAGGCTATTAAAATAATGCTTGATATAAACAACAAGAACGTACTGTGTAAACAATTATTAACATGCAATAAGATAATATGCAGATCGATCGGCCGTACAGACTACTTTAATTAGGCCTATTTAACCTAACAAACAGAACTATGTTGATAACTTATAAACCACAAAATGAAATACGATCTATAAACATAGAAACTTACTTTTAGATGCACGCACACGATTAATAACACCACTTTCTGATATGAGGCAATCTCTCGTGAGCTCCGCAGTCCACACTCTACGGATTCATAACAACAACTAACGCACTTCCTTTCCAGCATATTCCAATTACTCCGTTATTCCACAGGGGGGCGTTCACAGTCCATAGTCATTGAATCTGCCAACTCTCAATATGAAAACCCTACTAATATAAATCTATTACCTGAAGTGCTAAATACAAACCCTTTGTAACAGCCGCCCCCAAATTTGCATAGTCAAATTTGCTTATTTAGAAGGGCTTGAAACTACATCTGTGTCTGGGAGTGCCGGTAGTTTGATGAGGCGCGCTACAGGTCTGATATATGTTCTGTCTTTAATTTTCACCTCAGCTGTTCTGATTCGTCCATCAGTCCCGGGGAAAACATTAGTGATTCTTCCTACCGGCCAGAGTGCTCTGGGTAACTGTGGATCCACAATCATAACAATCATGTCCAACTGCAACTGGTCTTTGTCCCTCTGCCATTTTGCATGGGTTTGTAGGTTGGGCAGGTAGTACTTTTTGAAGTGTGTCCAGAACTGATCGGCAAGTACTTGAGAGTGTCTCCATCTACGGCGGCTTAAGAGTTCTGTTTCATGATAAACGGTCTGTGGGAGTGATGGATCCAGCCGCCCCATGAGAAGAAGGTTTGGAGTCACCGGGTTGGGGTCAGCAATATCTGTGGAAATGTAACCCAGAGGTTTAGAATTCAGAATTCCTTCTATTTCAGTGAGAACCGTGTTCAGTACCTCCTCAGTCTTACTTTGCCCTTGTAAAGTGGCATACAGTGCAGACTTAATGGATCTTATCTCACGTTCCCAAACTCCTCCAAAATGGGGACTACTGGGAGGATTAAATCTGAATTGTATTTGCTGTTTGGCCAACTCTGTCTGCAGGGTATGACCCAATGATTTGAATGACTCTTGGAGCTCTCTTCCGCCACCTTTAAAGTTTGTGCCTTGATCTGATAGCAATTCTGAAGGTTTTCCTCGGCGTGATGTAAAGCGTCTTAGAGCCATCAGGAATGAGTCAGTATCAAGGCTGCTTAAAAGGTCGATGTGGACAGCATGAGTAGTCAGGCATTTAAACAAGATGCCACAACGTTTCTCACATCGTCTACCTATTTTAACTGTAAATGGTCCAAAACAGTCCATTCCAGTAGAGAAGAATGGGGGTTTGAATATTTGCAGTCTGGCCTGAGGGAGATCTGCCATTCGAGGCACTGTCGGTTTAGCTCGCCACCTTTGACAGTCTGGGCAGGAGTATTGCTGCCGTTTAATGGCTTCTCTACCACGTAAAATCCAATATTTACGGCGGATCTCTGCAAAGACCCGTTCAGAACCAGGGTGATGAAGCTCTTTATCAATGTCCTGAATGAGTAGTTGAGTTATTTTGTGGGATGGATCTAGGACAACTGGGTGGATAACATCTGCATCCAGTTGTTGACTGCGGCGAAGTCGCACACCATCTCGAATGAGGCCCACTGCGTGGTCATACTCAGGTGCCAAAGTTATTAGGCGGCTAGAATACGGTACTGGTTTACCTTCCACTGGAGGTCCTCAGGGAAGCTATCATATTGAACTTTCTTCAGAATGTCTCTTTCTGCTAATTGATGATCCTCAGTTGAGGGATCCCCTTCTTTACCTGCCACTTCCTGGCGTAGAAGTGCTGCAGCTTCCACTAAAGCTTTAAAACTGCTGAACTGTTGTGGGTCAGGCAAGGACTGAACATCAGCAACTGTTACGTGACTACAGAAAGTAGTCTTCTTCAGTTCAGCAGGATTGTCAGATGTACTTATGTTGGGAATCATCGGCCAGCAGCTGGGTGAGTGCAGGAGAAATTCTGGTCCTTGACTCCATAATTTGTCTGTAGATGGCTCTTTTAGAGTCTTCCCATGAGTGATGTAGTCAGCTTGATTGTTGGTGGATTCCACATACCGCCATGTGTGAGCACTTGTGAGTTCTTGTATTTCAGCAATTCTGGTTCCCACAAATACTTTATAGCGACAGGATTCTGACTGAAGCCATGTCAGGACTGTAGTGGAGTCGGTCCAGAGTACGAAGGATTCAATGTTCAGGGTGAGCTCTTTAGCTAATAATGAAGCTAACTGCGCACCCGTAAGAGCTGCACACAGTCCATCTGGGAGCTCACATAGCAGCGAGGTAATTTGATTTGAGTTAGATGTGGCAGTTCTCTTTGCCAATCATACCATGTTTCAAGAATGTCATTTGGCAGTAGTGGGTCATCCCACTCTCTCTGTTTTGCCCACAGACTCTGTATAAGTATCTTGGCCCGAGTGATATAGGGAACAAGGAACCCAAGGGGGTCATACTGGCTCGCTACTACCTTGTATATATTTCTCATTGTGGGGGTTGAACAGTTAGCAAGGCGGCTTTGGTATCCAAGAGTATCAGATTGACACATCCAACGCAATCCTAATGCAAGTTCTTGAGGATCTGATTCGGTTTGGTTAAGCCAAAGCTCACTGCTTTCAGATCTGGCTTCCTTTGGCAGATGATTGATGACATTAGGTGAATTGCATGCCCATTGTCGTAGTTCAAATCCTCCTTCTGCTAACAGATTCCACAGTGTGTTCACTAGCCCTTTAGCCTCCTCAAATGTAGCGACACTCTGTAGACAGTTATCTACATAGAAACATCTTTCGATGGAGTGTCGGACATTGTCTCCTGGCTCACTGTGGTCAATTACGTGCTTCTGTAGTGCGTATGTGGCACAACACGGACTACACGTTGTTCCAAATGGGAGCACTTGCCACTCGTAGATGCTTGGGAGTTCCTCTCTGTTCTGATCACGCCATAGGAATCGGAGGAGGGGCTTGTCCTCTGGTAGTAGTCTCACTTGATGGAACATGCCCTTTATATCACTACTAAAGGCTACTGCATGCTCCCAGAATCGTAGCAGTATCCCGAGCAAGGAGGACCCCAGAGTCAGTCCAGGCAGAAGCAGATCATTCAGGTTTTCACCTCTGTATGAGAAAGAACAATTGAAAACAACTCTGTTTTTTTCATTATGCCTCACCATGTGGTGGGGGGGGGGGATGAACCATGATTCTTCTTCCCCAGTAAGTTTCTGCTCTGGTATCGCAACCACATAGCCTGCCTGTACCAGTCTCTGAATTTCAGCTCTGTAAGCCTCTGACTTCACAGGATCCCTAGCCAGGCGATTCTCTGTGCTGTGAAAATTAGGCATTACAGATTGCTTTGTGGCATGTAATTTTGGCATATTCTTAACTCTTAAAAGGGGCGTAGCATAGCGTTGGGTCCCATTTATATCAACTCGGGTTGTCTTTGCCTCTAGTAGGTCGATGGCAGCTTGATCTTGTTTGGATCTGGTGGCAAGTTTCTCGCTCCTGTAGGGGAGTACATCGAGTTGCCACAGTTTCTCAACATGTCTGAACAGCTCATTCGAAGGGGAGCGAAATGATATATTAAGACATTGTTGGGTGAGAAGTGGATGTTGCACAAGCTTAGCAGGGCCTTGGACTGTCCAGCCTAGTCTCGTCTTCACTGCTGCTGGTCCACCAGGAGGACCCAAGCGTACAGGCTCAATCGGGGTAACTAAGTGGGGATAGTCAGAGCCGATTAATAAGAGGGGCCGAACACAGTCATAGGAAGGGATTGGCAACCTTCTGAGGTGTCTGTATTTATTCTGTAAGGTTGCAGCTGGACACGTGTGTTCGGCTAGCCCCAATTGGTCTGCAGTAAACGCCTTGTGTATCTTAAACACTCTTTGAGGCTGACAGGCTGGAGAGATGGTGAAAGACACTGAAGTACCATGTATGACTCTCATGTCCTGTCTAACAGTTCTAAGAGTAAGGTCTTCTGGTTTGCCATATAGCTTCATTTTCTGAGCAGCTGCTTGCAAAAGGATGGTGCGTTCTGAACCATCGTCCAAAATGGCAAATGTCTCAAGGGCATGTTCTCCATTCCGAAGGATACCTTTGTGACCTTTAACAGGACCTGACTGCAGCCTAATGTTCGGTCTAGGTACAGGACCTCATTGGTGTTGTTAACAAGACAAGTGTTTTCATTGACTGGTCTCTCATTCAACTCATGAAGTGCCTCAAGATGTTTGCCCTTACATACCTTGCAGATGGTTTTCAAACGGCACTGCGCTGCCTGATGGGATCGACCACAACGCCAGCATCTCTTATTGGTTTTCACCCAGTTTGTTTTCTGTTCTTTGGTGAGCTGGCTGAAATTATGACACTGATTCAAATAATGCTGGGTATTTGTGCAGTAGGGGCAGAACATTTTTGGTTTGTCCTGAGTTTTAGCCACACTCGAACTGGATCCTTCTGCAGATGTGGTATTGAGAGCAGGCTCTGCACTGTGGAATATAGCCGTTGTCTTGGTGGGCTTAAAGTCTCTGCGTCTATCCCTTTTCTGGGTAGTTTGCTCCTTTCTGTCCCCGCCATGCAACTTGAAACCACTTTCCTGTATGTTTAGCTCATATTCAAGCCAGTCCGCAAAGTGTAAAAGAGTAGGAATGCGAACATTTAAGGGGTACATGTACCTTTTGAACTCAGCTCGCAATTCGTGGGGCAGCTTTGACATCAGTCTGGTTACGTGTGAACCGCACTGGAGCTCAACACTGCCGCTATCCCCCAGTTGGTCCAGCATGCCTACTAATGCTCTGACTTTCAATGCAAACCTTTTGAATCCACTAGCATCATAACTATGGATAGTGGGGTCATCCATTAAATCAGCAATCCGCCGCAAGGCTAATTGGTGAGGTTGCCCATATTGCTCAGCAAGAGTTGCCATGGTATCTGAATAGGGCCTACTGGAATTGATATAAGAGTCTGCAATGAGAAGAGCGTCCTCAAACTTCAAGTGTTCTAAGAGAATTTGATATTTAAATCTCTCTGTCACATCCTCAGGTAGAAGATTGTCTAATGAGACCTTCAGTCGTGCAAATTCCCGTGGGTCTCCCTTGGTGAAGTCAGGGATTCTAGGTGTAGGGCCTCGGTATACCTTCTCTTGCTGAGTGTGGTTAGGATGCTGTCCTGTGTCTCTATAGAATGGCATGCTGGCAGTAGGTGCTGTTTGGGGATGCCTGGGCTGTGAATAGTAACGCGCCCTCTGGTACACCATAGGGTACCTCTCGGGTTCATAGTACTCAGGTGTTGATGCGCAGGAGGGATATTGCCCTCTATTCCCTAATTTCTGCATGCTAGTGGATATTTCCTCCACCAAATCTGATATGTTGTGTCTAGGAGGTGGTGGTGGTGGTATATCCACTGTGGAGAGAAAGATGTCATCATCCACTACTGGAGGAGGTGGCAGTGGCCAGTCTTCATATTCTGTTAAAGGGGCTTGCCTTGATGATAACCGGGCTCTGTCATGTGGCAAAGGCACTGCTCTTTGGTGGGTTGAGGAGGCTCTGTTAATAACCATTTGATGTTGCTTATCTAGAACTGTAGATTGAAGTTGTTGATTTTCTTGTTTAAGCTGCTGCATCATTTTCAGAATCTTCGATACATCCTCCGTTGTAACTGGTTGCAATACAGATGTGCTTTCATATCTTGTCCCAGTGGGTGGTGAACGACTTATGGCTCTCCGGTCTGCCCACATGGTCTCGTCGCTCGATGACTGATACGTGAGAGGGGTCATCTCGGCTACCCTTTCAGTCTGACTTGCCTGTAACTCTCTGGGATGAAGGAATGTAGCAGCAGCTAGGGTCTGTTGGTCGTAATGTGGGAGAGAAACCTCATAATCCTCCAACCAGGCTGGAGGCTGTGTTCGCCGCTTAGGACGCACGTCAGCAGGCCGTCCTTCTCTGGTCGTCTTGTCTGAAAACATCTTCGACACATCCACAGCAATTACCGTAATTTGGACCAATTTGTTATGTTGTAACCGATGTGGCTCGGGTTAAATGAATCACTGTGGTACGTCTGGTCAGGACGCAATGAAGATGCACTTAGGTTTCGTTGAGTATTTATTGGGTGTACTTGTATGTGTGTGTGGTTCTATAAGACAAATAGAAACCAATATATCAATACTTAACATTCATAAAATAATTGTTAATCAATAACAAAGACATTTCAATAGTTAGAAAGCATTCGAACATATCCAGAAGTCATATTATTCACTTTTGTTATCTTATCTGACTTTAGTCAGACTGGGGATCGAACCCCTGGCCGTTGCGTTAATGATGTCACATCGACAGCGCGTGCATACAGAATGACGAAGCACTTTTCTTAGCATACTCGGCAATATCAACAAATAATATAAATATACCCAAATGAAAGGCTATTAAAATAATGCTTGATATAAACAACAAGAACGTACTGTGTAAACAATTATTAACATGCAATAAGATAATATGCAGATCGATCGGCCGTACAGACTACTTTAATTAGGCTTATTTAACCTAACAAACAGAACTATGTTGATAACTTATAAACCACAAAATGAAATACAATCTATAAACATAGAAACTTACTTTTAGATGCACGCACACGATTAATAACACCACTTTCTGATATGAGGCAATCTCTCGTGAGCTCCGCAGTCCACACTCTACGGATTCATAACAACAACTAACGCACTTCCTTTCCAGCATATTCCAATTACTCCGTTATTCCACAGGGGGGCGTTCACAGTCCATAGTCATTGAATCTGCCAACTCTCAATATGAAAACCCTACTAATATAAATCTATTACCTGAAGTGCTAAATACAAACCCTTTGTAACAATACTCCTGGGCGCTGGCACGTGGCGATTTGATAACAGAAATCTGTAAAGCTGTGGGCTGGGTGAAACCTAACACGTTAGCTAGATATTATATATGTGTAAAGCCGGTCTCCTCCGGTGTTCTCACCCTAAACGGGTAGAAGCACTGAGAGGCCCGTCTCTGTCGGCTTGCTGCACCCTACTGTACCCTAATTGCTACACCCCCTATTGCTTCAGAGTGAAAAACCTGTGAGTCCTCCAACACCCTCGGGCCAGACATGGCGGAGCGTATGGCGCCAGGCCTTTATCCGTTGAATCCTTGAGAACCGGGTCTAGGCTGGGTCCCATATGTGTGACCCTGCGGGGATCCCATAAGTGTATTCTTCCAAGGCTGCTCCTAAACGGAAGCCTGTGCCTTTCCCCTAGGCTAAGTCGCCCAGTATTTCATATGCAGTACAACCTCCGGGTTAGTCCATATGTATATCTCCACATAACTCCTTTGGGGAAGAATGTGGGTTCTGCAGCATTCCCCTTCCTAACAGAAAGTAAGGTTTCCCAGTGTTATCCAATAATCTCACTGTATGGGTTATCACGGGACAACAGTGACAGATACTCTCTGTGTAAGCCCTCTCCTGTCGTCCTTCCAGGCAAGAAGGAGCAAACAGCTTGCACAGGTCACTGGATTGGGTCAGCAGCTGTGGCCCTTTGGTAGGGATTCCTATTCCACTGTCTCAACGTGGCGTCGACTGACCGATTGAAGAGGAACGTCTCGGTTACATATGGTAACTCTCGTCCCTGAAAGAGGGAACGGAGACCCCACATCCCGTCACCACATCTGCTGCAGCCCCCCGGGGCAGCCAGCTCATCGGCTTGGCTCCTCAGCATAAAACTGAAGTGAAATCGCACCTGTTGCTCATTATATACCCGTGCTGCGTGGCAGAGAGGCTGTTGCAAATGCAAATGGTCCCAACGTGGTATCTCCGTTCCCTCCTTCAGAGAACGAGGGTTACCATATGTAACCGAGATGTTACGTCGCTTTTATGATTCCTCGTTATATACATAGGTGACCACCCGTCCCGCGTAGCGCGTGCGCGCACAGCGTTTGAAGCCCAATTCACGCGTCACGCAAATTGAGACCGTGTCACGCATAATCTATGCTTGCTCAAAAAAAAGTTGGTCGCTCTATATACTCGAGCCCCAAGCAGACAAACGAACATTACTTGACATTTCAGCACGCTATTGTTGCCACACAAACCCCTCGGTTGAACTGCTGACTAGGTTGTTGTCAACTTTTTCGTTGTTGTCATGACAGCGCACGCACGCGCATACCAGACACACTGGGAAGGAAGGAACTTTTAGATGCGCGCTTTCCAATTCGAAAAATTCGAGAAAGAGACTGTCTGAGAGGCAACGCCATCATCAATTAAAAAGAGAAGGTGTGAGTACAAGAAACAAGAATGGGGAAATTAATATTTGTGGCTGAAAGGTGTTGAGGGGGATACCGAGAGGGCTTTTTGTGACCTTTGCAAAACGTCCTTCTCAATCGGACATGGAGGGAGGGGGATACGAGGTCAATCGTATTTTTTTTTTAAATACTTTTTTTTAATTGTTCCTGTGGTGTTGAGCAACTACAATTCCTGTTAATCCTATACATTTATATTATAATTTATTAATTTATTTAAAGTAAATAAATTGTAATGAAAAATAAATAAAATTAAATAGTAAATCTTAAGTGGAAGTACATCTGTCAATTCATTGAATGTTCAAAATATTATGAGTCTTTATTTAGAAAAAACACACACATTGGTTGGCCTATGCATGAGCATACATCAAAAATTACACGTTTAGGAGAATAGGGCATTACTATGCAAGGTGGTATGTGCTAGAAATGGGTAAACCACTATCAGTGAGTCTGCCAGTGGGGCACCGCCGTGCCAGGCAGTGTCCCACATTGTCCCTCAGAAACATACCCATTGTCCCCCCTTGGGCTTATTAGCAGGTGGTCACCCTATATATACATAATGAAGAAAAATAAATAAATAAATAAATAAATAAATAAATAGAAAAACAAAGTCAAAACACAATGAACAAGACAGACAAAACAGTTCCCATATTACCCACCCCACCCTACCCCAGGGACTTATGTCATGTCACTTTAATGGGACAGTCAATGCTACACACTTACTTAAACTATGCTATCAAGGTCATGGAGAAGGGGAAACCAAATCTTATCAAAATGATCCAATTTGTTTAACTAAGAAAAATGTCCAGTTTTCTTGACGTTAGATGAACGTGTTTTAAAAGGTATAATGTTCCTCAAACGTTCTTTCAACTTAATTTTGATTAACAATTTAACGTTCTAGGAACATTAAAAATGTCTAGTTTCCTTAATGTTAATAGAAGAATATTTAAAGGTTAATATCATGTTCCTAAAACATTTTTCAATCATTCAAACACCTGCTGTGAACAAGCACTGAAAGAAAGAGAAATAACACAAACTACAAATTTATTTAGCCACATTCTTAAATGAAATCAATTGAAGATAAAATATGTTAAATCTCTGAAGATCTCAGCAGAGGAGGATTAAACAACTCCACAAACAGCATTACCAGCTTCACTTATTACTAACCACTGACTTTATTTCAGTCAACAAAAAAATCTTATAACAAAAATCTGTTAGCTGGGCTGTCCCTCATCAGCTCTGCACTGTATACCTGCTTACATGACAAGCACATAACTTTCAGAAACTCTTTATCTGCTGCATGTCAAAAAATAAATAAAAACAAATGAACATGAACATTTGTTTCTTTAAAGGAGGGCAAATGGCTTGGGAATAAAGAGGTGGAAATGAGCTGTAAACCTGACAAGGGTGCTTATGGGAAGATCTGTGTCATCCTGGCTAACTAAAATCAAGCACCATGGGTAAGAAATGTAAATTATTACTGGATAACATCCATATCCTATACACATTAGTGAGCATATTTTAAGGTGTTTATATTTCTGTGATGATGACATTTCATGAAGACAATTATTCTTTAATATTGCAGTGCCAGGAGAAGCAGCAGAAGAAGAACAAAGGGCAACTCTACAGTCACCACTGAAAATAACAATAGCACTGACAGTTGCCACAATTGCAGTAGTATTAGGTAATGCAGTAACATCAACAATAGCTGAAGCAGTAGTAGGGGCAGCAGCAGGAGCAGCAGCTGGAATAAGCATTTTACAATCACTATGGGAAGCAGAAGCAAGAACAGGAACAGTAGCAGTAGCAATAGCAGCAGTAGCAGGAGGCCTAGCAGGAACAACAGCAACATTATTGCTCTCATTGTTAGGAACACAATCACTAACAGGATCAGCAGTAACTGGAGCACTGGCAGGAGCTGCAATGGTTGCAGTAGGAAGAATACAGTGGGCAATAAATACAATACAGTGGGTGATAGATAACTTACAATGGGCGAAATTAATTGGAGGATTAGCAATAACAGCAACCATATTTAATATAGTGTCACTGGCAAGAGCAGCAGGATCACTAGCATCAGGAGCAGGATCAGCAGCCTTAAGATCACTAGCATCAGGGTCAGTAGCAGCAGCATCAGGAGTAGCAGCATCTGAAGCAGCAGGAGTAGCAGCATCAGGCATTGCAGCATCTGAAGCAGCAGGAGTAGCAGCAACAGGAGTAGCAGCATCTGAAGCAGCAGGAGTAGCAGCATCAGGAGTAGCAGCATCTGAAGCAGCAGGAGTAGCAGCAACAGGAGTAGCAGCATCTGAAGCAGCAGGAGTAGCAGCAACAGGAGTAGCAGCATCTGAAGCAGCAGTAATAACAGCAACAGAAGTAGCAGCATCTGAAGCAGCAGGAGTAGGAGCAGCAGGAGGAGCAGGAGCAGGAGTAGCAGCATCTGGAGCAGCAGGAGTAGGAGCAGCAGGAGTAGCAGTATCTGAAGCAGCAGGAGTAGCAGCAGCAGGAGTAGCAGCATCTGGAGCAGCAGGAGTAGCAGCAGCAGGAGTAGCAGTATCTGAAGCAGCAGGAGTAGCAGCAGCAGGAGTAGCAGCATCTGGAGCAGCAGGATTAGCAGCAGCAGGAGTAGCAGCATCTGGAGCAGCAGGATTAGCAGTAGCAGGAGTCTCTGGAGCAGCAGTAGCAGCAGCAGTAACAGCAGGAGTATTCGGAGGATCACTGGGATTTGCGGCAGGAACAGGAATTAATGGATCACAACAGAATGGAATATCACAGACACAATCAGCTGTGAAGGTAAGAGTGCAGATTGGTGTGGCAGCCTGTGCAATTTAGGGTTTGAGAGCAAGTACAGAAGAAGAAAATGTATATAAATTTTTTTTTTTTTTTTCAAGAACAGGATGCTCCAAACTCCAGGCCAAACATTCAACACCACAACAACCAAATTTAATTGCAAAGAAGTAACTTTTAAATAAAAGTAATAATCCCAAATAATAACACAGAATAATAACTTCAGGGGCCTTTATCATAAAGACGATTTATGTGACTTGCACATAAATATTCTGTTTAGTTGGTGCCAACCCTGGTTATAGGCACTATGAAAGTGGCTCAGGTTTTTAGTGTTAATTGTGAATTACACTACTCAATTACACAGCAAATACTATCATACACAACAAATAGCAGCATGTAACCAGCTGAAAAACATCTTTCAACGGCATGAATCTGAGCAATATATTCTCTTATGGCGTAAATGAGACTTTTATAAAAAAAATCTTTATAGTGTAAGGACCACCCATTGGCCCAAATACGGAGTCCGCAGCCTGGGCGAAGGGATAATGCATGTATGTCTTTTCAGCGCTCCAGTGAAGTTCACTTAATTTATTGGAATTTAGTTTCAATATTACTTTAGCTCTACGCTTAATCTGACACCAATTTCAATTGCTAATTAAATTTAGATTGTGTTTCTGATTAGAAAATAGTCATAAATATTGATTATGAATTAATTAGGGCTGTTGCGGTGAAGGATTTTCCCTTGCGGCAATTTTGAGGGGCTCAATAGCGCGATATGCGGTTTTATCGCCATTTATTTATTTATTTATTTATGTTTGATTTATTTATATGTATTTGTTGCTATATAAATAAGTGTTACGATGTGGTCAGCATGCACAACAACGAGTACATTTTCAGTAACCAATGTAACCGAAACTAAACAGCGTCTCTGCGCATTGAAAGACTGTCACTCTGTCAACAGACTGTCTTTGAATGAGTCATTATAACCGTTCATTCAACGAACACGTTCAAAAACACTGATTCATTAAAAGATAGTAATGAAACAAGGTGTTAATTATTTTTAACTTTGAGCTCCACTTCAAGGCAGCTGACCAGCAATGCGTCGCATATGGGTAACACTGAAGCTGATGCGATTCAATGCGTGACTCTCTGATTTTTGTTTGCCGCGGCTTCCTCGCGCAGTGTAATGCTGACCAGCGCTGTCACCATTCATGGTAAATGCCCTTAAACATTAAAAGGATGACACGACATATTTCGCTTTCCTTGGACATGGCAACCTTTTCACGAATCTATTTGACTTGACCTCAAAGACAGACGCAGGTAATCGCACGCGCTCAGTCGATCACTCACATTCACTGAGCCACGAAGCCTCTGTACAAATCACCATGATAAAAACAGTCTCGTTATCATTATTAACCTATTTAACATCCAATACACATGCACGAAGTTCAAAACAATAAGGTTATTGCCTCATGAAAAAAGAAAACACTGAATATCACGGTTGCTGCGGTTACTTGCCAGTAGCGCGGTACTGCAATATTGCGGTTATCGCGACAGCTCTAGAATTAATTTAGATCTTTGATTATTCTGAGTATCCCATACTTTCAATTAATAATTCACTAAGGGACCAGATGCCGCACAGACTCACACGCCCCGGGTTTATGTGGATTTCATGGACACATCCTCGCCAGTCTGATCTTGGTCAGAGGGTGCAGGGTTTGCTAATACCTCTTAAGTTGGTTGCCTACTGCTCATTCGTACAAAAAATTGTAGTTTATTAAGCCACTTCCGTACAACTTGCTAAATCAGTGATAGACAGAAATCAAAAGGTCTTCAGATGACGTGCCTATGCTCCGTTCATATGCGCCTTTAGTTTGACCTATCCTGGACACAGAGCTGTGGTAGCACCAGCCTCCTCATAGTCTACTAAAATAATGATTTCAGTAAACTTAAAGCTGCATTTGGTAACTTTTGTAAAAATGTATTTTTTACATATTTGTTAAAACTGTCATTATGTCCTGACAGTAGAATATGAGACAGATAATCTGTGAAAAAATCAAGCTCCTCTGGCTCCTCCCAGTGGTCCTATTGCCATTTGCAGAAATAAACCGCTCCCGGTCAGAAACAACCAATCAGAGCCAGGAGGAATGTCTTAGCAGTGTCAATCAAGCTCGTGTACGCGCTGATCACACCCCTCTCTCGCACAGCGCGTACCGTCTTCAAAATCAAGATTGCCAGTGTGCCGCAGCTGTGTTAATGGCGGACAAACAACCAAACCTGACAATTTCTCGAGTGGCACCTGCTCATACAACAAAGTAGGGCTGGGCGATATATCGAACGATATTGTTAGGCACTAGAGGTGGGCGATACTCCAAATTTTGGTATCGATCCGATACCAAGTAAATACAGGGCCAGTATCGCCGATATCGATACCGATACCAATACTTTTTAATTTTAAAAGCATGCACTTGAACTTGTATGCACTTTCCTGTGCTAGAGCAGTGTGTCATGATTTATGAGGTGAATGCATCATTAATATGCTAAATCTGAAAACGTTTTCATGACTACTAAATATTTTGTGATTTGTGCTCTCAACTCGCCTGTAATTATTAGTCAGTGACTTTTACAAAACTACCCTAATTATAGTAAAAGTACTATTGTACACTAGCCTACTGTTCAAAAGTTTGGGGTCTGTAAGATTTTTAATTCTCTTCTGCATTTATTTGATCAAAAATACAGTAAAAACTGTAATATTACAATTTAACATAGGCTATCTGTTTTCTATGTCATACTAAACTGTAATTTATTCAATTGATCAAAGCGTAATTTTCGGCATCATTACTCCAGTTATGATGATAATTATGATATATGATAACAAATATAACATTTTTTTTTTTTTGTCATCTACTGAATTTTTCGTCAATGATACCAGGGACACCGAAACACCGGGGAACATGAAATTTGGTGGGCATGTAGCCCCACTAGACTTTTACGGAAAAATTTCGTTTGGTCCCCGGGGGCCACTCTCCCCCCGCACTGGGCCCCCCCCAAACCCAAAAAATGCAGTTTTTCCTAAATAACTACCTGAACCGTGGCACCGAGGATGAAGAAATTTTTATGGTATGTTGCTCTTAACCCCTTCCCAGTCACCCCCAATTTTGGCAAGTGCTGCATACATGAAATGCCCAAAATAAAAAGGTTACTGCTCATAAGTAATTCTGAATAGAAACATAACACACATACATTTAGAAAGCCAACACTTGAGAGTTTATAGTTCAAGACTCAAAATTAACCAGACTGTTATTAATATTGAGATATATAAGCTCAAACTTATTTTGAACTAAAATAATCTGGGATCACCAGTGATCCCTGACTGGTAAGGGCCCACATCAACCTAGCCCATAATCACTCATTTGTGATTTGTGCCCCTCCCATAAAAAATGAAAATGCAATATTATTCTGCTTTAATCGCCCCTATCTTCAGTTGAGATGTTCAGAACTGCACCATATTTCATGTGTATGATTAACTTGACATCCTCTGGGGGTATGCTAAGTTTCGTAGAATTTCATCCATGGGGGGGTATAAAATAAATTCATTTATGTGCACATTAATGATGTTCAGTTGTTGCTGGTTTAGGATGATACTGTCACTAAGGTTGCCAACTGTCCCGAATTAGGCGGGACGTCCCGTATTTTGGGCCTAATTTATTTGTCCCGTGCGTGACCTCCCGTGTCCCGTTTTTTGACAAGCTGATAAACCACTGACTGATACAACAGCAACAGCAGCAGTGCTGACCACGACACTTGAGAATGATCACCGACACCTGTCATCATCCAATCACAGCTTTTTTTAATCAATGTTTTGAGACAAATCATTGTTTGATTTGCGAACATCCTCTGCCATCTGGTTGCTTCCGCTTCAAGCCGGACTCGTCTCGCGCTAACGGTAATTTCCTTTCACTGTCCACGTTTTGATTTCGGCTAATCAATTTTGGCGAATGCAAACAACGTGATTATTGTTCATGAGTCTAACATCCAGCCACGCAAGAAAACATGTAATCTACCTGAGGGAATAATATGCTCAAAAAACATTTCTGATTATTATTAATGTTTTAAAGCTTTTAGAAAGTACATAGAAAGCTTTTGTAACATTATCTTAACTGTCACTTTTGATTAATGTAATGCATCCTTGCTGAATAAAAGTAGGCAATTACTTTCTTTATTTTTTTTCCCAAAAAATAATCTTACTAACCCCAAACTTTTGAACTGTAAGCCTAGTGTATAATGTTAAAAAAGCTTTCTATTTTAGATAAATACTGTTATTTTGAACTATGGTTTGTTTGTAATGTGACTTTTTTCATGTATGACATTAAAATTATTTTTAGAATTAAATACATAAATAGGTTAAGCAATACAAATGTGTTTATGTCTGATAACCTTTTACACACAAACTTAACTGCAGACACTGAAATGACGTACACTGTGTGATACAGTACAAATATTTTGAGTGTCCCTCATTTTCCTATAAATAACCACGATTGTCCCGCATTTTCCTTTTCTGAAGTTGGCAACCCTAACTGTCACACACACACATGCAGGAATACAAACAAACGCAAGCATGCACACACACTGACATCCACACGCACAGACACACACCCATACACACACATACAAATCCACATGCACAGACACACACACACACACAGACACACACATACACACAGACAGACATGCACATACTACTACTTTTTTTAGGTATATACATAAACACGCAATACAGCCATATTGCTCCACGTCATTTATTTTTGTGGAAAGCCAGTGCAGGCCTGAGCGGCGGTCATATTTTGTACCGCCATGCGGTACATCTAGTTCATTTTAATATGCTGATTTACAGCTCAGAAAGCCATTAATGAGTTGTGATTGGTGGCAGCCACTGCAACATGCTTTATTATTGTCACCATTGTTGAGATTCACAGGCTGATTATTGATGTCTGTGTTTCTAAATGAATTTATTTAAAAGTCTTTAGATCAGAACAAAGTTTATTAAATATTTTGGATTATAAGAAAAGTATTGATAATCATATGCTGTAGAATCACAAAGCTGCTGCTAACAAGTTAAACCAAGCTATCTCAATAAGTTTCATTTTTTAGATCACAGCATGATTATGTCAAAACATAACCAACACCATCAGATCACACTTCACTTTGTTCATTTTACTGTTATAAATCAATAACAACAGACAAACAACAGTACAATTTAAAGAAATCATATAAGGGTCAAGAGCCCAACTAAAGCAAACATCCATCACCATAACGGTGGCTTACAATTTGTGATTTTCTCCTTCAGTGATTCTGCTTGTTAACATCAGGTGTCTTCAATAATGCTCAATCATCACTAAATTAATCAATTAATTATCTCATTAACTTTAACACTCTTGAGTGTTAATTTAACACTCATATTTTAACACTTTACACTCTTGAGTGTGGACTCATATTAGGGCTGGGCGATTTAAATCGCGATATTGTTATGCGCATCTCGTCAGTAAAGCCGGTTCCTTGATTTAGTAGTAAATCACCATCACCTGCTTTCAGATGGAGCGGCATTTAGGGCTGAGAAGATAATTAAGTGATTCATTTAGTGATGATTGAGCATTATTGAAGACACCTGATGTTAACAAGCAGAATCACTGAAGAAGAAAAGCACAAATTGTAAGTTACCATTAAGGTGATGGGTGTTTGCTTTAGTTGGGCTCTAGACCATTATATGTGTACTTTAATATTTACTGTTGTTTGTCTGCTGTTATTGATTTATAACAGTTAAATGAACAAAGTAAAATGTTATCTTATAGTGTTGGTTATGTTTTGACATAATCATACTGTGATCTGAAAAGTGAAACATATTAAGATAGTTTGGTTTAACTTGTTAGCAGCAGTTTTGTGATTCTTCAGCCTATGATTATCAGGACTTTACTTATAATTCAAAATATTTAATAAACATTGCTCTAATCAAAAAGACGTTCAGACATCAATAATCAGCCTGTGAATCTCAACAATGGTGGTGACAATAATAAAGCATGTTGCAGTGGCTGCCACCAATCACAACTCATTTATGGCTCCCATCATGCATTGCGGTATGAATAAATTATGATCTGAATTGTCTATGTAATTTACTTTTCCTCATTGAATATTCTGCTCCTCACCATTGTTGAGATGCATAGATTGAATCTTGACATCTGTGTGTGCCTAAAAGAATGATTTTTTTTTTTTAAACAAGTTTTAAGAAATCCTTTATATCAAAAATTCTGGCCATTTATTCAGATTCACAGTTATGCTGTAACCAACAACATAAATCGAAGTCAGAAAGAAGGATCTTAATGAGCTCAGTGATCAAGTTCAAATGATGATTGTCATAATATAATCAACAAAGATCACTTTTTTTTTTTCTTTGTTCAACTGGCAGTTTTAACTCAGACACAACCGCCAAACAAAATCTAAAGTACATATGAAAGGGTCAGAGCCCAACTAAAGCAACTACCCATCACAATAATGGTAACTTACAATTTGCGATTTTCTCCTTCAGCGATTCTACTTGTTAACATCAGGTGTCTTCAATAATGCTCAATCATCACTAAATTAATCACTTAGTTATCTCATTAACGTAAACACTCTTGAGTGTGGACTCATACACTCCCAGGGGTGTTAATTTAACACTGGAGGTTTTGCTGTATACAAAGAGCCGTAGTTAACTGACAAGCTGAGCCATATCGCATTAAATATCGCTGGCGATACGTCCGCGATATTGATGTGATTTGGCTCAGCTTGTCAGTTAACTACGGCTCTTTGTAGTAAATGCCGCTTCATCTGAAAGCAGGTGATGGCGATTTACTACTAATCAAGGAACCGGCATTACTGATGAGATGCGCATAACAATATCGCGATTTAAATCGCCCAGCCCTAACTCATATACACTCCCAGCCCCAGGAGTGTTAATTTAACACCGCTCCATCTAAAAGCAGGTGATGGCGATTTACTACTAATCAAGGAACCGGCTTTACTGATGAGATGCGCATAACAATATCGTGCGATATATCACCCAGCCCTACAACAAAGACAGGTAAACGGAAAAAGACCGATGACGATAAACAAGCGTGTAGGAGCCCATTGACTCAGTGTCAAAACTCTAGCCGCATAACATACAGATAAAATGTCACGCACTGTGCAAAGCAACAATTGAAACCTGCTAATTCACTGGCTTGTCATGTTGCTGAAATAATGTACTAGCAAACCTTATTTAGCATTACACATCGCTAGAATAATTACTTAGATACTGTAACGTTACCATTATATTATCTTACTAGCTATTATAACTTATAGAAAGAGTGCAACCGACGTTATGAAGTTACATTACATGTATTGCAAAATACGTAATGATTTGAGGACCAAGTTTGTAGTCAAAGTATGGGCAGGCCATAGTCAATGTAAAGCATATTGTTGATGTTTCGTCCCTACCAGTGAATGTGCGATAACTGTTAAATCCGCCGTCATCAGTGGCATGTTTACTAGCCTGCGCGTTCACGGCAGGCTCCGTTGTGGTGGGGGAGGAGCTGTGGAGGGAGGGCTGTAGTGCAGCAGAGAGCTGCTTGTTCAAATTTTCAGGCTAAGTCAGTGTTTTCTAAAAGTTCCCTACTGCAGCTTTAAGAATAAATCAAGATGTAACATTTATTTGTCAGGTAAAAATGTATCATGCCAATTACACAAGTAAATGATTAAAAGTCAATTCAGAAAAATACATGACATCATTTACTCAAAGATGACTCTAGTAGTAAGTAAAAAGTAAGTAATGTTTTCCTGACAGAGACATACAGTGGTGTGTCAGGGCTTTCCAAAGGGGAACACTGAAACAGTGTTCGATTTGATTTTAACATGGCGTCAAGTGCGGCTGTGCGTGCTGGAGGAGCTGGATGCTCAAGAACAAAAACTGAGATTTGTGTGTATAAAACTACTGATGGTAAAGTGATCATTGAGGATGAACTTTTAAACTTTATTGTCGTTAAAATGAGAACACTGGCCCATGACGAAATTGTTTTACTGGTGATAAACAATTTCTCCTCTGAATGGATTGAAGAGTCCAAGCGGCTGCTGTTTGAAATGTGCCCTTCTTCAATGCGCTGCGTAAAGCACAAAGGGTCTCAGAAAGACATCAATAACATAAAAGACTGCCTGAGAGTACTTAATGAGTGCGGAGAAAATATTCCCAGATTTGTATCGCACAATCTGGATGAGCTCCCTCCTGTTGGATTCAAGCATGTGGACGCATCTGCGTTGCTCAGCAGAGTACAACATCTGAGTCGGGAGGTAGCTGGTCTGAGAGTGACTCTGGGAACTCAGACAATTGAGAATGAGAACGCGAGGGCGGCCGCGGCGGCTGTGGAGCATCGAGTGTCTGCTTTGGAAAGGCTGTGTGTAACACCTGGCTAAGCCTACGGAGACGCTGGCCAACAAGCCTACGAAGCGGCCCCAGTACCATTGATGGAGACGGAGACTGAAACGGCATCGGCGCGCTTATTGCTGAGAGAGACGTGCCGCGTGGGTGAGAACATGAACGCCATACCACGGCCCCCGGAGTGGAGTACGGTGGTAAAGAAAGGGAAACATAAGCAGCCAAGCATCGGGACGCAGCCCAATGCAGTTGTGCAACCCCGTCCAAGAAGGGAGCAGCGGAAGAAAATGGGAATAATCGGCACTGGAACCGAGAGTAATATCCCCGTGGTCAAAACCAAATTGGTGAGTGTCTTTGCCACTAGGTTTTCCCCTGAGCTAGACGCTGATACTTTGTGCACTTATTTGTCTGGGAAACTGGGCAAAGCGGTGACTTGTAAGAAAATAGCGTCCACTAGTAATCGATTTGGTTCGTTTCAAGTACCGTGGTAGCGGAGTGTAAAGAAGTAGCCGAATTGTATGATACGCAACTCTGGCCTGCGGGGATCTATGTGCGCCGGTACTATGAGGCTCGCAAATCGAGAGAGCGTGGTAGCTTAGCCCAAATGGCCGGTGAGGCTGAATACAGCTTTGTACCTGGTGTTACACCTGGGGCTGCGGCTATCGAAGCGATCCGCGAGGAAAGTGCTCGTGATCTCACTTAATAGACAATGAATCTTACAATTGGATCATATAATGTTCGAGGATTACGTGTTGGGCACGACAAAGCCGACAAAGCTCGCCGCCTTGTTGTAAACAAGCTTTTAGAAAATTACGATATGTGTGCAGGAGACTTTCTTATTGTTGTGAGATCTGATATTATCTCATCTCCTGATTAGCCTCATAGTAACCAAAGTTATGTAGAATAGCCTTGTGCTGTCAGGTCAGATTTCTAGGATTAGTCTCCCTTGGCTTGTCTAACATATATCAGCAAATCTAGGAATATCATAACCCTATTGTGTAACAATACATGTCTACTAGTTCAAGCCTATGGAACAAAGTTTATGCTTACTTTCCAGCAGAATCTTGTCCAAGGGTGTTCTTGAAGAATAATAGTAGTATAAGCTACTCTTATAATGCTTTGTTATTATATTTATAGAACTGTCTTGTGTTGAGCTGAAAATATGAATAAATAGTACTTGTCTTTATAAAGTAACATTTATTTATACAAAATATAAAAAAACTGGTTATACAACAAAAGGTTTGTAGCAAATCAACAAAAGATTACAGGTTATAATACTTTCAGCTCTATCCTATTCCAGGGCAGTCCTGTGAATGGATTCACAAAGGCTAAATACCTTATATGCAGTTCAAGCAATATATGGCTAACTTGTTCTCGTCCGAGTTTAACAAGTTGAGTAATACAGCAGAGCAATATCAATCAAAGAGTCTAAATAAACTGAAGATGGGCTATATTCTCTTCAGGGCTGCAACGGCATCAAAATCAAAAAAGCAACGACACTCATGCAAAGGCACCCATATATATAGAAATGTTTGGTTACATCAGTTCCTGTGCCTACGCTAGGGTTTTTCCCATAAGAAGTAAAACCATGTGACTAGTAAATCATATGACAATGTAAAACGTGACATATATAAATCATGAAACAATGTGACTTTTAGTACTACAGTACATTGTATTAACTCCTGGGAATTGTGTTCAAATTTTGTTTACCACAAGTGTGCATTCATTTCAGCATTCTTTCTTCCTTTCCTTCCTTTCCATCTTGGGAACCTATGTGTGTGTGTTCTAGAGTACAAGTCCGGAAATGGAGATGTATTTGTTAGTGCATTATACATTTCAGTGCTTAAAGAATCTTCCATTGCATTATCTAAACAGGACTTAGAAAAGCTGAACTCTATACATAAAGACTTTTATGGGGCAGGGGAATCTACCACAGACTGTAGTACCAGGATAATTCGTGGCAGAATTCCTGGAGGTGTTGCGGTGTTGTGGCGAAAAGAGTATGACCATCTGATCAAAGTGGTCAGGCTGAACGTTGATTGGGCTATAGGGCTTGAATTCTGCTGTGACGATAAAAAGTTAACAATACTGAACATATGAAGAGTTCAGATGCAAAAGCCTCTAAGTGCCATCTGAAATTTTCTTCTAGAATGATAATTTTTATCAAGCTTGTATATTTAAGTTCAGTAATTTCACTTAAATTACAATTAATAGGTAATTTTCATTGCCATTTAAGTGAAATTACTGAACTTAAATATACGAGCTTGATAAAAATTATCATTCTAGAAGAAAATTTCAGATGGCACTTAGAGGCTTTTGCATCTGAACTCTTCATATATACACCATATGAATGCTCTGATAATGAATTTGAGTACCTTAATAGGCTGGCCTATATTATGGCTTATATACAAGACAATGCTTCTAGCAGCATCTTCATTGTGGGGGATTTCAATGCGGATCTCTCAGAGAACAGGTCCTTGTTTGCTAATCATTTAAAGTAACACTAAGTAGTTTTTCAACCTTCATAATATATTTCCAAAACCCTTGTGATGGTACATCGACTTAAAATAGGTTGAATGACACGTCTGCCATAGCCTGATGGGGTCTGTATCGCTTTTACTCGTACTTTTAAACTTCGGGGTTCGGGTAGTTACCCAAGCACAAAAAGAACTACAAAATTCGACTGCTTTACGGCATAGGCTACCTCACTTCCTCCCAACACGTCCTCACATGCTGTTGGACTTGTAAGTATATTGCTTATATTGTATATCATCCAAGTGGATGCTGCACACTGGTGGTGGTTGAGGAGAGATCCCCTGACATGATTGTAAAGCACTTTGGGTGTACAGTAGTACATATGAAAGCGCTATATAAATCCCCGATTCTATTCTATTCTATATCACTCGGACAAGCTTTTACTCGTTAGTGTGAGCTAAAAAGCACCTGGCGTTCTTGTTGATGGATTAGTAGACATCTTCGGAGGCTAGCTGTGCTTGCTCGATGTCCGACGATTTGTAACGCGTTGTGTTATTCCCCAATCGAACTCGTGTAACTGTCTGTCACACGTTCTACCGTCCACAGCATTACATGATAGACAAAAATAGGACAAGAATGAGCATCAAACAGAAACAACCCGCTTACGGGGTGTTCGAGGCGCACATACAATACAGACTGCCGACAGTTAAACAGGGCACGCGCAGCTCTTAAAGGGGCCACACCTTATTTCCACTCGTTACAGCTTCTATCTGACTGAACAGGGACCGGTATACAGGGGGGAGGGGATCAGGCCGTGAGTGAAGAGACTGCTCTGGGTGAGTGGTATTTACGACAGTAACGTTAAATACAAGTCCACAGCGACTCTAGGGGTCGTTGTTTGACCAAAACGGAAATCCTACATAGTGGGGCTTTAAAGCATTTCTGCTCAGAAAATAGCCTCTCTCTCCAGTGAAGTACTTTTACCTAATGACAGGCAGCTACACTTACATTAGTGAGGCGTGGCACACCACTTCCTGGTTAGATCATTGCATATGTACCAGTGATGCTCATGATTCTATTGTATCCATCTGGATCAACTATGAATTTGCTATTTCGGATCATGTGCCCTTCTCTTTGTCGGTGAATGTGGGCAAAGTGCCATCTCTTAAGTGTGTGAGCAATGAGATGCAAGTTGGAAAAATGAAGTGGTCCACCTTAACGCAAGAGGACATTTGTACATATCTTACCCAGTCTGAAACCAGGCTGAGTAACATTGAGCTGCCTAAGAGTGCTGTAACCTGTAATGATATTAACTGTCAGAATCTGCAACACAGAGCTGAACTGTGCTTATTGTATGATAAGATTGTAGATTATCTCCTTGTCTCAAGTCAATCTCTGTATAAGATGAAGACATATAAAGCTAGACCAGGCTGGAATGAATATGTGGAGCAGTCCCATGATGAGGCTAGAAGGGCCTTTAAAGCTTGGGTTGAATCAGGCAGACCCAAGTGTGGTCATGTGCTTGAGAATATGAAGAAAGCAAAGGCAAATTTTAAATATGCCTTACAGTTTATTAAAAGTAATGAGAACACACTCAAGGCTGATTTACTGGCAAGGAAACTGCAATAGCCCTACAGATTTCAGGAAAGAAATAAAAAGAATGAACAGCAATAAACTGTTTCTACCAACACATATTGATGGTGTAAATGGACCAGAACAGATTACACAGATGTGGCAGAAACTTTGACATTTTCAATGCTGTTAAGAGTAATCCTTTTATTGTTGACAAAATTGAGAAGAGTGAAGATGTGATTGTCGCCCCACAAGAAGTTTTTGAGATAATGATGAAGCTGGATTACAATAAGGCATGTGGTGCAGATGGGGTATCTGCTGAGCATTTAAAATATGCTAGCAGGAAACTGTATCCCTTGCTCGCCATTTGTTTTACCGGCTTTCTAATACATGGAGTATTACCCGACCGATTATTGTCTGTCATTTTGGTTCCAATTGTAAAAGATAAAACTGGCAAAATTAACAGTAAAGAAAATTATAGACCTATAGCTCTGGCCAGCACTCTGTCTAAGGTACTGGAAAAGTCCATTCTGAATAAGTTGGAAGAGTTTTTGCTGACCTCTGATAACCAGTTTGGCTTTAAATCCAAACATGGAACAGACATGTGCATTTTTGCTTTGAAAGAAATCTTGGATCTGTACAATAGACATAATACAACAATTTTTATGTGTTTTATTGATGCTTCAAAGGCCTTTGACTATGTAAACCATGAAAAATTATTTTCTAAGTTGTACAAGAAAGGTGCTCCAAAATGTCTTGTGAGAATTCTGGTTTTCTGGTATGACCATCAGTAATGTCTGTAAAATGGGGAAATTGCTTATCTGCATCTTTTTGTGTGTCAAATGGAGTAAGACAGGGCAGCATTCTGTCTCCGTTTTTATTTAATGTATATATGGACGACTTGTCAAGGTTTTTAAATGATTGTGGAACGGGCTGTAGGGTTGGCAACAGTACCATTAACCACCTAATGTACGCTGATGATCTTGTTATTTTCTGTCCATATAGCACTGGGTTACAAGAGCTGTTGCATGTGTGCTCTCAGTATGGAACAGACTTTGATATAAAATATAACTCAAAGAAAAGTATTATCATGATAGCCCGGAGCAGAGAGGACTCCAAATTGACATTCCCTGATTTCTTTTTGTCAGGCAATAGACTTAAGGTTACTAATGAATGTAAATATTTGGGGCACTATGTGACTGCAGACTTGTCTGATGACAGAGAAATATACAGACAGTGTGGCATGCTTTATGGACAGGCTAACATGCTGATCCGCAGGTTTGGAATGTGCTCAATACTTGTTAAAATCAGACTCTTTAAGGTGTATTGCACTACCATGTATACTGCCCACCTGTGGAGGCGCTACAAAAAGAGTAGTATGCAAAAGCTAATTGTAGCGTATAATGATGCCATGCGGATGCTTCTGAGGGTCCCACGATGGAGTAGTGCAAGCCAAATGTCTGTAAATGTGGGTTTGCCAAACTGCCCTGCTGTACTGCGAAATCTTATGTACAGGTGCATGTGTATAGGCTTTCGAGCTCTGTGAACAGTATCATCACTGCACTGACCAACCCTGCAAGCTCGGTGCGATATTCTTCTAGTATTTGGACTCACTGGCTTATGAGCCTATACAGGAGATAAATTGATTGTTCTTTTTCTCTTTTTTCTTTTTGTATTATGGACCATTATTCACGTGTCTAAAAAAAAAAAAAAAAAAAAAAACAGCACTGTATGGGGGTTCCTGGTAAAGAGTCCAAAAGACTGCTCTGTCACCTAGCCTTAAAGGTGGTATCAGTGATTTCAGGCCCAAAAATATATATATTTTTTTTCCTAACGATCCGCTAGCTGCCCGCCCCATAAACATGCCGTCAAAAAATGCGTCTCTGTTGGCAGCCTAGGCTCTGAGATCTGCACACAAAAACAATTGGTTTCACCAACCACTCAAAACAAAAACAAATAGTGTTACAACCAATCACTGACAGGGGGAGGGTGTTGTGAGGTTTTGAGCCAGCTTCTTCTTCAGCTCCGACTTCGCGTGCACGAGCACAAAACCTCACAACACCCACCCCCTGTCGGTGATTGGTCTTAAAGTGACAGCAGCCACTAATTCTGTCTGTCAGAAAAATTACTCACTGCTCCTGACTAAATAACTTTTGTAGCTTTAAAAAGGATTAATCTACATTATTTATCTAATTATTAATTTATAATTTATGCAATGCAGACTGTTTGATAACTTTATCCAATTTCAGTATATTTCCTACTGGTCTACAGGTAAATAGGGCAAAGGTAAAATATGACATTTATTATGCGTTTGTGTGAGGATTGTTTTAAGTTCACTTAAATTAAAAGTTGTTACATTTTTTTAACCCTAATACGTTTAAAATGTGATATCTTTCATTCAGTTACACTGTAGAATAGCTTTAAACAAATTACTGTTAAATTTACAGACACTTAAGCCTGTACATTTACAAGATTACCATAAATCATCAATTACAATTAAACTGTAAAAATACAGCACACCTGTAAAAGCAGCAAAACAAGAGCAGCTGTGAATTTACGGTTCTTTACAGTAATCTTTACAGTAATGAATTTAAAACCTGTGTAAACTCATTTCATTTGAGGAAACCGATTATCTTAAACTGGTCAATTGCCATTTCACATTTATACTGTGATCTTATTTCATTTGAGTCCACTAAAAAAATGTTTTTTCTTAAAATAAAATTAATTTAAATGAGTTAATTAGCCTTTGGCTAAGCCACACCCTAGAATGTAGATTGACCAATCACAGCGCAGCCAAGACCGAGCTCCGACAGAGGTCCGACACTTTTTCACAGCGCTCCATTGACTTTAACGCAGGCGTCTCATATTTTTGGTCTCCGCAGGCTATTACCGTCGTAGTTTTATCAAAAATATGGTTAAACGTTGTGCGTGGGGCATTTGTAACACAGATACGCGTTTCCCAGAGAGGTTGGAAGGGGGTGTCCGTTTTTTTCCCTTCCCAAAACCGAAGTCAAATCCTGACAAGTGTCGTTTTTGTATTAAACTGTGTGTGTGGACGTCCGCACAGTCAGCTAACGTTAAACCCCTCAAGGATCAACAAGCACACTTTTGTGTGCTCTAAGGTAAATTTTGCTTTTAACCTTACTGTGAAGTTATACTAGTTAGACAGTTTTATGCTGTTTGTTTTAGCTAACTTTGTTATTCAAGATACTTTGTTATTCAAGATAGGATAACGTTAACGTTGTGTGTTTGTATCTTGAATAACAAAGTTAGCTAACATCCAGCCGCTAGTCAAAACATACAATCCTGACTTAACTTACGTGATAACTAAACTATCGCTAAGCTTGCTTGCTAGCACCTTGATTCTTCATTAATTAGGGTAGAGAACCGAAATCATAACCTAAAACTGTCTAACTAGTATAACTTCACAGTAAGGTTAAAAGCAAAATTTACCTTAGAGCACACAAAAGTGTGCTTGTTGATCCTTGAGGGGTTTAGCTGACTGTGAGGACGTCCACACACACAGTTTAATACAAAAACGACACTTGTCAGGATTTGACTTCGGTTTTGGGAAGGGAAAAAAACGGACACCCCCTTCCAACCTCTCTGGGAAACGCGTATCTGTGTTACAAATGCCCCAGGCACAACGTTTAACCATATTTTTGATAAAACTACGACGGTAATAGCCTGCCGAGACCAAAAATATGAGACGCCTGCGTTAAAGTCAATGGAGCGCTGTGAAAAAGTGTCGGACCTCTGTCGGAGCTCGTTCTTGGCTGCGCTGTGATTGGTCAATCTACATTCTAGGGTGTGGCTTAGCCAAAGGCGAATTAAACATCAATTTAACTCAATCCTCTTGCAGATAATGGTCAGTTAACATCAGCACACAAGCATGAGACAAAGAACTTAACAAAAAGATCATCAATGCATCAGCAACTACATAGTCACTGCCTTTAAAAGTCACTGCAACATGCTTTATTATTGTCACCATTGTTGAGATTCACAGGCTGATTATTGATGTCAGTGTGTCTAAAGTCTATCGATCAGAACATCATTAAAGAAATATATTGGATTATATTGAAAATGCTGAAAATGATTTGCTGTAGAATCACAGAGCTGCTGTAATCAACAAGGTAGACATAACACTCTAAATGAGATACACAACATTTTTTAGAGTGTGGTGGACTCAAATGAAATAAGCTCAGTATATATATTTAATGGCAATTGACTAATCAATTTCCTCAAATAAAATGAGTTATCTCAGGTTTTAATTCAGTGCATTATTAATAACAGTAACATACTGTAAATATTACAGCTGCTCTTATTTTGCTGCTTTTACAGGTGTGCGATGGTGTATAATTTTACGGTATAATTGTAGTTTATGATGTACAGTACTCTTGTAAATTGACAGGCTTACTGGCAACCAAAATTGCCAGTAAGGTGCTGTAAATTTTACAGCAATGTTAGCCTGAGGGTTGTTCCATAAAACAAGATTAGAATACAAGCCAGGCTTATTTTGGTTAGTCAGACTTATTGTCGGTGGATTCTGTTTCATAAAGCAAACTTAAAATAGTTCAAACTCAGTTACCCTGGCAACTTATGCTGGGAAACTGGCCTGGTCCAGGGCAGGCTAACTGTCAGGCTAAGCCTCAGCTGTTACACAGATCCTCTAACACTGACCGACAAGAACACAATGATATTACCACTGACACTCTCTCATACCATTATTGGACTTTATTAACCACTATTTGTCCAAAAATAAATACACAGTATACAGAAAATCAACCTAAATAAGGCTACAATGATAAATTAGACAATATATATATAGATATAGATATATAGATAGATAAATACAATATATATACTACAGGGTTTCTTTTTTTGGCTGAATGTTTGTGCCCAATATTTAATTAGATAGTTTTAAAGATTTATGAATACATTTCTCTCTGGTTTTGTTTGGCAGCTGTAGTACATGTTTATGATTATTAGAAGAACATTAGAACACAATCTAAAAAAAAGCTTTTTAAAGCAGAAGTTAAAATCACAAAATTAAAAATAAATATTACAAAAGCACAGTATAATTTTAACTGGTAAGATGAATCTGAGCGTAGTAATTGACAGTATATTAGCCTACATTTGATTTACCCCATTACAATAGTCCCTTTACAGTTATTGCTATTATAAAAATACACTTGTAGGTTTAAAATTCTAAATAAGGCACATCTAATGTCCAAATAACAAATATTTTAGCATATATATATATTTTATGTACTTTATTGTGGCTTTCAATTCAAACACATTTAACACAATTATACAAATGGACAGTTCCTTTAAAGACATCATATTTTCCCCCAATAAATATTCATTATTTTTCCTTCTACTTTTTTTTTCTTTTGTGATAATACCCACCAAAAACCTAAAAAACACATGATTAGAACAATAACCAAAAAGTACATAGTTAGACACTTTTACATATGATTTAAGGGGAAAAAGAAAAAAAACAATAAATAAATATTAATAAGAATTTAACATTCACATATTTATATCAAACTATTATAATGACACATAATTCCTAATAGTTATTCAAGTAATATTATTTGAATATTAGGGGTGTAACGATTCATCAACTACATCGATGTATCGATTTATATTCCTACGATCCAACTACATCGATCTGTGCTCGGCAAGTTGGTCTTCCGGACGACATATATCGATCTAACATCGTTTTAAAAGGTAATGAATCGATTGTATCGATACTAGGAAATAACGCATTGGATTTAAGCACGTCAGACTTTATATGGATGTTTTTTCTTAGCACTTTTACCCCTGGTTTCACAGACAGGGCTTAAGACTAGTCCTAGACTAAAATATAAGTCTGAGCTGTTTCCACTGAAATAAACTTGCACTGACTGATCTTAAAAATATATCAGTGCCTTTTTAGTTTCAAGATGCACATCGGTAATGTTTTTTTTCTAAGCATGTTTATAAAAATTACTTAAATGTCCTAATTGATCTATGGTCTAATCCTGGCTTAGTCTAAGCCCTGTCTGTGAAACCGGGCCTTAATGATAAAGGCGCTAAACGTTACTCGATTTAAGCCTGTTTTATGCTTCTGCGTCGAACTGCCGCCGTAGCTACGTCGTAGGCTGTGTGTAGCGCGCGTACCCTACGGCGTACCCTGACGTGCACCTCTCCAAAAATGTAACAACGCGTCAATTCTACGCGGACACAAGCGCTGTGATTGGTCTGCCAGAACCCCTCCCTCGGGGTATAATTAAAGGCCAATTTATACTTCTGCGTCGAGTGTACGCCGTAGTGTACGTCGTAGGCTACGCACGTAGGTGACTCCGTCGTGAGCATTTATACTTCTGCGTTATGTCTGTGTTGCTCTACAGTTACACCACCGAGACGCTAGTTGACGGGGGCGGGTTTTAATTTTCCACTGTGTTTAGATTCCTCGCGGCTGTTTTGAGTTAGCTACTAGCGTCTGAAAGAGAGTGGATCATGTTGGAGTTGGAGCTTATCGAGGTGGAAAAACAGTTTTTGTGCAATCACTAAAACTAAAAGGCAGAAACGAGAGAAGGCGTCGGAGGACAAGGTACGTGCGACCTGTGAACCTGTTGACGGTTGAACCGAATTTAAAAATGACAGGCGGTGCAGAAGAACACGCCGGAAATGTGTAGGAGGAAATGCGATGCTACCAAGCCGACCAATCACAGATCTTGCGTTCCGCGTCGCCGCGACGCGTAGTTACATTTTTGAGGAGGTGCGCGTCAGGGTACGGCGAAGGGTACGACGTATGATACGCGTCTATGCGTATGCTACGCCGTACCTACTACGCGCACCCGACGCAGAAGTATAAATTGGCCTTAAGGCCTCATTATACTTCTGCGTCGGACCTACGCCGGAGCCTATACGCCGTAGGCAACGTGTTGGTTTTAATTTATACTTCTGTGTCGTTGTCCGCGTTGACGCGTACCTAGGGAGCGTGTGAAACCCCGAGGGAGGGGTTCTGGCAGACCAATCACAGCGCTTGTGTCCGCGTAGAATTGACGCGTAAGCCTATCTGTGACGTCGTCGCCATGCGTGACGCGCCAGCAGCAGCGCAAAGACAACAAGCAGCGCAAAGTCTCTCACCTCAGAAGAACAGACTTTCCTGTCTCTCAGCCGCTATACTGCAGTAGCGCGCACTCTTCAATTGCACGCGCAAATGCGCCGGAGCGCGCTGTATCACTTCACTAAAGTGCAATAGACATACGAGAATGCAACGTTGTAAATTAGTAAGTTAAGAAATAAAAGTAAAATACCAATAAATTACGTTATTGGTACATCATGTGTGTTACCATTTATCAGGAGCAGTTTCCATGTTTCTTTACCAGTTCATCTAAGTATTGTGTATCACCATGGTAGCCTAATTGTTGTTTGTTTCCATAACAAAATGCAACTTACTGGTTATGTTGTATATTTTTATATGACTGTGGTGGCTCATACCAAGATTGTATTAACAAAAACTAGTTTGGGACTACTATTTAATAGCTTAACCTCGCAGTGCCTACTGTTTATCAGTATTTGTCATATTCTTAAAAAAAAATTTGTATGTTAAGTAAAGGGGGACAGAACTTGTGTGTCAACCATTTTTGTGTAAACAAATGTATTTTAATAGGCCTATATAATTCCTAAAAAGGTGGGTCGCTGCTTGATGACCATGGGGAAATGTGGGTCCCATGGCCAAACTATTCAAAACATCATTCAATGTTGTGATAATCGTAATTAATAATCGCAATTACAATTTCAAGGGAATAATCAACAATTATAATTTTTGTCATAATCGTTCAGTCCTACTTTATTCAAATAAAATGTGAATGCATTTGACATTAATTGTTGTTTACTTGTTTGTTTATATCCATAATTAATTGATACCTGATTCCCTTACAAGAATTTTTGTCTAAAAAGTCACTGAATCGATTTCAGGTCACTGAATTGTTTCGGATCGTATCGTTCTAAATGAACCAATATCGTCCTTGAATCGTATCGACAACCACGAATCGCGATACGAATCGAATCGTTGTTAAAACGAATCGTTACACCCCTATTGAATATCAAATATTCAATATTAAATAAGTCAATAAATAAAATAACAAATAACTAGAAATAAAGGGAGGGAGGGTTATATAAAAATGTAGTTAATGTAGGCTAATATATATTCCTTTATTTTATGGAATATTCTTTGATTTTAGAGTTGTACATATCTTTTCAAAATGTATACATTTGCTCTTAATTTCATGTTATCCTCTCCATAATGTACTTTAGAAACTAAATCTACTCATTTAAAACTGGGGATTCTTGCTTTCTCCAAAAAATTATTGCATTAAAAGCTGTAATTCTCAGCATTCTAAATAAGTATACATCATCTTTATTAAGTAGCATAGGTCCTATACCCGAAACTATATTTTGTATCTTTATATATTTAGTTTCTTAAAATAAACTTCCCTGAATTAGGCTACTTCTGTTCACTGCATACTTTTGTTCACTAGAAGTTCACTGCAACTTATCCAACATCCTAAAGATAAATTATTATAATTAGAAGATATTTCTAGTGTTATAAAATATCGCATATTAATTTTCCAAGCAAAATGTATATTTTAGTCAGAATTATTGCGCTCCTATTTGGCGCGCATGCGCGCAGCAGCGCTCGTTCAATATGAAGATTAGCAGCAAAATGGATACATTTGCATGACTTTCTAACATTTACAGATGGAGAATATAACTGTAAAATGTATGTTTTGCACTGAGGGGAAAAAAAACATCACAAACGCATAAAACAGCACAAATGCTGTTTGATGGTGGATCGATTTGATCCACGATCGACCTCTAGGACTGCTTCAAAAACGCGTGCACACGCAATTATCTAGACTTGATAAACCTGGATCAAATTAGTGAGATTGCGTGAACTTCAATTACCTTTTATGGAACCACTTTAGCCCCAACTTATTTGTTAGGCTCATTCAAGTTCGGTTTCGGAGTTTAATCCCCGCTTTTCTAAGCGTCTTTTATGGAACAACCCTCTGGATGCCAGCCGAACTTAGCCCTTCCAACAACATTTGAGGTCGGGAAGTTCAGTCTGTACTTGATCCGTTGTGGGGCAACTATGTTCGAACCAGAGCTGTTCGGACCAATCAAATTGTCAGGGCGGGCTTTATACGATGAAGGACAGATTATCAACAGTAACGTAATCATCCACATAACCAAAGAGCGCTTGGGTTGAATTCGTTTACAACAACGATGACTGCCGCTGGAGAATTGAGATGTGTAGAATCCGCCATCGTGTCTGTTATAGAAGATATCGACAGCGCATTAATTTTAAAAGAGGAACAGAGAAACGCTATCAAGGCATTTGTCGATCGGAAAGATAATGAAGAACATACGTCACTTACTCCGTTGCTCTGAATGGTTGGAGGCCTATCCAATTGAGTGCAGCGGCATTTTCTTTCCTGGTTCGGTTGAAACACGCCCCTTAATCACAGCCCAATGGAGCAGTATCAGACTCATATTCTGACTAGAATCTGAGTATGACAACATCAGACTACAGCAATGTTTAAAATTAAGGGGAAAATCATTTTAATGAAACATCATCATAATGAAACACCTTCATTCATAAAAAGATGGCATTAAACAAGTATTTAAAATATACTGTTTTTATGTTGTTGTTTCTACTTTAATTTGGATATTAACTGTGAAATTATTACAAGTGTTTTTAATTGCGATTAATCACAATTAATCACAGAAGTAAAAAAAAAAGTGTGATTAATCTAGTTATTTTTTTTAATCGATTGACCACACTATTAAAAATATTCAAAAACAACTATAAAAGGTTCACAAAATAAAATAAAGATATTGGCAATACAGTTTCACCTCCATATCATTATAAAATAATATAAATATTCTTTTTTTTAAAAACAACTATAAGAGAGAAGGTAAAATAAAACGTAAAACAGACTTACATACAACTTCACACCATATTGTTATACTGATAAGCAACTTTAAAAAGATATGTCTTAACTCGCCTTTTAAAAATGTGAAAGCTAGCCTCTTTCACTAGCCTAGAAATCTAGAAGCACCCTAGCGGCAGCAAAATGTATTTTGCAGCCAGGGTAGTCTAGCAACTCTCCATTGACTTTCGAGCTGGAAAAACCTAAATTGGGTCAGGCCAATCACATCATGTATAGAGTAGGCGGGGCGGGCTTAACATAATGATGACAGAGTTGCGACGGTTCCCTGCTACTTGAAAACAAAGAATGGCTGCTGCTGCTGGAGAACAGTCTTTCGAATCGGCTTTGGCCGCGACTCTGGAGGACTTGGAGTTAAGTTTTTCTTTGAGAAAAGAGCAAAGAACGGCACTTAAGTAATTCTTAAAAAAAGGAAGATGTGTTCAGAGTTTTGCCGGCCAGATTCAAAAGTTGAATCTATCAACTAACGTTAGCTCCGCTGTTGGAAAAACGCTCTGGTTGGTTGAAACGCTGTCCTATTGCGTGCAGAGGGAATTTGAAAGACAGCCGTTTATCCCGCCCCTCGGATTGAGCCGTGTCTATGGTGAGTTGCCAGACCTAACATCTTGATGTAGGTCTGGCCAGGCTGCTCTTTCACTTCATTTGATAGACAATTCCAAATATTTGGATCATAGTGGTTAAGAGAAGTACCATCAGATTGTTTATGATTTACTGTAATGTGCCAGAAGATTAGAGGATCTTAAACTACGATTGGGAATGTATTCCGACAGACAGTCTGCAATGTATAAATGTGCCAGATATGCAGAGCTTTATAGACCAATAAAAGAACCTTAAAAACAATCCTTTGATGAACTGGTAACCAATGTAATTCCATTAAAATCAATGCAATATGCTCTCTCCTTTTTAATTTAATTGGTATTCTGGCTGTTGCATTTTGTATCAATTGCCCACATAGCAACATTGTAATGGCCCAGATCTGGCCCAATGTGGCGTGGAATGACGGCCCTTGGGTGGCCAACTCCTGTTTGCCAGATCTGGGCCACAAGCAGGCCATAGCAATGCCACATGTCAGTCAAGAGCAAAGAAAAAATATATAACTGGGCCGTATCTGAGCCACAGAATCTGAGTATATTAAATATAGAGTCATCTCAGCCTTAATAAGCCTGTTAACAAGCAGAATCACTGAAGGAATGAAGAGAACAGAAAAAGAGACGAGCAGAAACACAAGAACTACAACTGACTTCAGACACAGCCTTAGATGAAATCAACTGAAGAGAAAAGAAGACATTAAATCTGTGAAGATCTCAGCAGAGGAGGATTAAACAACTCCACAAACAGCATTACCAGCTTCACTTATTACTAACCAGATTTACTTTATTTCTGTCTGACGTCTACAGAAGTTTTTATTGCGAATTAAAGTTTTACTGAAGCTTGCTTAAGTTATTTAAATACTTCATATTATGGATATTTGAAAATATTTACAGATGGTTCTAAAGAGCCCAAAGGTCATTGTGGTATTGGTATTTATATACCAGAATTTGAGAAAAGATATGGGTATAGAGTGAGTGACCATTTATCAGTGTATTCAATAGAGATGACTGCAATAATAACCGCCCTTGGGTGGGTTGAAGAGACTAAACCTCTTAGATCAGTTATATGTACTGACTCTATGGCAGTATTACAAAGTTTTATAACAGATAATGCAATACGTGAAGATTTGGTATTAGAGGTAAAGCACCTTCTTTTAAATCTTATAAGTCTTGGACTAGCGGTGCAGTTCTGTTGGATTCCAGGCCATTATGGAATTGATGGTAATGAAATTGCTGATAAATTAGCTAAAAAAGCTCTGGAATTTGACCAAGTAGAAATTCACATTCCATTGGGTAAAGGGGATGCTAAAGCTTTAATTAAATCACAGATTATGCTAAGGTGGCAAGATGAATGGGAGTCAGAGAGTAATGCCAGACACTACCATAGGAACCAGAACTGTGTTGGAGGGAAAAGAATCTCCTCATTGGGTCTTAATAGACATGAAGAAGGTATTATAACCAGATTGAGGTTGGGACACACAGGCCTTAATTCTACTTTATCCTTAATAGGTAAAAGTAATGGCATATGCTCTGAATGTAAAGTATTGGAGGATGTTACCCATGTTTTATTTAGATGTAAGAAATTTGATCAATTCAGACAGAAATGGAAAGACTCTGACACAGGAAATGATATTCATAATATTTTACAGGAGCAAGAAATGCAGGGACAAAGAAGCAAGTATTTTATTATGTATCTTAATAATACAGGTTTATTTAGTGGGTTTTTTTTTTGGGGGGGGGGGGGGGGGGTTGATATAGTTTTATGATTTTATGATTTAAGATGTCATTTGTCAACGTCCTTTTTACACACTCCTGTGTAGTATTCCAGTAGGTGGCGGTATATATCGTAAAGATATGATCTGCCAATAATCAGAAGAAGAAGAAGAAGATATCTTTTGTTTTTATTGTCAGCGTAGATTTTCTTTTATGTTCATGTTTGTTAAAATCTTCTAACTGATTGGTTAGGGTTAGCTTAAAGATAACTTAAACCCTAACTGACTGGCTGTCTTTCAGTAGCTGGTTATTTTAGTTGATAAAGTTATAAATATGGATATTTTTCTTACACAAACATATCCCTTCGCTTCGGAAGGCTTTTATTAGCCCCCCAGAGCCGTGTGTGGCTTACATTTATGATGGATGGATGGATGCACTTTTGCAATTTGGGCTCCGATTCACTGCCAATATAAAGCGTGGTAGAGTCAGGACGTTTTTTTTTTTTTTCATATAACTCCAATTGTATTCGTCTGAAAGAAGAATGTCATATACACCTAGGAAGGCTTGAGGGTGAGTAAGTCATGGGGTAATTTTCATATTTGGATTAACTATCCCTTTAATGAGAAACTGCACATTACATTTATATTTTGGGTTCATCTTGCCTTTACATAATTTATGCATCATCAATACGGTGTATATTGATTTTTTTTTTTTTTTTATCACTCATTAACTCACTTATTGCATTAAACTATGAATAGGCCTTTTTTACAAGAATTGGAAATTATGTCAGTGCAGAGTAAAGCTAGTTCGACTACAGGTCTGTTCCTATTATATTAGTATGTTATTTGTTTTACATCATCAGATATTACAATGCATATTTACAGATATGTCCAAAAATACAAGTGCCCAGGTTATACGTTTAAGTTTTCACTTAGTGTTATAATGCACAGCCAGCACAAAACAGATACATAGAATGACAGAACTAACTTAATTATAAGCGGCATCGTTTAAAATGAGATGAAATAGCATTTGTGATAGCCCAAAGCTGATTCACAAGGCTAATATATTGCTGGGTCTTCATCATAGTTGTGAAATGTTCTAGCTTTGTAGAGTAAAAGCACTGGCAGTACATACATTTTCATTGTAATGAATTTGTAAAAAGACTGATTCCTAATTACTATTTTTTTTAAGGCACTTGTTCTTGTTAGGCTTTGTTGTTACCAGAAAAAAAGCTTACCCCGTTAATCTAAAAAGCCAACTTTTAGCATCAAAGACATTAAAAAAAATCATCAGATCTTCAGAAGGCGTCATCAGAAGGCGATTTTAGGCAGAATATCAGTCTTATAGGCATATAGTTTGTAACTCACACCCTCATTCTCATCTCTGCAGACAGAGGAATCTCTGAAGACAGATGAACCAATGAAGACAGAGAAACCTCCAAAGACAGAGGAATCTCCAAAGACAGAGGAATCTCTGAAGACAGATGAACTTTCAAAGACAGAAGATTCTCTGAAGACAGAGGATTCTCTGAAGACAGATGAACTTTCAAAGACAGAGGAATCTCTGAAGACAGAGGATTCTCTGAAGACAGAAGAACCTACAAAGACAGAAGAACCTCCGAAGACAGAGGAATCTCTGAAGACAGAAGAATCTCTGAAGACAGAAGAATCTCTGAAGACAGATGAACTTTCAAAGACAGAGGAATCTCTGAAGACAGAAGAATCTCTGAAGACAGAAGAATCTCTGAAGACAGATGAACTTTCAAAGACAGAGGAATCTCTGAAGACAGAAGAACCTACAAAGACAGAAGAACCTCCGAAGACAGAGGAATCTCTGAAGACAGAAGAATCTCTGAAGACAGAGGATTCTCTGAAGACAGATGAACTTTCAAAGACAGAGGAATCTCTGAAGACAGAAGAACCTACAAAGACAGAAGAACCTCCGAAGACAGAGGAATCTCTGAAGACAGAAGAATCTCTGAAGACAGAGGAATCTCTGAAGACAGATGAACTTTCAAAGACCGATGAATCTCTGATGACAGGCGAACTTTCAAAGACAGAAGATTCTCTGAAGACAGATGAACTTTCAAAGACAGAGGAATCTCTGAAGACAGAAGATTCTTTGAAGACAGATGAACTTTCAAAGACAGAGGAACCTCCGCAGACAGAGGAATCTCTGAAGACAGAAGAATCTCTGAAGACAGATGAACTTTCAAAGACCGATGAATCTCTGATGACAGGAGAACTTTCAAAGACAGAAGATTCTCTGAAGACAGATGAACTTTCAAAGACAGAGGAATCTCTGAAGACAGAAGATTCTCTGAAGACAGATGAACCTCCAAAGACAGAAGAACCTCCGAAGACAGAGGAATCTCTGAAGACAGAAGAATCTCTGAAGACAGAAGAATCTCTGAAGACAGATGAACTTTCAAAGACAGAGGAATCTCTGAAGACAGAAGAACCTACAAAGACAGAAGAACCTCCGAAGACAGAGGAATCTCTGAAGACAGAAGAATCTCTGAAGACAGAGGATTCTCTGAAGACAGATGAACTTTCAAAGACAGAGGAATCTCTGAAGACAGAAGAACCTACAAAGACAGAAGAACCTCCGAAGACAGAGGAATCTCTGAAGACAGAAGAATCTCTGAAGACAGAGGAATCTCTGAAGACAGATGAACTTTCAAAGACAGATGAATCTCTGATGACAGGCGAACTTTCAAAGACAGAAGATTCTCTGAAGACAGATGAACTTTCAAAGACAGAGGAATCTCTGAAGACAGAAGATTCTTTGAAGACAGATGAACTTTCAAAGACAGAGGAACCTCCGCAGACAGAGGAATCTCTGAAGACAGAAGAATCTCTGAAGACAGATGAACTTTCAAAGACCGATGAATCTCTGATGACAGGAGAACTTTCAAAGACAGAGGAATCTCTGAAGACAGAAGAATCTCTGAAGACAGACGAACCTCCAAAGACAGAAGAATATTTGCAGAAATCTTTAATGCCAGGTAAAGACAATATTTTACATAATTTAAGTATACACCCTGAGAGCAGACCAACATCGAAACAACATTGAAACAATAACAAATCAATCTTGCTTTATGTACAACAGGATCTTAAATATATTGAATAAATCATACTTTATTTCTATGCCGTGAATCATGTCCTTTTGACATATTTTAAGCAGAGACTGTGTAGAGCTGAAATTAACATGGAACTGAACCACAAATTCATTAACTCCAAAATCATTGATTAAACAACTCAGAAACAAACAGCATTGCCTTTTTTTATTTTTACCTTTAACCAGTTTAATTTAATTTATGTCAGACGACTACAAAACTTCTTACTGAGAATTAACAGAAGTTTAGATGTTGATGTTTTATTGTTTCGTTACCATTCGTTACCATTATGGTGATCAGTGTTTGCTTTAGTTGGGCTCTTGACCCCTGACTTTATAACATTAGTTTTTTTTATGGCTTCTGTAACTGTGTCTTCATAAAGCACATTTGTTAGACAAAAAAAGAGAAAATATGATCAGGGGATGTTGGCTTTATATTCTAATGATAACATAATTATGATAATAGTTTTGAATTAAGCCAGACTCACTGTTCTCATGCAGTTTAAAGGAGAACTCGGTAACTCTAGCGAACTCTACTCACTTCTTCGCTGATTTTCCCTTTTGTTGTCGCATGTTTTCCCCACGAGCTCCCCCTACAGCTGTGGGAGGGTGTATATTTCACAACACGGTCGTAAAAAACTCACTTGCGGCGGCCTCCTCCCCCTCTCTACCGCTGCTCATGTGCGTTTGTTTTGATCAGAGCAAGCCAACTGTATCACGTGGAGCTTTGTCTACCGAGGTGGGTAATCTGGTAATACATCATACATGCGTGTTTGTTTATGTCGAATTGCTGTAAAGCAATTTGTGTTTCGCGCTCATTCTCGTTCTCGCTTTTCACGAGACTTCCAATTTCTATCTTGCTGGGACGGTAGTCCCCAAGTTGCAAGGTTGGTTTTCCGCCTGGGAACGCTGGGGGGAGCGGGGAAAGTCACCAATATCACCAGAACAGGTTGTTTAACCATCCAAATGATTTCTAGACAGTTTTATTACGTTAAAAAAGTTACCAAGTTCTCCTTTAATTCCATTTAGAATGTGTGTTACATTATTAATACGTACAATAGCAAACAGTTATGAATGATTTGAGTGATGCCCAATAAAAAGCATTACATCATAACTTAGACATAAAAATCAGCATATGAATCTCAACAATGGTGACAACAAAATTAAATATTCAGATAAACAGATCAACTACCCAAAACAGGCTACTAAAAATCACAACAAAAGCACATATAAAAGCAAATAAAGAAAATAGTAAGACCATTCAGCTGCATAATTTATTCATGCCACAATGCATGCTTGTGTAGACAGTGTAGTTCTAACAGTGTAGATTGTAAGCAGACAGTCTACTTGTAAGTGGACGTTACTTTGCTTGTGTCGTTAGTATGAGTTAGTCACGTCCGGGTAACCGAGGTAGGTGTTTGATTTTATTTGTTGTTGATGTTGTGGAAAAATCGATTGTGTAATGCTTATTTAATAGAAGATGTGTTTTGAAGTGTGTATTGTAAGATTTATTGTGGCTTTGTTTGTTTTAGTTTCACGGTGTGTGAAAGAAACAATAAAGATATTTGCACCGGTCGAACTCTACGCAGGTTTATTGATGCCAAGGGCTGCTACACTACTAATACTCTAAAAAGAGTTAGTTGACATATAGTTACAAAATTACTTATAGTTAATGTCCAAAGTGGACCATCAAAATAAAGTGTTACCCATATGTGCCTTATTAACACAGTTACAGCAGCCAGAGAAAAGTTAATGTTGAAAAGTCAGGTCAAGTGCCCAAATAAAGCAAACACTGATCACCCTCATTTTATGTTCAGGGTGCAAACCTGATGAAAAATCAATGTTAAGTTTCAACCTTGATTCACTGTTGATTTAATGTTGGTCTGCTATCAGGGCACTCTCCTTAAAAGGTTCTGTCAGGCGCTTCATACATACTGCTTGTTTAAAGCAGGTGTTCATCACTAATACTCAATCATCACTTAATTAACTTTAACACTGCTTCAGTGTTACATTAACACTCCCTAGAGTGGGACCTTGTGAGTAAGTAACATGCAAATGAAGAACATAAAGCAATTAATCCTAAGTGTTATAAAAATAAATAAACATTAGGCTTGTTCGACTTCATACAGCGCTGCACAGACCGATCGGCGGCTGTCCTGAAGCAGTGCATGCCAGTTAGAAATTGTCACCGACTGTGACGTAAGCCATCAAAGTACTGTGAAAGCGATTCGAGAGCAGCCGGCTGACTCATTCTGCGCTGTTTCTCCAGAGCGGCTGCACGAGCTCTGATGAGGACACAGCAGTTCCACGATTGACCAAATCCACTGCATGATAACGATCACATGTGTTTTGTGTTTATTTGAACACCTTCAGTTCCACTAATGCTCACAAATCTTCATTTTTATATTCAGAAAATTTGGAGTATTTAATATAAAAAACAACAATAACTATGCACAATAAGTTATTATCCCCTGCATTGAGACAAACACAAACCTCAAGATTCAGCGCATGAATCTCAACAACGGCGACATGCTTCATACCGCAATGCATTCTGGGTGCATCATACAAAACTCAGTGGCTCCCCGAATGCAGAGTACAGGAGTACAGTCTAGAATAAGTAGAATGTAATGGCTCGTTTACACTGAGCGGTACGGTACGGTACGGTACAGTACGCAATTATTTCCATTTCCACTGTCAAAAGTTGTGAATGGTACCAAAATGCAGAACCGCACCATACCACTTTTTGGGTACCCTTCCGTTGGGGTACCTAGCACAGTGGTATGGTACTAAAGGGTGGAGCTAGACTCACTGCAGAACGTTGATTGGTTGACAGAGTATCGTCACTTGCGAGTGCTACAAGGGGAATGACAACATAAGCAGCGCCATTTTTTTATATACAGTTGAAATATAATACTACTGTTTTTGTGTGACGAAATGAAGTTTTAAGAGTTTTTTTAAAAACTTTTAAAAAACTTCAGTTATTTAAAGCTCAAATCTGGGGTTTATTTATAAATCTTTATGAAAATTTTATCCAGGTTGTGAGATCCAGGCGATCAGCGGGCGCTCGGCGCTCATGTACCCCGCCTGGAACAGCCTTTCCTCGGCTAGTCCTTCTGACGTTTGCCGCTGACTCTGACGTCTCTGTAGTGGTTAAACATGAGATATAATTCGTCTTGTATATCTAACGGGCGATATTTGGTCTTGTGAATCTATCATTTGTTCCATGGCCAATCGTTTTGGCTGAGGGATAAGTGAAGTTTCATAACTTTATATATTTAAGCTATTTAACTTTACCGTTGTAAGGTTAGACTAGAGCGCTGACTTTGTATGTTTGCCTGAATTGTTTGCTTTATTTCTTATTGTATAGCTTCTTGTACCTTTTACTTATACTTTTATAATGGGCTAATATTGATAAAACTGAAATTTAACAAAAAGAGACTGGGTTGAGTTTTGTCTTTTTAAATTTGAATACAGTAAAGATGATCACTGTAATGTTGTTTACTTCAATATCTGTTGTTTAGTACAAATGTACATATTGCCTGGACCATATTAAAATGTTTAATATTTTTATATTATATTTAAACGAAAAGAGGCAGGGTTGTGTTTTATATTTAGTTTTGTTATAAATAGACTAACGTTACATGCAGTGAATTTAATCAATACGCGTTGCCTGAACCACATTTATGTGGCTATAATGTTTAAGATTTTTTAAATGAAAACGAATAGAGGCAGAGTGGTGTTTTATAACATATTTTGTTTTATTGTTGCCTAAAATATACATACAGAGATAAGTAGCAGAGCGAGCTGAGTAACACTTTCAAGAACGCGCTGTTCCATTTGCAGAATTACCGGACTCGCGTCCTCTGGAGTCATTCTCCTGAGTCGGACTTGGCAAGTCCGAACTTTGCGTACTTGCTATTGAGAAACGCCTAATGTCGGCGCTTGGTTTCCTGTGACAAACACGCCGAGAAGCAAGAACAAGATCTGCTGTATGTCATCCATTGTTGTTCATTTCGCATTCTTCTTCGCTCAAAAATGACGTCGATCGCTTCTTTCCGGCATAGGCTACACCACGCCTATTAAGTAAGGGTACTGTTGGCAGTGGAAACGGTAGCCGATTCATGGTTTACCGACCCGAACCGTACTGTACTGTACCGTACCGCTTAGTGGAAACGAGCCATAAGTGATAAGGAAAGCATGGTCATGCAGGTTTCCATTGCACAGCATCAGGAACATCAGGCCCTTCCAAAATGAGCATGCAACATAGCTTCTCGTTCAGGCCCTTGTCATTTATAGACTGAAATATTGCAGTGCTTCCAACATTGCTGCACTTCCAACTCATAGGTGCATATTAACCTCTACAATTGATCCAGAATGCGAGCAGCATGACTGGTCTTCAACAAGCCCAAAAGAGCCCATGTCACACCTCTGTTCATCTCTCTGCACTGGTTACCGGTTGCTGCTCAGGTCACGTTCAAAACATTGTCTGCGTTTACATGCAAACAAATAGTTTTATTGAAAGTACATTTTGCTAGAAAAAAAAAAGCTTTCACTAATCCTTAGATTAGTGGAAAAGATGTGGAAAAGATAATACTACATTTCACCAGGCCCGATGCCAACAGCGCACAATGTAATATTTGCGACAAGATAACTTCTGCCAAGACCGTCAAACACAACAAATCTGATCTACCTATTCTGATCAGAATAAATTTAAGAGCAGAAAGTTGCTCCGTCTTTGACTGCAAGAAGAACTGGAGCGTGTCACAAATGAATTGAAACTTAGCGTTATAGGCAGATAGCAACATTGTTTCGGCCCAGATCTGGCCCACATCTGGCACTTGTGGAATACTGATCTAGCCCACATGCAGAGTGGAATGATGGTTAGGTTTGAATATCGTTACACCACTATATATATATTATGACATGAAGTGTCACGTTTGTGATTTGTATTCATCATGTAGGCTATAGCTTCTAATCAATAAATGAAATCAGACTTGTGATTTTTATAACATCAAATTGCTGCTTTATTTATTCAGAAACAAGAATTTTACTTTTCATTTTATTAGTCTAACAAAAACATTGGTCCCTAAATAAATAAAACATTCTGGGTGGGCCAGGACCATGGGAGGTTGTTGCTGCCGGCTAGTGACTGTTGACTGGAATCACACACCAGATGAGTCATTCTGTACTCACGTTCAAAAGTTCAAGGTGGCAATCCAAAACAGTGAATATAATAACCATACAGACAATAGTTCACCTAAAAAATGAGGTGACACTATCGCTGGCATTCAGTGCACATACGTGAGTCATCAAAAGTGCATAATCAAGTGCATAGCTTACTAATTCTGCCTTTTATGTTCCACAAATTAAAGTAAATATTTTAAGTTTGCAACAAAGGTGAGCAAATGACACAATTTTTGTTTTTAGTTGAACCCTAAAATCTTCAGTGGTAAAATTTTACAAACTAGTGCCGTTTTCTCTCTTTCAGATTCACCTGAAAACACAGAGAAGGGTGTAACAGGAAACAGCCTCTGTGAGCAGTCGACTGACGGTTTTGAATTAAATGATCCAATACAGGTGAACATTCACAGAAGTTTTAGTCTTTTTTATATTAATGCCATTTTCTTCCATTATCTGTGTCACTGTATGTAGACATCACGCATACTGAAGTTCTGTCTTGTGCATGTATATTTTCAGAAAGAAAAGCTTCAGGATTTTTTTAAGTAAACCAAACAAACCTGATATTATGGTTAATTGTGAGGTATGCAGCTTCTGTGATGCCAGTGGCAACTAGTGGAATTACAAAAACAAAGCATATTGTCTCAACAGTTAAGAGTGAACAGTAAAAGTTCAGCTATATTAGACATATTTTAGAGTTGTCACCATGTGTTAAAAGTAAGCAGTTGAGTAGGCTAAGTAATGTTTGACCATAAATAAAATGTAGAGCTGAAACCTGATGATCAAACATTAATTAATCCATCACAAACTTGTTTATTTGATCATATGACCCAACTGAAGGTCTACTTGCAATGAACTTAGACATGCACTTCTGTAATAGTGGAAGGGGGGAAGGGGAGCACAATAACTTGTTTGGGACAGATCTGAGAGGACAGCTCTTAATGTTTTATTGTGCCTGGGAGATAAACCCATGAATGTCATATTAATTGAACTCAATGAACAATAAACTTGGTTTAAGAGAATGTATTTTACTTTTTAATCTTACTTCACCTTCAAGTTTAAAATAACTTTTAAAAGTATGGACACAATCACACCATGGCCTTTCACATTATCAATACTGAATATGATTGCATGTGAATGAAACAAAATTAAATGAATCTATTATTATTGTGTCTATTAAACAGAGAGAGAACATCAGTTCCTGCCAAACGCAGGAAAAGACTGAAAGTGAAGAAATACAGCACCTGTTTCACAGACTTCATCTTCACAGGAACAATAAACTGAGAGCTGCAGATGTTCTTCAGATAACTGAACATTCATTACAGTCTCATGAGTACTGTGCTGAAGAGGAACTGATTCAGACTTTCATACAAAAACTACTGATGATGGACTACAAAGCAAGATACATTAATGTCAATAAGGCCAATGAACATGATAAAACACAACAAAGAGACACTGACACATCTGAAGACATTGGTGATATATTCCAAGCAATGTCATTGTCTAACAAAGGAAAAAGTGAATCTGATCGCATTCACCCGATGGATGTTCAGATGGCCGTGTTTCATTGTGCTGATGGTTTCCTGAAGCAGATGCTGGTGTCTAAACTGTCCCAGTGTCAGTACGCTCTGCCTTTGCTTGTTCCTGATCCATTCACACAACAGATTGAGTTTCCTCTCTGGACATTCAGACAAATCAACAAGAGCTGGAAGACGAGAAGCACCAACAATGAAATCTTCAGTCAAACCCAGACGGTCTACAAGGCAAAAACATCAATGGTGTCTTTCTTCAGGTTTGGCTCTGTGTCTTCATCGAAGTCTCATCTGATGAACAGTCTGATCAATGAGAAACACAACACGTTCTTCCACAGAAACTGCCCAGGCAGCAGCAGAACCAGAGTCCTGATGGATGGAGTGGTGGAGATCGCCTGGTTCTGCCCCTCTGGATCATATGATGATAAATTCACTGACTGTGTTGCGTTCTGTAATCTACACGGTGATGCAGGAGACCATGAGAAACAGCTGCAGATCCTCACTGAAATGGCCTCTGTCAATGTTGTTCTTCTACCAGGACTTCAGAAAGATGACAGAAGTGCAGAAAAGATCCAGAACCTGTTCAGAATCACAACGCCGCTTATTTGTCTTTTTACAGAGGATGGATCTACTTTAATGAAGATGAAGAAAGGGAAATTTAAGATTGGTCTGAAAGACAGAAATCAGTCAGATGTATCTGAAGAACTCAGAAGAGCTATAAATAATTGTCTCTCAGAATCATCTTCCACTTTCAGACTTGAAGATGTGTCCAAACACTCAGACATCAGAGTAGATGAGGAAGATGATGATGACTGCAGGAGAGGAAGAGAAGCAGCACAGCAGATGATGAGTTTACTGGAGAAGAAAGATCTGACAGAAATCAAAAAATCATTTCTGCCCTGTCAGGGAGAACTGTGGCATCAGTGGAGTCAGAAGAACAAAGAACTATATCGACCTCAAGGAGAAAATATAGAAATGGAAACAAGTGGAAAAAAAACAGAAATGAAGAAAATCCGTGAACAACAGCACGAATCTGGCATCAACAAGTTTATGATGTTCTTTATTAAAGAAATTAACTTACATGCTGAGAATAAGATGCATTTCCTTAAATGGCTCAGAATCCTCTTGGATGAACACTCATCTGCTGACCTTTCTGCTCTTCATCACAAGTATGATGAAAAGTGGTCAGCAGTTTTAAAACTGAAAGAGAACAATAAAAAGCCTGAACAATTCAAAGCTGAACAAACTGAACTTGAGAGAATATCAGAAGAACTTCAAGCTGCAACCTTTGGTCTGGAGCACATCATGAGGGAGATCGGTCAGATCTATGAATCATGTTCATCTGTGAAGAAGAACAAGAAAGACCTGCAGTTTCACTTCTCTTCTCTCCCGAGTCTTGCAGCAGAGATGATGATCTCTGGATTCCCACTGGAGCTGATGGATGGAGATGCTGCTCATGTTCCACTGATCTGGATCTCTGCTGTTATAGATGAACTCATCCAGAAACTGGGAGACCAGAGAGTCTTTGTGCTGTCGGTTTTAGGGATTCAGAGCTCTGGTAAATCCACCATGCTGAACGCCATGTTTGGACTCCAGTTTGCCGTCAGTGCTGGCAGGTGCACCAGAGGAGCTTTCATGCAGCTGGTCAAAGTCTCAGACGAGCTGAAAATACAAATGAACTTAGACTATATTCTGGTTGTTGATACTGAAGGTCTTCGTGCTCTAGAACTGACTGGGAGATCAACAAGACATCATGACAATGAACTGGCCACATTTGTTGTTGGTCTTGGAAATCTGACCTTGATCAACATCTTTGGAGAAAACCCATCTGAGATGCAGGACGTTCTTCAGATTGTTGTTCAGGCCTTCCTGAGGATGAAGAAGGTCAGACTAAATCCCAGTTGCATGTTTGTGCATCAGAACGTTTCAGACGTCACAGCTGGAGAGAAAAACATGGAGGGAAGGAGACGACTGCAGAAGACACTGGATGAGATGACAAAACTCGCTGCTAAAGAGGAAGTCTGTGGTGAAGAATGTTTTAGCGATGTTATTAAATTTGATGTTCAGAATGATGTGAAGTATTTTGCTCAGCTCTGGGAAGGAAGCCCACCCATGGCACCACCAAACCCAAACTACTGCAAGGACATTCAAGAGCTAAAGAAAACTATTATTTTTCATGCCTCAAAATCACATAGACTGATACACTTAAAAGGTCGTATTAACGATCTCTGGGAGGCTTTACTGAATGAACAGTTTGTCTTCAGCTTCAGAAATTCTCTGGAGATTTCAGCCTACAGAAAACTGGAGACTGAATACAGCAAGTGGTCCTGGAGTCTTCGCAGAGCCATGATGGAAACTGAGAACAAACTACACAACCAAATAGAAAATGAAGCAATTCATAAGGTTGAGGAAACTGATCTTCAAAGAGAACTGAAGAAGACAAGTGAAGATGTGAAAACATCAATGTCTGGATTCTTTGAGAAAGACAAAGATAAAGATATACTGATTCAGTGGAAAACATCATTTGAAATCAAAATCAAGGAGCTTCAGGAAAACATTGTGAGAGAAACAAAGAGGAAATTAAATGAGATTCTTCAGCAGCGAGACCTGAAGAAAAAGATTGATGCTCAGAGGAATCATCACGAAAACACTCTATTTGAAAAGAGCAAAGAACTTGCCTTAAAACTGAAAGATAAACCAAATGATGAAGAAACAATGAAGAAAGAGTTTGATTCCTTTTGGAAAGAGAGTGTAAAGAAGATCATCTCAGACACTCCTCCAGTCAAAGACATTGATGTAATGAGAGATGTGAGAGAGATCCTTAGTGATGCCTATGGAAGATTTTCTGTAGATCAAAGGATGGAGAGCAGTGATATTTTCTCTGTGCCCAGTTTTTCAGATTATGTAAAAGTAAAAAAAAGTGGATTTTTCAGATCAGCTGCGAAGTTTGTTAAAAAGGATGACGTTCAAATAAGATCATTGGTCAAAGACGTTGCTCAGCATACAGACAAAGAGATTCAATCATTTAACATTTCAAAGATGGGCTACAACAAGAGCTGCATTCAACAAATCACAGATTACATCAAGGCAACCATAGAAAAACATGAGGAAGGACCAGTGAAATATCTGTTCAAGAATGAATTCTTCAGGGATTTGGTTCTTTCCAACTGTAAGAGAGCAAACAAGATGATCACTGACCAACACAAGATGTTCAGGGAAGCCAATGATCCAGTAATATATGTTGAAAAGAAGAGAGAAGAGTACTATAGTATTTTCCAGAAATACTGTAATGGAGCAACATCAGCTGCCATTATTGGTGAGATCATCTGTCTGAAACTTCAAGAGCCCATTGAGCAGAGTGTCATCAAGAAGACGGCGAGAGATTTGTCAGATGAAATGAGATCAAACTGTGAATCACTGAATGGAAACAGATCAAACCTGGAGAAACACATCCTGAAGACACTGGCAGAAGAGGAGGATTTTGACAAATACATGAACTACATTCATAATACCAGAGATCACTTCAATAGATTCATTAGTGATGAAGTCAGTCGGTACATCACTGATAAGTTCAGTGTCAGTGTTTTACCCAAGATGAAGAAGAACATTGAACTCCTGCAGCAGAAGATCATGAAAGCAGCACATGAATCTACTGAACATGTTCAAGAGAACAGTGTAGATGTTGGTTTGTGGTTGAAGAGTTTCACACAGCAGCTCTCAGATGTGCTGATCTTCTCTGGAAAAGACCTCACTGGAGTAAATCATGTTGATGTAGATGTGAAACTCCTAGAAGATGTGATAACGAAAGAACTTCCTGTTATAATATCTGACATCAGCCGTGACATAGACATAGACACATTTAATGAAAAACTGGACCTTAAGGAGAGACCAGATGAGCTTCTGATTGATCACCTCTGTCAGTGCTGTTGGGTTCAGTGTCCGTTCTGTGGAGCCACCTGCACCAACACCATAGAAAACCATGATGGAGATCACAGTGTTCCTTTCCACAGAGTGGATGGAATTAATGGATGGCAGTACAGTACCACAAAGAATCTCAGTGCTGATTTTTGCACAACTTTAGTAACAAGTGGTAGAAGATTTCGTGTATCTGGTGTGAGTTTTCCATATAAAGAATACAAAAGCGCAGGAGGAGTTTATGCGAAGTGGAGCATCCCCTCCGATCTCTCTGAACTGCCCTACTGGAGATGGTTTGTGTGCAGATTCCAGAAAGATCTGGAAAATTATTATAATGAAAGATTCCAGGGTAATGGTGAGATTCCAGCTGAATGGAGAAAGCACGAAAAACAAGATGCTATTCAGAGTTTGGATAAATGTTTTGGAGCTTATAAAAAATAAACTAATAGACAAAGAAGACATAAACCCCCTTTTAAATCACTTATGTAAACTGTAAAAACAAAACAAAAAAAAAACAATAAATTACTGTCAGCTATGGCTGCCAATTTGTGCCAAACAAAAAACGTAATTTAAATACAGTGCAAAAGACTCTTACAGAAATTTTGATTAACCTCTTTAACAGAAAAACAGTTGTTTTACAGATATTTCCTGAATTTTTACTAACAAACACATAAACTGTAAAATGCGAATCTCTTGCAGTTGACGACATAGATGAATTAATGTGACCATATCACTGCATCAGCAACTACACAATTACAACAATCTGTTAAGTAAAGCAACATGCAGCATAACATCCATGTTTCTCTGCTCATCCTGAACTGAAGCACAGGCTCTCTTCAGCACAATGGTGACACACAAAACAGACCCAACAGAACATTAACTCTCAATATCTCAGTATCTTCACCTTTTTGAGAATTTTTTTTTATTATTATTGAGAAATAACAGATTGAAAATAATAAAGTTTGATTGACAGTGTATGATTCAATTGAGCTCTTGATCCTCGTCTTTTTAACATAAGTGTTTCTCTGGCCGCTTTAACTGTGTGTTTCTGATGCACATTTGTTATTAAAAAATGCAATAGAAACTCACATCAGATGATGCTGGTTGCTTTTTAATAATCGTATAGTCATCATGTAGTGGCCTGATACTGATACTAGCTGGAGTCTAATATCTGATTAAATCAATTAATATTAGATTTTAATTTTGCATGCCAATACTGCTGTTGAACATCCTGCAAGTGCTGTGATACTCTGATAGATTTTAATATATAATACAGAAACTGTTTTGACAGGATCATGTAGACTCACACAGACATCAAGAATCAGTGTATGAATCTCAACAATGGTTACAATAAAAAAATTCAGATCAACTCTGAACGTCAAAACAATCTACAAAAGTCACAAAAAACTTTGTTGATTGTCACCATTGTTGAGATTCATATGTTGATTCTTGATGTCTGTGTGCATTAATTAAAAGAAAGTCACAGCTCAAGACATTTTCTGTTAAATGGATTTTTTTTTTTTTTTTCAGAATACCAATTGTCATAATACTGATGCCACAATATCACAAGGGTCATGTGAAAAATCATGTGAAATTATAGTCTCTATATAAGTTATATCTAAAATTCTATTCTCTATATATGTTATATAAACTAAGCTAATATACTCAGAGGATTGACTCAAAGTCATATCAGTGAATCACATAACAAACGTGTATCAGAAACACAGATAAAGCAGAGAAAAGATTATGCTAGAAAGTCTAACATAAAGAAAAAAAAAATCCGACTTTATTTATCATAAAGCCATCAACATCTAAACTTCTGTTCATAAAAAAAAAAAAAAAAAAACACATTTGTATGAAAGAAATAAAGTCAAACTCCCTTTTAAAAAGTGAAGATTCTGAGATATTGAGAGATCTGTTAGCGTTTAATGTTCTGTTGCTGCCAGTCATTTGAATTAATTCAGGAAATACCTGCAAAATAACAGTGTATTTCTGTAAAACATTTAAGGAACATTTCTGTTAAAGTTTTTTGCACTTTATTTAAATTAGGATATTTTACTTAACTCATCTCAATGTTTATTAATTAAAAAAACAAAGGGTTTACCAAAAGTGCTGTACAAACAATAACATAAAAAAACTAAAAACATTAAAACACAACAAGATCATAGAAACTTAAAAATAACAGCTCTCATTCTGAATAAAACGCCAAATTATAAAAAAAAGTTTTAAGACTGGATTTAAAGGCTGAAAGTGATTGGGCCTGCCTAACATAGGGGCAAGTTATTCCAGAGCTTCGGGGCCGGAACCGCAAAAGCACAGTCACCTCTACTTTTCAGCCGTGCCCGAGGGACCACCAAGAGTAGATACTCAGACGATCTGAGTGCTTTTGATGGAGCATACAGCTGTATTAAATCTGTTATTAAATTAAATTTATTTTTATTTTTTTGCTGCCAGTCATTTGAATATTTTATTATGTAATTGTTTTGTAACTGTTTTTTTTTTTACATGTGCATCTGCTTACATATGATATCACCTGTTTCTGCTTCTTCTTCTCCTGTGTTTTGATCAGGAGATTCAGTTCTCTTTCAGAAGATGCGTAATAGCACCCCCTACTAAGATTATTATTATTATTATTTTTTTTACATAGGCCTACATTTGTTTGTAATTTAAGAAAACAGAAAAACACTATATAAAATACAGTAATTTTTCAGTATAAAAATATGAATTGCGATAATTTGGCAATAATATCATAACACTTAAAATAACAGCCAAATTGTTAATTAGCTCATATTCTTTGTAATTTTACAGAGTTTTGAGTACAATTTAAAATAAAAGAAAATGAGCGTACAAAAATCAGTTATTTTCCATAAAATTTTGATTTTTCTTTTTACAGTGTACAGAACAATCTGAAATATAAACATACAGTACATGTAGTTAGTTTCTGGGAAAGAAGGATTGGAGCAGCGAGCCAGTTCACAATATGTTTATTGTCTTTTCAAAAATAATCAAACAAAAATAAAACTCAACACAAAATCCAGCTTTTCAGCAGTATTCTCTAATTTAAGTTCAAAATTAATTCCAGTTTCTGCTTTTGCCCCTATCTGCTCAATCACACTCTAGTTGCTGGCTTTATTCACTCTCTCCCCGCCTACTGAAAGATGAAACAGCTGTTACTATTTATCAGTTGACTCTCTCCTTACAGCTTGTCCCAGAGTTGCATTCTCCCCATTGCTGACTTTGCTCGACCATCCATGCCAATATATTTACACACTCAATTATTTAATCTCTAAATGTATCACTTGTTGAAACATTTATTATTTTCTTTATGGTGGAACATAAACATATGGACATAGTGCGATATAAAAAGGATAGTGAACAATTCAGTAAAAATGCTTTCTTGGGGTGAATTATTTTTAATTCAGGGTCACGTGAAGCACCATAGTGTGCATACCAGTGTTTGCATCTGAAAGTGCATACTTCCCAAATATTTATTATACGAAAAACAGTGTGATAAGTAACGTACTCAAGAGAGTATGCGATTACAGATGCAGCCAGTGTTTGCAGTCCTAAGATATATGTGCGAGTCAGCACAGATGAGTGCCAGTCAATTTGTTGGGCTGTGACAAAACAAAATGTAAACAAAAAATAATGCTGGCTATTTAAAAAAAGGGATGAGCTCTTTGATATGTCCTGTTCTGACTTCCTGTTTCAATCAGAATAAATATCAAATGAATTGAGTAAAAATGCTTATCAAGCCATTTCACAGGGATTTTAAGAAATTGTAAAAATCTGTAGTAGACTTAACTTGTGCAAGTTTAATCACACTATATGAAACAAAATATGTTTATAACAAAACAGCAAAGCATTTTACTGATTTAGCAAAACTATTAAACCAATGAGCAACTTTTATAAAATACCTTGTTGTCTATTATGTATAATAAACATAACATCAACATGCACTGTTATTACACGGCTCTCTGAAATATTTAATTCTGCTTGGTTAATTGTGCAATCTCCGGTCTGATATTTCTGAATAACAAACCGCAGTAAGTGCAGCTTTTGATTAATAATTTCTGCATGTATCACTGTTCTACAAGTAAGATAATAAAATAAATGTTAACTCAAATGTTTCATGTCCATTTATTTACTTTGCAAGCAGTCTTGTATTTTAGTGTGATAATGCACTCTATAAACTTTTACTATTATTTGCACTTAAAAATATTGAGCAAATTTTAAAGCAGTGAAATCAGTTGCATACACCGAATGCACTGAGCAAATAAAAAATTAAGTAGATCTAACTTTCTAGATCTAAGATCTAGTAACTGCATTTGGTACATTAACAAATAAAATTGAGTAGAAATAATTGGGGGAAAACATTTAAAAAAACAATATTTATGAGTAATATTAACCGTTTTTATGTATGAGTAATATTAACTTTTATAGTATGATTAATATTAACTTTTAATATCCAATAAACCTTTGTAAAATACTCCACACAACCATCGGTATAAATGACATTGGCTTTTAATGTCCATGAGTACAGCAATGCAGCATATTTTAAACTGTCTTAACATGTATACAATGCATGCCTACATTTAAAGGGGTGCTTTGTTTTAAAGTCCGCGTGAACCAGAAGTTGCAAAAGACTTTTCTCCAGTGTTGTGTATTTCCAAGTGAAAGGGAATATTGAACAGAAGGCAGGGTTTTACTCGCTCCTCCTCTTCATCTCTGCTCATAGCAGACTAACGGTTTGATGGGAGTGGTTAAGCGTTTTCAACCCAAGCCATCAAACTGACGTCATCAGAAAAGGAACGTCATTTCAGACCGGAAGTAACTTCTCAGATTTTGATTACCGCGGCAAACAATTTTGTTTTTAACTTGCACGGATTAATTGTTCACAACAAGACTATATACACTAACAAAGTAAATAGGGTCAATTTTGATTTCAGGTGGACTTTAATTGGGTTAACTTACTCAATTTCATGTGTTAAATATTAATAATATTGATTTGAATTAAGTATATTTGTGGTTCCTGAAACAGTTTAATTCTCCATTCTCAAAAATTTTGATAGAAATTTCACAAATATATTAAAGGATAACTCTCGCCAAAATGGGTCTTTTTGTTAATCTACCCAAAGCAAACTATCATATAAAAGCATAATTACCACGGAAACTCCACTTTTAAGTTTGACTGTATTTTCGTTTTCGATCAAGTTGCCTTTTGAATGTGAGTGCTTGGGGCACGACTATAACATCAAAGTCACTATTTTTAATAAGGCAAAGGAGGTAACTAAAAAGAAGGTAACGTTTTAACTTCTTAGGTTCTTTTTTGGTGGGGTCTTATTTAAGGCAGTCACCAACCAGGTGTTAGCTCACCAGGGGCCACACAAAACAAATATAAGCAAAAAGTTCCTTACCTTATTTTATGGCGAGCCATTGTTTTGTGAGGCCTCTGTCAGCACGCCCCACCGTGGCCACTCCTCGACCCCTCGTCCACTTCTGGCTGAAGCTTGCCAATTTTGTTGTGACAAATTCAAAGTCTTTTTGGTTCAGGTCTCAAAGGAAGCTCTCAGAGTCGAAGTTCCAGGTCTCAGAAGAATTAACTTTATTGAACAAACAACAAAGTGAGATGCCAGCTGGCCATCTAAAGTTACCATTGCCAGACTTCATGTCTTATACCTTTTTCTTATCGCTAGGTACCCAATGGGCATCCTCATATCTCTCTTATTTTTTTGCGCCTCCTCGTGTTATCGCCACCATTAAAAACATGTCCCCCTAGACCTTCTTCTATTGGTGGAACATCTCAAACATCTTATATAACATGTTTATCTTTCAGTACTTCCCAACAACTGCATCCCTCCTACAGGGTTTTGGGTACTTTTAAATTCTCCTCTCCCTGTGACCAAGTTTCTGCTTGGCATTACAGCATTCAGACTTTTACATGAGACAAAGGAAATTATCCAACAAGCGCTAAACGCAGCACAGCACCCATAATACATCATACATACTGTGAAGCATAGTGGTGGCAGCATGATGTTGTGGAGGTGCTTCTCTTCAGAGGGGACTGGGCAATTGGTCAGGATTTAAGGGAAAATGGATGCTGCCAAGTACATCAAAATTCTTGAGGAAAACCTGCATCCAAGACAGCTGAAGATGTGCAGGTCATTCGCCTTCCAACACTACAATGATCCTAAACATACCGCCAAAAGCAACGCAATGGCTTAGGATAGGTAGGTGAGTGGCCAAGTCAGAGCCCACCAGGAATTTTACTGAACATGAGCAATTCTGCAAGGAAAAATCTATGTGTTCAAAGCTAGAACAGACTAATTATGCAACACAAAAGCATAAATGTTGAATGTAATATAATAAACAATATTTCATATGACTGCTGGAAAATTAAAGCATCTTATGGGGGATTTTTTTAAGGGGGGTGTCATTTTTTTATTCAGATTAAAATAAAATAAAAACCTCACTTAAATGTTTGCTCAGGCGTGTATTTGTTTTACAATGGTATAATTTTGTTGCACAATAGCTTACACAATGCACAAGTTTGAACAAATTTATGTAATTTACTAGCCTGGCAAGCCAGACCTACATCAAGATGTTAGGTCTGGCAACTCACCATAGACACGCTCAATCTGAGGGGCGGGATAAACGGCTGTCTTTCAAATTCCCTCTGCACGCAATAGGACAGCGCTTCAACCAACCAGAGCGTTTTCCCACCAGCGGAGCTAGTTGATAGATTAAACTTTTGCCACATCTGTCAGGCAAAACTACGAACACATCTTCCTTTTTTTAAAAATGACTTAAGTGCCGTTCTTTGCTCTTTTCTCAAAGAAAAACTTAACTCCCAAGTCCTCCAGAATCGCGGCCAAAGCCGATGAGCAGCCGTCATTCTTTGTTTTCAAGTAGCAGCCAGGGAACCGTCGCAACTCTATCGTCATATGTTAAGCCCGCCCCGCATACTCTATACGCGACGTGATTGGCCTGACCCAATTTAGATTTTTGCCGCTCGAAAGTCTATGGAGTTGCTAGACTGCCCTGGCTGCAAAATACATTTTGCTGCCACTAGGGTGCGTCTAGATTTCTAGGCTAGTAATTTACATGAATACTCGTGAAGAAACACATTTTGACATTATTTTGTGTGCAGGATTCAAGAAATTATCTGTGCATGGAATGGAGGAAAGCATAATGCATGCAGGGGGTGTGGCTTTAATAGCCCTGACGTAAGTAGTGTTGCTGTGCATGTGATTGAGGGTAGAAGGCTGAGAAATTCATGGCTGAGGGCAGGGTAGAAATTCAACTGAAATTGCATTACATCTGGTTGTTTTAAGATTAAGATTATGCTGCAAGATCATTTTTTTCAACTACATTCAAGTTAGTTATACTACTAGATATACTAGACAAAATACTATTGGGTAAACTGGCAGTAGGCGGGGTCACAGAGACCAAAACAAAAGCATTCTGACACGAAAGCGCATTTCAAAGTAGAATAGCAATGTTTTTCAGGGGGAAAAAAAGTTTTTTTGTTTTTGTTTTTTTTACTTAGCATGTTTCTTAAATCTCTGCAAACATATAGTATTTTTATGCTTTAGTACAGTCCAAAAACATTACATACAGCATCTTCAAATTCCACTCTAGAAATAAACAATGAATATATGAACAACAAGTTCTCTCACACCACAGAAATAACAAAGAAAGTTCATTTTAAAACAACCGTTTAAAGTTCTGAAATATGATTCAACATAAAAGGCCATTTTAATAGCTTGTCGAGACATTATTATACACGCGATGGAAAGAGACAGTTCTGGTGTTTCAGTTCTGTGTGAATACACTCAAGTCTCAAATTTAAAGTTAATGACAGAATTAGAGAATATTTGAACCGTCCACTTGCTTCTGACCAAAATAACACAACAAAATAACACAAAAGCAGAGACATGCTTTTGAAGCATTTCCTTCAACTGGAAAACAGTGAATATTTCTGTGCAATAAAAAACATTAGTGCTTCATTTGAGACTACCATGGTAAAGGGATACGATGAACCCCACCACCACATTTAATTTCTCCCTTGACTATAGGTGTCACTAAATCCCATTTACTTTAGACTGGTATTAAATTTCACACATTTATTTACACATTTGCACCAGATGTGAGCATCAGAAACAAATACTCATCTCAAATACTCACCTATTATAACATTTTTTACAAATAAAGAAACTGATAAAGGAAGTGAACACTGCAGGCTCATCACCAATGGGGGTTTTGTGTGGCGTTTTTTTGTGTGTGTGCATTTTTAGAATTTATGCGCATCTTGCTGTTTCCATCCACCTATTTTCATTCACATTTTGGGACATCGCATAAAAAACCCACTGGATGGAAACAGCAAAATGCGCATAAATTCTAAAAATGCACATAAAAAAACGTATGCTTTTAATTGAGTCAGATAATTTTTCTATATGATAAGAAAACATGCACATAAACTACGATGGAAATTCATTTACAGAATAAATTCCTCGATGAGAATCAAAAAAGTAATGGTGACTGGCCCAACCAGCAGACCGAAACGCCTGAGCAAAGTCTGTCGTCAAAGTGGTTATGTTTGCACGAGCTCTGCAATTCGACACTCTAGTAAAGTCACGTCACGTTTATTTATACAGCACTTTATACAATAGATTGCTTAAAATCAAGCAGCTTTACAGTATTAAACATGAAAACAGTGTCAGTGTTGTTTCATCAGAATTACAACTTCATTTTCTACTATAAAGCATCTCTCCAGTGTGTTCATGTTTTCACTCGCGAGTGTCTGACCTCGACGGACTGAACAAGAGAAATTAACTGGAGAAGATTTCTACATCAAAGAAGGCGGAGCCTCAGAGCCACACCCACCTATTACATCATCGCCACAGACCAATGGGAGCACAAAGGTGTTCACCAGCCGTAGCAAACTTTTCCTGAAAGTGCTTCGAACTAGGGCTGCACGATTAATCGCATGAGATTGTTATGCGCATCTCGTCAGTAAAGCCGGTTCCTTGATTAGTAGTAAATCGCCATCACCTGCTTTCAGATGGAGCGGCATTTACTACAAAGAGCCGTAGTTAACTGACAAGCTGAGCCATATCGCATTAATATCGCGGACGTATCGCCAGCGATATTTAATGCGATATGGCTCAGCTTGTCAGTTAACTACGGCTCTTTGTATACAGCAAAACCTCCAGTGTTAACTCCAAACGAAGTTCGTTTTGGCCTGATTTTGTTCGAAATTACATCACATGTTTCGCTACGATTTCACTTGAAGTATATCAGGGCCTTTACATGACTGCATTCCAAAACAGCAGGCATCCGCCTCCGAAAGCAAGATAACAGGACCGCGTTTAGGCACAAGTAATTTATTACATACGAAAATTATTATATACAGTGGCTTCTCCTACTTTTCTTGGTGATATTTAGCGCCAGTTTATCAGAAAGTGACGGTTTTGTTTTCTTCGACTCACTGGATGGAAATGGTGCTTTATTTGCAAATGTTTTATGCGATATTTCAATTTTGCGCACAAGTTAAATTCGCAACTTTAGATGGAAACGGCTATTGAAGTATTCTAGTGCAGTGGTTCTCAAACCTGTCCTGGCGTACCCCCAACACTGCACGTTTTCTTTCTCTCCCTAATCAAACACACCTGATTCAACTCATCAGCTCATTATTACATGCGTTAATGAGCTGATGAGTTGAATCAGGTGTGTTTGATTAGGGAGAGAAAGAAAACGTGCAGTGTTGGGGGTACGCCAGGACAGGTTTGAGAACCACTGTTCTAGTGGAATCCAACACAGGAAACGACTCTGTTGCTGTGTCAAAAATCACTCACATTTTATCCTACTTGTAACTTACTTTAGAAATAAATAAGTCATAGTAACTTTAGTTTGGAATTATACCTCCGTGCCACATTTGTAGTTTAATTGATGTCATATTAATGCAAAAAAAAAAAAAATGGTTTTCCATGATTAACCTAATTTGAGTACATAATCATTAAACTAATTATAAACCATTAAAAACTCGCATCAAGAATAAACACATCAATGTACATTTTTGCATTTATTTTTGTATGTATTGTATTGTCTTTGTAGTATCTTTAACTCTCCTCTTCAAGCAGCTTTTTAAGACAGTGACTACGTTTACATGCAGCCAATATCCGGGTTATGGTCGGGTTAGGGTCACTATTTGGGTTTCTGAAACATTCGGAATAACCCGTTTACATGCGTGAGCAGAGAGAGTTACTCCTGTATACATGGAATTTGTAATCAGTTGGGAATATCCCGATGTAAACGGCGACGCACGGTTAGCGTCAGGACGTACGGACAACCTTAAGACGCAATATGCGTCATTTCCAATTCTTCTTCCTGTATCCAAAGACAACAACAACAGCAGCAGCACCCGGATAATGAATAGTTCGGGGCAGATAGCGATCACCTTTGTTTGCGCTTTCCTTCTCGCTCCAAAAGTGTGTTGCTGTGCTGCGTCTCGCCATGTTTACCTCTACTTCTTGTTTACTTCCGGTATACTGCACGCGGGTTTCTGTATGCGCCGTCTCTACTCAAAAGACCAAGATTCCTTGCGAATAGAACATGCGCAGAACACAAATCAAGGTTCCTTTTGATGGGGATATGCCGATACGCGTTTACATGACCAAATATTCGGGTTAGAAAAGGGGTACCCCAGGGGTAATATCCGGGTTTTTAAAAACCGGGATATGAGCATATCCGGGTTTTTGCCGGTGTTTACATGGACGTGCGCGACCGGGTTATTGCTAATATCCCGGTTTTGAACGGGTTATTGGCTGCATGTAAACGTAGTCAATGATCATGGCCTTTAGCACCATCACCCGATCATTATAATGAGATGAATTCATAAAATAATAGACCTAACTTCTTTCTTATTTAATTCTGATATAATATTCGACCATGGCTGATTCTCGTGACATTTTCCCCTGTAAAAATAGGCATCGCAACAGCTAGGAAACGATGTTGATCGCTACTCAGTTTTTTGAAGGTAATGTACTCGCTAAACAGGTCTAAATTGAACAGTCAAGCTAAAAATTTGTTATTTTAATTTAAGGCTCAGTGTCAAAAAATACAAAATAAAAAAATGGTAACAACAACTATAATATTATAATATTGCTGATTCTGCTTTGATGTAAAGTAAGTCAATTCAGTTCAAGGAGTTTGAATCAATATCCCTCTATCTAAAATGAGATTCATCAGCCTTTATCTCACAGGAACACTAATCTCTACAACGGTATATTTAAATTATTTTTTATATTAAATTACCGTTTAAATTATATTTAAAACACATAATCTTTTAACAGAAAAATCATATTTAATGCTTTAATGCATTCATTACACAAAACGGAACTTAAAACAAATATATTTATAAATGACTATTAAAACATCCCCAAAACAGCACCTCTTGCATAGACCTGCCTCATTAACTATTCAAATACAACAGCCAATTGCAAGTCTCCAGCAGGCAGACATTTCATTATTTACATTTTTGTGTTAGAAGTAGTTGTGTTTATTAAAATTACATACAGTACCGTAGGTTTATGTCATACGTAATTCCTTTGCACATCTGCGCATTGCACACAATCTCAAAATCAAATTTTTGGCGGTGATATGCAATAACGTTTATCAAGCAAAACGCCACGCATATAAGAAAGTGGTTTAAAGAGTCAGTTGACAAAAGGAGTATGTATTGTTTTTAGTAGGTTTTTGTTGGTGGAACTGAAGAGCTTTTGTGACTGGTTAAAAAAATGTGCTTGGTTCAGACACATTGGATGGGTTAATAATGAGAATAGCTCGCGTTCGCTCTAGACAGTGTTAGCTACTCAATTGCTGACTCTCGTGACACATAGCAACACAGCTTAAGTATTCCTAATATGTTGGATCTTTTATTGAAATAGCCGACATTTACCTGAGACATGCCTTCACAAGCACCGTAAGAGCTGTGATTGAGATGGTTGTGTTGGGGAGGCGTGACGCAAAAAAGGAGCGTTAGCAAAATATGCTGTATTTTTGTATTTCCGGTAGGTGCCATTAGCATCGCAGAAACCATTAAACGGCATCGGCTTAGGCCAGTTGTCAATTTAAATGTATGCCAGACACATTTTTTTTAAATTGAGAATTAATAATAATAAGTATAATATAGTAAATACAAGAAGCCTATTATAAATAATATGAGAATAATAAATAAAAATAAGTATTCATTAAAAAATAAGTTGAAATGATGCAAATTGATGACTCTAACAAACGCACATACTATCGATTAACAACCTCGGATAGTTACGGTAGAGGTCTGTCTTTAACGGTTTATACGTTTTCGTAAAAAAATTATGTCCCTATGGAGAAAATGAAATGCTATGAAAATAGTTTCAGTTATGACTTTTTTCATTTGATTTAGTCTAGTTAGTTTTGTATCAAATATAATGTGATTTTCATTGATGGAGATCTGGCAGGAGCAGCACATTTCTTCTCTTAGGCGAGCGATTCGCGGACAGCTTTCCCTGCGCATATGCCAGAAAACCAGTGAGAACGCGGGACAACGGTGACGATACATATCAACAGTGTAGGCGCCAAAACTGCTGTGGATCCGCTTACCCAACAGTTACATATGTATTACCAAAATTCTATCATGTAAGTTTTATGGTACACCTCAAACAAGGGAATTTACAGACATTTATAGTGTTAATATTAACTAGATGTACCGCATGGCGGTACAAAATATGACCGCCGCTCAGGCCTGCACTGGCTTTCCACAAAAATAAATGACGTGGAGCAATTTGGCTGTATTGCGTGTTTATGTATATACCTAAAAAAAGTAGTAGTATGTGCATGTCTGTCTGTGTGTGTGTGTATGTGTGTGTGTTTGTGTGTGCGCATGTGTGTTTGTGTGTGTGTGTCTGTGCATGTGGATTTGTATGTGTGTGTATGGGTGTGTGTCTGTGCGTGTGGATGTCAGTGTGTGTGCATGCTTGCGTTTGTTTGTATTCCTGCATGTGTGTGTGTGACAGTATCATCCTAAACCAGCAACCCTTCGCTCAACAGCACCATCTACAGGCCGATGAGTGTACAGTCACTAAATGTGCACATAAATGAATTTATTTTATACCCCCCCCATGGATGAAATTCTACGAAACTTAGCATACCCCCAGAGGAGTTAATCATACACATGAAATATGGTGCAGTTCTGAACATCTCCACTGAAGATAGGGGCGATTAAAGCAGAATAATATTGCATTTTCATTTTTTATGGGAGGGGCGCAAATCACAAATGAGTGATTATGGGCTAGGTTGATGTGGGCCCTTAAGACCAACATACCATAAAAATTTCTTCATCCTCGGTTCCACGGTTCAAGTAGTTATTTAGGAAAAACTGCATTTTTTGGGTTTGGGGGGGCCCAGCGCGGGGGGGGAGTGGCCCCCGGGGACCAAACGAAATTTTTCCGTAAAAGTCTAGTGGGGCTACATGCCCACCAAATTTCATGTTCCCCGGTGTTTCGGTGTCCCTGGTATCGTTGACGGAAAATTCAGTAGATTGACAAAAAAAAAAAAAAAAAAACTTTGACAATCCCTATATGACCGCTTTCGCTAGCTACGCTAGCGGCGGTCATAATTAGCAAGTCCAAGAATGGCTTTGGTATGCAGAGCATTCGCAGCTTATATGGACTGCATGCCCTGATGCGAATTGGTTTTGGTGTATTTAATTCATTCATCTCAGTTGTTGTAGGCAGGACTCATGTTTTGTTCTCTTACGAGAGGTTCTCTCGTATTGCGTAAGTTTAGCTTACACTACGGGTAAAGTCATCTTTTCTCGAGATATGAAGCCAAAAATTATCCTTAATTTTTATATCTTGTCAATTCAGTGCAGCAGCAAGCAGACCTAGAGCAGGCATTCTAGCGTGCTCATTGGCTGCCCTGCGGCAACTGCAGCAGCCTATCGCAGAGCCCTTGGCGTGACGTCACGCCCAATGAGCGCGATCAGCGCGCTTACGCGTCACGGCCCGTCAGAAGGGGCGTGGCTGAGTGCATAAATATGGGCTGAAAGGCTGCTTTCACTGATTTTTGTCTCTTCAGCGAAGCTCTTCGCATCGCTGGACTCTGAGGAAGCTGCCGTTGAATCAAGCGACTTGCAAGCCGAGGATTCTGCCTGAGGAAGCCGGCCGTCTTCGCCGCCTTCAGCCATCCCTGCCTGCTTCGCTATCCGGCGATTATATCCTTTACTGCTCTGTATTGATGTGTTGTGTGCCGCCCCGCGACACACTTTGTCTAAAAGAGCGCGAGGCGTTTGTTGCAAAATGCCTCGCAATTCCTCCGCGCAGCCCTCGCCCTCGGGCGGCTGCGAGCTCGGCGAAGAACTGCCGATGTCGACCCTGCGGGCTCGACTCGTCACGTTCGACGCTTCCGCTGTCTCTCCGTCCGCCTCCACCGAGCCGCGTAAGAAGAAACGCCGCTCCCAGAGGCCACCGGAGCCGGATGCAGCAGCCGAGCGCTCGCCGGAGCCCCTCCCGCGAGCCTCGCTATCTCCTTCTCCCCCCCTTACCGATGCGCAGCGGCCGGCTTCGCCCGCACTGCCGTCGCCTCAGGGGATGAAGCAGACGACGCTGCTATCATAGACAGCTGTTTTTCCCCCCTCTGTCAAGCCGCGCAAACGGCGCCGCTCACAAGGGATGTCAGAAACGGACGGTCACGGGCTATAGCTTCCTTTACGTTACAAGAAAGCTACCCCCCGTCACTGGCGAAAGGAGAGAAGAGTGTTTAGCCCCACCCAGGTCGGACTAACCTCCATTCTCACATATTTCTCAGTCCCCTCCTAAGCTCAGGCGACTGGAAATACATATATTGCAGTAAACGAGCCTGTTTTTATACACGCACGCCTACAAACAAACGCTGACGCAAACCATGATGACGCTCGCCCCTTCCCCCTCTGTTTGAGCCGCACAAACGCGCCGCTCACAAGGCTCATAAGTGGACGGTCACGGGCTAGCTTCCTTTACGTTATAAGAAAGCTACCCCGCGTCTCGATCATGCGCATCACTCACCGGCGAAAGGAGAAAGAGTGTCTAGTCCCGCGAGACCGGACCCACCTCCATTCTCACACATTTCTCAGTCCCCTCCTAAGCTCAGGCGACTGGAAATATCAATAGTGCAGTAAACGAGCCTGTTTTAATACACACACGCCTGCAAACAAACGATGTCACAGCACATGATGACATCTTCCCGCTCTCTCTCCCTTTGTTCGAGCCGCGCAACTGCGCCGTTCTCAAGGGATATCAGAGCAGACGTCACGAGCACCGGCAAAAAGAGGAAGAGAGTGTTTCGTCCCGCCTAGGCCGGACTAACCTCCAATTCTCAAATATTTCTCAGTCCCCTCTAAGTTCAGGCGGCTGGAAATACTATACTGCAGTAAACGAGCCTGTTTTATTACACGCACGCCTGCAAACGAACGCCGAAACAAAACTTAACGCTCTGTCATATGCTCGCGCTAACCGAAAGGTTATGTGTGCCCCTGTGGTTCAGTGGCAGAATATTAGGCTTTCGCGCCAGAGACCTGTGTTCGAATCCGGCTCTGGCGGCAGATAAATATTTTTTCTGTTTGCTTCTCCGAGCTCGTGGACAGCTTTCTTACATACAGAAAGCGAACCCGCATCTCGCACCCTCCCGCTCACAGGATGGTGCTTGAGTATTTATGAGCGTCTAAACATATGACCCATCAAGCATTCGCTCTGTCAGTTCCTTGAAGGCATCTGCAGATGGGTATTTTGCAGCCAACGAGTGCGTGGTACAACCCGTTCGCCTGCACCCAAACACCGTCTTTATGGCGACCAGAGAAATCTCAGGAGTATAATGTCTGGTTATCCGGCTCACGCCGATGGTGTTATGAGTGTAGAAAATGTGCCCACATCCCTGTGTTCACCACTACACACAAACACGGTCTCCCCGGTAACGCTCACAGAGCGCACTCTCATAAAGCGGGCACGCGCCGCTCGAGTGCTAAAGGTAGAGAATGTGCCCACCATTCCGTGCCCACACCTACCCACTACCCGCTCTGTCACACAGTTATCCCGGGATGCAGATCCTCTAAGCTCCCAAACACTGGCCGTGTTGCATATGTAAGCCCCGTGTCCGCTCACGAGCGCGCCCACTTACTAACAAACACGTTAACCCCCATGCCGCTCTCGCGCCACGGGTTTCTAGCATCAAAATGTGCTCCGTCCACAGTGACCGAGCCGTTATGTGCTGTACAGCCAGTCACCATTGTCTGCGAGCCCCCGTATTCGAGCACCGGCAGCGCACGCGCCGCCCCGTCCTCTCTGATAGAGGTTCCCCATCCCGCGCAGCGCGGCGATCCGAACCCAGAGACCATTCGACCCCTAGCAATGTGTGCGAAAGCATGGCAAGCTATCCAGGGCGTGTCAGAATGGGGGCTGAATACTATAATGCACGGCTATTCGCTTCAATTCGCTCGCCGTCCCCCGCGCTTTCTAGCACGGACCGAGACGAGAGTGAATACAGAAGTGGCGCATCTGCTTCAGGCAGAAATAGCAAAGCTGCTGCACAAGGGGGCTATAGAACAGGTGCATCCTTCTCTGAGCGAGTCGGGCTTTTACAGCCGTTATTCCTCGTACCCAAGAAGGACGGAGCGCTAAGACCTATTTTAGATCTGAGACATTTGAACAAAGCTCTCATGAGACGGCCGTTCAAAATGATCACAACCAGACAAATCCTCGCGCAAATTCGCCCGGGAGACTGGTTCATCTCTCTCGATCTGAAAGACGCATATTTTCAGATCCAGATAACACCCCGTCACAGGCCATTCTTGAGATTCGCCTTCGACGGTCGGGTATATCAGTACACCGTCCTGCCGTTCGGTCTATCTTTGGCACCCCGTACATTTACGAAGTGCATGGACGCGGCTCTCGCTCCCCTGAGAAGACAGGGGATGCGGATACTGAACTATCTGGACGACTGGCTAGTTCTCGCGCAGTCAGAGGCAGAGCTTTTGTCTCACAGAACAGCGCTTCTCAGCCATCTGGAATGCTTGGGTCTCTCGGTCAACTGGACCAAGAGCTCATTACTGCCCTGCCAGTCAACTTCCTTTCTCGGAATAGAACTGGACTCGGTGGCTGTCAGGGTGAATCATGGCTGTGTTTCAGCCCTGCAGCCCTGGCTGGCAGCCGAATGGTATCGCACAGGAGTGACGATGGGAGTTGTCTCGCACCGGAAGGTTGTCTCGACAGACGCGTCCAACCTAGGTTGGGGAGCGCTATTAGAGGGCAGACCGGTCTATGGCCTTTGGTCAGACCAGGAGAGTCACCTTCATATAAACTGTCTAGAGATGCTGGCGGTCGAGAAAGCGCTCAAGCACTTCCTCCCATACCTACAGGGCCACCATGTACTAGTCCGCACGGACAATATGTCAGTGGTGGCTTATGTGAACCGTCAAGGCGGTGTCAGATCCAAAACGCTCTGCACCCTGGCGGAACGCCTCTTTGTGTGGGCTCAGCACTCACTGCGCTCGCTGAGAGCCGCACATGTGCCGGGTCGCCTGAACGAAGGTCCAGACAGACTGTCCAGGGACAATGTTCCCCTGGGGGAGTGGTCTTTGCATCCCCAAACAGTCCAGTCACTGTGGCGCCGTTTCGGCAGAGCGAAAGTCGACCTCTTTGCGTCAAAAGACAACGCGCACTGCCCACGGTTCTTTTCCAAGAGCGAGGACGCGCTGGCCCAAGCCTGGCCCAGCGGCCCGCTTTACGCTTTTCCCCCGGTCTCTCTGTTGCCACAAGTCATCGGGAGAATCAGGGAAGCGCGCCACACGGTGCTCCTCATAGCCCCGTATTGGGAGAATCAGACGTGGTTCCCAGATCTAATACGGCTGGCAGACACCCCCCCCTGGCCGATACCGGTGAGAAGACACCTTCTCTCTCAAGCCCGCGGCTCGATCTGGCATCCTCATCCAGAGCGCTGATCTCTGCATGTATGGATAATCAACGGATACCCGTTGACTTGCCAATAGGGGTTGTGAACACGATCACACAGTCTAGAGCTCCCTCTACGAGACGGCTCTACACATCTAAATGGTCTGTGTTTAATAAATGGTGCACCGCCCAAGGGCTGGATCCACAAACATGTGAGGTGTCGCGTGTGCTTTGTTTCCTCCTCAGCATACAGCCGGTGAGTCCCATGAAACTAGTGCTCCTCGACAGGTAGAGAAACAAGCCAATCGACTTACAAATCGATGGCACAAACAGGGAGCGAGACCCAAAGGCACTCGAGACATCAGATTGTCACGAGCATCACATATTGCCGCAGTAGCATCCTCTACCCCAGATACAGCTCTGACAAGGATTGCAAACACTGGTCTGCTACCACCGCCTATACATCTTGAGAACAGATTTGAAGTACTAATGAATGTAAATGAGGAATCCCCAAATGTGATGAATGTGATCGAAAACAGACTGAATGGGCCAGTAGCTAACACTGATGTTAACTGGCGCTCAAGGTCGAGCAGACAGCGGCACTCAGCTCAGAGCGCAGCCGGGCCCAGGACTCTGATAGTGGGGGACTCCATAATCAGAAACATTAGCAGCAGGGATACAACTACGTGCTGCCTTCCACAAGCAACAACTTCTGATATAAACAGGGAACTTCAGAACATTCTGATGAAACATAAGACTGCAAATCGACTCATCATTCATGTGGGGAAGAATGATATTCATAAAGAGCAGTCAGAACTCCTTAAGAAGGATTTCAATGAACTTTTTGAAACACTTAAAAGACTGAAAGTTCAAACATTCATCAGTGGACTACTCCCAGTAAGAGGAACAAACAGGTTTTCACGGTTGCTTGGGCTAAATACATGGCTGCAAAAAACCTGCAATATAAAAGGAGTAAACTTCATTGACAATTTCAATCTTTTCTGGAGTCAGAGACAACTTTTTCATCGGGATGGCCATCACCCAAACAAACTTGGTTCAAGAGTGTTAAAGGACAATTTCTACTTCTCCCTCAATCATCCTTCTGCAATGTGTGCCAATCCACTCAATCTGAATGGCACACACACACCTGGACACAGTATGAATGACCACAGGACTTCACTTCAGCAGCAAAATGGACATGCGGTTGACATATCACACAAGGACAATGATAACACCACTCCGCCACAACAACCTCTGCTCACGGACTCAATCTCAGCTGAGCCCTGCCCACAGAGCTCACCACAGACAGACATATTAGAGCTGCTCCAAGATTCAGCACCCAAGGACGAATTCCTGGTAAACAGCCAGGGAAGCCAGGACAGCATATCACAGCCTCCTTTAACACCAGAGGAACAGCCCCTTTCACCAGACACCTTTTCCCTCTCCCCAGCATCGCCACTTCTGTGCTTCTCACAGAAAATGGAAGAACTGGTGTATGCTGGAACCAAACTATCCCACTCTTTTGCTGCAAGCCCCCAGATAACAACCAAAAAACGACAGGCACCGCTGCCACCAAAGCCTGCGGGCCCAGCTCGCCCTCCCCCTCCTCCTGTGAGAGCTCTTCGGCCTCTGCCACAACGCCAGGGCCCACACCCTCCTCCATCTGCTCGAGGTGAACCAAAAACAACTGATACCAGCTCTCAGTGATATGTGTCGGGTCCCCGCTCTGATAACAGTAACTTTCTCAAATGTTTACAAAACAAGCGGGAACCCAGTGTGCCTGTATCTTTCTCTATTGCTGTTCTATTACAAGATAGAAAGTCTAAGGCCTTCAATAGCCGTACAGCAAACCCATCTAATCTGGTGCCTATTACATGTGAAAGTAAGATTGATGTGGGGACAAAAAGTACGACTGTTAAGTTAGCACTTTTAAACATCCGTTCACTTAAAAATAAATCACTTCTAGTTAACGACTTAATAACCACAAACAACCTAGATTTTATGCTTCTAAATGAAACCTGGCTAGAAGACAGCTACAGTGCAACAATCCTCAATGAAACAGCCCCTCCTAACTTTACTTTTATGAGTGTCTGCAGAGCTGTTAAGAGAGGTGGGGGTCTAGCTGCTCTTTTTAAAGATATCTATCAATGTAAGCAAATATCATTTGGGAATTACCCTTCTTTCGAATATCTGGGTATTGTGTTAAAAGGTGCTCCACGCATTTTACTTATCATTATTTACAGGCCTCCAAAATACTCTCCAGCCTTCTCTGAGGACTTTACAGAACTGTTATCAACAATTACCTCAGAGTTTGACTGTTTTGCCATTGCTGGAGATTTTAACATTCACATAGATAATGCAGAAAACAATATGGCAAAAGAAATCAAAACTGTTTTAAAAACTTTTGATCTGACTCAGCATGTACATGGACCCACACACAATCGTGGACACACTCTAGATTTACTTATCAGTAAGGGTCTAAACATTTCATTGATTGTTATTAAGGATGTAGCACTGTCTGATCATTTCTGTATTTTCTTTGATATATTAATCTCTCCTGCCACTGAAGCGAGATCTGTGTCTGTCAAGAAGAGATGCTTAAATGAGAACACTAGTGTACTATTTATGAAGGCTATATCCTTAACACCAAGCATATCTGCAGACTCTGTTGATTTTCTCCTTGATTCTTTTAACTCAAAAGTTAAAGGTGTAATTGATGATATTGCTCCTGTTAAAGTCAGGAAGAAGAGTGGCAGACAAAAAGCACCTTGGAGAAACTCAACAGCAGTGCAAAATATGAAAAGACAATGCAGAAAAGCAGAGCGCATGTGGCGGAAGACAAAACTTGTAGTCCATTATAACATCTACAAAGACAGCCTTCATGCTTTCAATATGGAACTAGGCAAAGCTAGACAGACTTTCTTCTCAAATATTATAAACAGCAATTTAAACAACACACGCACTCTTTTTGCTACTGTAGAGAGACTGACAAACCCCCCAAGCCAGATTCCCAGTGAAATGCTCTCAGACAACAAGTGCAGTGAGTTTGCTTCTTTCTTCTCTGAGAAAATCAATAATATCAGAAAGGTGATCAGAACATCCTTGAGTTGCACTGGGGTCAGACAGACCAGACCACCTGAGAAAGTAGTTACTATGTCTGATTTCAAAGAAATGAATGGCAACATTTTGGAAGAAACCGTACAGCACCTTAAAACATCAACCTGCGCTCTTGACACACTTCCCACATCTTTTTTCAAAAGTGTGTTAAACAGTCTAGAAGCAGATCTTCTAGAAGTGGTAAATGCTTCACTTCTCTCTGGTAGTTTTCCAAACTCCCTGAAAACTGCAGTTGTCAAGCCCCTCCTGAAAAAGAGCAATCTGGATAAGACCATATTAAGCAACTATAGACCGATCTCAAATCTTCCTTTCATAGGCAAGATCATTGAAAAAGTTGTCTTCAATCAGCTGAACAAATTCTTGAGCTTGAATGGATCCTTTGACCATTTTCAATCTGGTTTCCGACCGCACCACAGCACAGAGACAGCGCTCATAAAGATAATAAACGATATTCGCTTAAATACTGTTTCAGGCAAATTATCAGTGCTGGTGCTACTCGACCTCAGTGCTGCATTTGACACTGTCGATCACAACATACTTCTTGACAGGCTGGAAAACTGGGTGGGGCTTTCTGGGATAGTCCTAAAATGGTTCAGGTCATACTTAGATGGGAGAGGTTATTATGTGAGTATAGGAGACCATAAGTCTGAGTGGACATCCATGACATGCGGAGTCCCTCAAGGCTCAATTCTTGCACCACTCCTGTTCAACCTGTATATGCTCCCAATGAGCCAAATAATGAGAAAGAACCAAATCTCTTACCACAGCTATGCAGACGACACACAGATTTACTTAGCCCTATCGCCTAACGACTACAGCCCCATTGACTCCCTGTGCCAATGCATTGATGAAGTCAACAGTTGGATGTGTCAAAACTTTCTTCAGTTAAACACAGACAAAACTGAAGTCATTGCGTTTGGAAACAAAGATGAAGTTCTCAAGGTGAACGCATACCTTCACTCTAGGGGTCAAACAACTAAAAATCAAGTCAGGAATCTTGGTGTGACACTAGAGTCAGACCTTAGTTTCAGTAGTCATGTCAAAGCAATAACTAAATCAGCATACTATCATCTGAAAAATATTGCAAGAATAAGATGCTTTGTTTCCAGACAAGACTTAGAGAAACTTGTGCATGCTTTCATCACCAGCAGGGTGGATTATTGTAATGGACTCCTCACTGGCCTTCCCAAAAAGACCATAAGACAGTTGCAGCTCATACAGAACGCTGCCGCCAGGATTCTGAGCAGAACCAGAAAATATGAACATATCACACCAGTCCTCAGGTCTTTACACTGGCTCCCAGTTAAATTTAGGATTGATTTTAAAGTATTATTACTGGTATATAAATCATTCAATGGCCTAGGACCTCAATACATTGCAGATATGCTCACTGAATATAAACCCAACAGATCACTCAGATCATTAGGATCATATCAGCTAGAAATACCAAGGGTTCACTCTAAGCATGGCGAATCTGCTTTTAGCTATTTTGCCAGCCGCAGCTGGAACCATCTTCCAGAGGAGATCAGATATGCTCCTACAGTAATCACATTCAAATCCAGACTCAAAACACTTCTGTTTAGCTATGCATTTACTGAATGAGCACTGTGCCAATGCTCGTCCGACTGTTTGTACTGTACTGTATTTTATTTTATTTTTCTAAACTGTTTTAATTATTCTTATTTCTTTTATTATTTTAATTTCTTCTATGTAAAGCACTTTGAATTGCCATTGTGTATGAAATGTGCTATATAAATAAACTTGCCTTGCCTGCCTTGCCTTGCCTCCAAGAGCTGTTGGACATGGGCAGGTCCCCCTCCACGCTCAAAGTATATGTTGCGGCCATCTCAGCTTTTGCCGACTCGGCGCTGGGCCGCGCATTAGGGAGGAACGAGTTCATTATCCGCTTCCTTAGAGGAGCTAGGAGGATGAACCCCCCGCGATCCCCTTCGGTTCCTATTTGGGATCTTTCCCTGGTCTTAGAGGCCATGAAAGCGCATCCCTTCGAACCCATGGAAACTGTGGATATTAAATACCTCACGCTCAAAACCGTCTTTCTGATAGCCCTGTCTTCAGTCAAACGTGTGGGTGACCGGCACGCGTTATCAGTTAACGCTGCATGTCTCGAGTTCGGACCTAATGACTCTAATGTCATTCTCAAACCGAGACACGGCTATGTCCCCAAAGTGTTGGGCACACCCTTCAGAGCACAGGTCATTTCTCTCTCAGCTTTGCCGGCAACCGGCAGCGAGGTTGACAGTAATCTCCTTTGCCCTGTCAGAGCGCTGAGAAATTACATTACGCGCTCCACCGCCGTGAGGCGCTCGGAGCAGCTTTTTGTTTCGTTTGGTGGGCGCACCAAGGGTCTCGCCGCCTCGAAACACAGTCTGTCCAGATGGATAGTGGACGCTATTGCAGCTGCTTACGCGTCTAAAGACCTGCAGTGCCCTCTGGGCATCAGAGCCCACTCCACAAGAGGCATGGCCTCGTCATGGGCTTGGTCTAGCGGAATTTCTATTCATGACATTTGTACGGCGGCGGGCTGGGCCTCCCCGTCTACATTTGTTAGATTTTACAATCTAGAAGTTCCCGCCCTGCAGGCTAAACTTTTATCAGTCTAAATCTTGCGTAGGCCGGCCCACTTCTGTGCGCGGGCTACTGCTGTTTGATTTAGCTCTCCTGGTTGAGCTGTACAATATAAGGGTTGGTTAGTCAGACCGGCCGTGCCGCTCTGTACCCCCTACTATGTGCTTATGTACTTGCGCTAGCCATACCATTGGCCGCCTGGCTCACACTCTTGTGTTCCCCGGGCTTTCACTGGGACTCATTCAGTGGATGATGGGCGCGCACGGCGTTGACAAGGGAGTTCCCGTAGCGTAAGCTAAACTTACGCAATACGAGAGAACCTCTCGTAAGAGAACGTACTCGGTTACCTAACGTAACCTCTGTTCTCTCTAGAGAGGGAATGAGTATTGCGTAACCCGCCGTGCTCGCGCCACGAGCTCACTCGCTTCAGCGACAAAAACCAGTGAAAGCAGCCTTTCAGCCCATATTTATGCACTCAGCCACGCCCCTTCTGACGGGCCGTGACGCGTAAGCGCGCTGATCGCGCTCATTGGGCGTGACGTCACGCCAAGGGCTCTGCGATAGGCTGCTGCAGTTGCCGCAGGGCAGCCAATGAGCACGCTAGAATGCCTGCTCTAGGTCTGCTTGCTGCTGCACTGCGTTGACAAGATATACAAATTAAGGATAATTTTTGGCTTCATATCTCGAGAAAAGATGACTTTACCCGTAGCGTAAGCTAAACTTACGCAATACTCGTTCCCTCTCTAGAGAGAACAGAGGTTACGTTAGGTAACCGAGTACGTTTTATCCTGCTTTATTTAGAACTAAATATTTGGTCATATTCTGTCAGAAAAAGTAACTTGATACTAACTTCTTGTTTATTGATCTATTGTAAAAAAGCAATATGACATTGTCAGTGTTGCTGTAGTGCAGGATATCAGTCATGTGATCCCCTGCGGCCCAATCACAGCCGTACTGATATTCAGATCAACAGCACTCTTACTCATGTTATATGGATTAAATACTGGAAACATGATGACTGTAAAAGATAAAAGCAGGTCGATCCAAACCTACAGCCAGAGGTGACGTTTACTGACTATCTGACGATAAGATCCTCAGAGGGAAAAAACTATAAAAGAACGGATAGACTGTGTCATTGTAGGTGTGTCACACCACAGTGTGTCCCTGTCAGGAATGCATTGCTTACTTTTAGAGTCATCTTTGATTAAATGATGTCATGTATTTATTATTTCTGAATTGGCTTTTAATCATTTACTTGTGTAATTGGCATGATACATTTTTACCTGACAAATAAATGTTACATCTTGATTCATTCTGCATTTTTCAGAAATCATTATTTCCAGTAGATTAAAGTGCAGTCTGGTGTTTCCGCAAATCTCTGTCCAGGATAGATCAAACTGAAGGCACTATGAATGGAGCAAGGGGCACATCTTAGACCTTCCGATTTCTGACTATCCCTGACTTAGCATGTTGTACGCTGCAACTATTACAAAAAATTACACCTTTGTTATGAGTCAGCAGTGCTTTAGCAGTGTTTTACCGCTTAGGTTAAAATAGTTGCACTGCACCCTCTGACTATTTCAGGACTGGCTAGTTTGTGATCGTGACCCAGCCAACAAACCCATGTGGGGCCCAACTTGGGCTGATATCTGGGGCCCACCTGGGCTACCCAACTGGGACCCAAATCATTTTGTCCCATTTCCATGGAGGCCCCACATGGGTTAGCCCAGATGGGTTGATGATGGGCTCTTGATGGGCTCCATATCGGGCCCATATGGGTAACCTACACTGTTAGACCTTACCAGGTTTTTTACAGTAATATACTGGCAACACTGTTGCCAGTGATATACTGTTAATTGTACAGTTCTTTACTGTAATCTACAGTATGTTACTGTAAAAATGCACTAAATTAAAACTCGAGTCAAACTAATTTTACTTGGAGAAACTGCCTTAAATTGATCAACTGTCATTTAAATGTATTAACTAAAATTTATAACGCATAAATAACGTAAGCAAAGTTTTACTGTAAACTTATTTCATTTGAGACCACTTAAAAACTATTGTACATAAAAAGATTTCCAGTGGACCAGCAACTACACAGTCTCGGCCTGTTAAATAAAGCAACATGCAACATCTCATCAATGTTTCTAGATCTTCTCCTTAGCACATGCTCTACTCTTCAGCACAACGGTGACCCAAAAAAACACAATTTTACAGTAAACTACAGGCAACAGTGTTGCCAGTATAAACCTGTTTTATAACTTACAATTTATTACTGTTAAAATACATTTTGTGGGTGTGTCTTTTTATCTTACACTGTTAACCCTTTCAACCCCACAGGAAAATCCACACTACAAAGAATAAAAAGTAACAATGACGCAGTGTTGCCGTGAGATAATTAAGTGAATATGTAAGTGATTGTTGAGCATTAGTGATGAACATCTGCTGTTAACAAGCAGAATCAGTGAAGGAAAGAGGAACACACGAACAGAAAATAGAGAAACACAAGAACAACAACTGCCTTCCAGACATTACACATTATTACACTTATTATTACCCAGTATGACTTTATTTCTGTCATACATCTACATAAGTTGTTATTGAGATGTTTCATTGAAAATGTTTGTTTTGAAGTTACCACTATAGAGATCAGTGTTTGCTTTAGTTGGGTTCTGGACTTTTTAACATAAATTTCACTCTTGCTGCTTGAACTGTATTTTTGCAGATCATCATACTTGTGCATATATGCATGGTTTGTGAATGATTGCAGTTATATTGATTATGATGCCAAAATCATCATATAACCTGTTCAATCACCTGTTCAGAGTTTAATCCTGTATAAAAGTGTTATATTATCACCACTGTGAAACTACAATGAATTACAATGATGATTTTTTTTTAACAGATCATGCACACCCAAAGAAACAGAACTACAATGGTCAATAATAATGGTCAATATTTTTTTTCTTTTTAATTCATTCAGGAGTGCATGCTGGGAGTTTTATACTATCCTGGAACCCAGCATGCATTGTGACATGAAAGTTTTTATTGTCACCATTGTTGAGATTCATATGCTGATTGTTGATGTCTGTCTGTGTCTAAGACAAGTGGGAGTTCAAAATGTTTTAATGCACTATATGATTTCAATGCCCTTCAGAATAACTGGGTACAGATATATAGCTGTAGCTCATGTTGTAGATTAACAGATGTACGATAACTATTAAATAAACATAAATTCAGAGCTTATATGTGATAAGAGATTCAGACATGTCTAGGATGACTGTGGCATCAGGGCCGGCCCGCGGCATAGGCGGTATAGGCAAATGCTAAGGGCGCCACTCATCCATAGGGGCGCCAGAATGAGTGAACGAGTGATTTTTTTATTTATTTTTTACTTTTTTTTTTTTTATAATAGGCTACTATTTTAAAACCATTAATTCGAAATACTACCAAATAAAGCAAAAAAAAAAATAAAAAAAAATTCCGGCTCTTCAATCTTCCCCCGCCCATCGAGTGCTTGAAGTGCGTCAGAAACAGAGCGCGCGCGCGATCAGTTGTTGGTAATTTGTTGTGTAGCGTGCCCGACGCCGCATCCAATGTAGACAGCACTGCTACACACACAGCTCGTAGAAACGGGCCTGGCAGCTCGCGCCAGTTCTAGACACGGTGAAAGTTTCCTGATTGTGACGGAAGGCCGAATTTACATGACACATTATAAATGAGCATAGTCTGCGATAGATACAGTGCCAAAAAGAAGAGAAGAGGATAAAGACAGAGGTAAAGAGATGTAGTGAATGAACAATTTATTGCATAGGAGTAAGATACTATAATTTCATGGCAGTTATTTTTACCTTAAACTTAATGTTAGCAGTTGTTCTGAGTTCTGAGTCCCCAGACTGTGATTTTGTAACAATCATGTCAGTTTTAAGACGCATTTTTTATTATCACTTTTTTTATTAATGTTTTACTCTACAGTTGTGCAGTTTTTGGGGGGATACAGTACAGGCCAAAAGTTTGGAAACATTACTATTTTTAATGTTTTTGAAAGAAGTTTCTTCTGCTCATCAAGCCTGCATTTATTTGATCAAAAATACAGAATTTTTTTTTAATATTGTGATATATTATTACAACTTAAAATAATTTGTTTTCAATTTATTATACTTTAAATTATCATTTATTTCTGTGATGCAAAGCTGAATTTTCAGCATCATTACTCCATTCTTCAGTGTCACATGTGACATCCGGTCTATCACATGATCCTTTAGAAATCATTCTAATATGATGATTTATTATGAGTGTTGATGCATGGGGCGCCAGGTAAAATCTTGCCTAGGGCAGCAAATTGGTCAGGGCCGGCCCTGTGTGGCATCATTTCAATAGCCTAACACACACCTGAATCATCTTCCTCTTAGCTTTTACTTGCCATAACTAATGTGTTTTTATAAGCACACAGTTAAAGCAGCCAGAGAAAAACTAATATTATAAAGTCAAGGGTCAAGAGACCAACTAAAACAAATACTGATCTCCATCATGGTGACAACAAACTTTATTATTTTCAATAAAACATCAACAACTAAATATCTGTTCATTTTCGACAAGAACTTTTGTACATGTATGAAAGAAATAATCGTAAACTGGTTTCACACTCGGTGGCTGAAAGTCAGTTGTAGTTTTTGTGTTTCTAATTGTTCTGTTCTTGTTTCTCTGTCCTTCAGTGATTCTGCTTATCAGTGTTCATCAGGTTCTCAATTCACTCACTTCTTTTCATTCAAGTGGACTATATTAGTGAACTAATGTAGGGAATAGTGAATGAGGGTATAGGGTGTGATTGGGAAACCAGCCTCTGAGTGTCGACTTTGAGCGCTGTTAATTCACAGTATATTCCTGTAGGCTAGTTTTGTTTTCTATGGTATATTAGTGTTTTAAAGGTCCTGTTCTTCGTGATCCCATTTTTCAAACTTTAGTTAGTGTGTAATGTTGCTGTTAGTGCATAAATAATACCTGTAAAATTAGGGCTGGGCGATATATCGCACGATATTGTTATGCGCATCTCGTCAGTAAAGCCGGTTCCTTGATTAGTTGTAAATCGCCATCACCTGCTTTCAGATGGAGCGGCATTTACTACAAAGAGCCGTAGTTAACTGACAAGCTGAGCCATATCGCATTAATATCGCGGACGTATCGCCAGCGATATTTAATGCGATATGGCTCAGCTTGTCAGTTAACTACGGCTCTTTGTACACAGCAAAAACTCCAGTGTTAAAGGAGCTGTATGTAAGAAATGTATTTTTTCTCAGGTGTTCAAATACTTATTTGCAGCTGTATCATACAAATAAATAGTTAAAAAATCATACATTGTGATTTCTGGATTTTTTTTTTTAGATTATGTCTCTCACAGTGGACATGCACCTACGATGACAATTTCAGACCCCTCCATGATTTCCAAGTGGGAGAACTTGCAAAATAGCAGGGTGTTCAAATACTTATTTTCCTCACTGTACATGTTTCAAGTGATAAGAAATATTTGAGTTGGATGAATGATGGGCAGAATGCATAACGGTTTAATGATCTACTACATTAATTTCTAGAAATTACTTCAAAAGTGGTAAAAGTTGGTCAAACTGTACATTTTGTGCCTCCAATATGTGCAGTGCAGGGGGTGTTCCAGAACAGGTTTGCAAACCCCTTATCTAGATAAACTTGATGTGGGGCACCAAAAGGCTAACCTGACACATCTGTTTGAACTGTGAAAAGGAATTAAAAAAGTGGCATAATAGTTGATTCATTTATTTTATTATTGGGAGAGCGACAACAGAGGAGTGAGAAGCTGCAATGTTATTGTTTTGTTTGTGAAATAGTTAATTTTTCTGATATGCATATATATATATAGCCTTAACTTTTTTTCTTTTCTTGTTTTGTGATACCTAATAAAGTAACTTTAAAAGTGAACTACTGGTTTCTGTTCATTGAATACCTTTAACATTTTAGTGTAGTTTAGTGGATTACATGTAATGTTTGTATTTAGGGGTTTACTGTAAAATAAGGTAACCCAAACAGACAAATATGGTAGCCCATATATACACAGCAAAAACTCCAGTGTTAAATTAACACTCCTGGGAGTATATATGAGTCCACACTCAAAGAGTGTTGAAGGTAATGAGATAATTAAGTGATTAATTTAGTGACGATTGAGCATTATTGAAGACACCTGATGTTAACAAGCAGAATCACTGAAGGAGAAAATCACAAATTGTAAGCCACCGTTATGGCGATCAGTGTTTGCTTTAGTTGGGCTCTTGACCCTTAGACATTCACTTTAAATTTTGTTTGTCTGCTGTTATTGATTTTTAACAGTCAAATGAACAAAGAAAAGTGTGATCTGATAGTGTTGGTTATGTTTTGACATAATCATGCTGTGATCTGAAAAAGGAAACTTATTGAGATAGTTTGGTTTAACTTGTTAGCAGCAGCTTTGTGATTTTACAGCATACAGGCCCGGATTGGCTAATCGGGAGCACCGGGAAAATTCCCGGTGGGCCGGTCTGTTTTATTGGCCAGGAGGGCTGGTGTTTTCATGGCACTGGGTTGAATGCTTTCCTTATGGCTCCAGTCATAGCGCAGCCCCACTATTTTTTTTTTTATTATTATTTTATCGCAGCCCCACAAAAAATAAAAATAAAGTCACTTTGTTAGAGATGTGCGAACAAAAAATAAGAGATACAAAACATGGATAATAGCCTATGGCGCAAAGGCGGTGCTGAAAAGGCCAGAATAATAAAATATCTCTAGAAACTCAAGCGGCCAAATAGCCTACGAGTCAGGGCCGTACCGACCATTGAGGTCTCCGAGATCCGGACCTCAGTAATTTTTCCTTAGTGTATAATGAACGTTGTGAAATAATTGCCTAATATTACCTGCTGCAATGATTCGCATATCGCGACGATAACCGACCTCATCATCTGAGCTGGTTCAGCACTCAAACACCGCTCGTCGGCAATGGCAAAATGTTTGAGATGACCGATCAAAGCAAGCGGGATTTAAGTTCACAGAAGCGCGAGCCGCGGCCGCGCGCGAATCCCAACGCGACGCTTCACGAGATAAGGTGCAAGTGGCTAAACTAAACGGCTGTTTTACGATAGAAATTTTAAACGACCGACATAAATAATCACTTTACAAAGACTGTATCAATCTAAGCTCATCTTCAGGAAGGGGAGATTTACAGGTAAAGATAAAGAGACTGAGAGAAGAAGAACGAGAGAAGGAGATGGAGATGAGAGAGGAGAGCAGGTAGAGCAATAACCTATTGCATAATAATGAGAATAACTTTATTACAATGGATTCCTATTTAACACAGTCAGATGTTCTTTGCCAATGACAGTGGAAAAATAATATGCCCCCGAACCCCCTAGATCACTTTTGGGACCTGTATTTATAAAACCCTGTGTAGGCCTACTGATTAGACTGAATCAGTGCACTGATTGCACTGAATAGAAAATGATATTTTTGAAAAATACGATGAATTACAAGGCTGTACAGAACAGTGCACTATTGCAGACTTAGGCTCAATCCCAATTCACCCCTTGTCCCCTACCCCTCCGTTTTGCGCGTTCCCGTGAAGGGGTAGGGTTGTCTCGATTCTTTTTTGGTTGGAGGGGTAGGGGTAGGGGTATGGAAGCTTGTTTCCGCCACAAAAAAAAAAAAAAAAAATGATAATTGCGACTTTTTATCTCACAATTGCGAGTTTACATCTCGCAATTCTGACTTTATTTCTCAGAATTGCGAGATACAAAGTCAGAATTGCGTGAAATAAAGTAGCAATTGCGTGTTATAAAGTCAGAATTGCGAGATATAAAGTCAGAATTGCGTGAAATAAAGTTGCAATTGCGTGTTATAAAGTCAGAATTGCGAGATATAAAGTCAGAATTGCGTGAAATAAAGTCGCAATTGCGTGTTATAAAGTCAGAATTGCGAGATATAGGCCTAAAGTCAGAATTGCGTGAAATAAAGTCAGAATTGCGTGTTATAAAGTCAGAATTCTGACTTTTTTTCTCGCAATTGTGACTTTATATCACGAAACTCTGACTTTATAACACGCAATTGGGAGATATAAAGTCAGAATTGCATGATATAAAGTCGCAATTGCGTGTTATAAAGTCAGAATTGTGAGAGAAACTATTCTGAAAAAAAAAAAAAGTCCGTCTTTTTTCCCCCCTTAGAATAGGACTTTATATCTCACAATTGTGAGTTTATATCTTGCAATTCTGACATATTTTCTCAGAATTGTGAGATATAAACTCGCAATTGCGTGTTATAAAGTCAGAATTGCGTGATATAAAGTCGCAATTGCGAGAAAAAAAGTCAGAATTCTGACTTTATAACACGCAATTGCGACTTTATTTCACGCAATTCTGACTTTGTATCTCGCAATTCTGAGAAATAAAGTCAGAATTGCGAGATAAAAAGTCGCAATTATCATTTATTTATTTTTATTTTGTGGCGGAAACAAGCTTCCATATTGGGGGAAGTGCCAGATAGCCCTTGAAAGATTGGGCCTTATACTGAGGGTTTAATTACATTATTTTAATAGTCAGTCGGGAACTAAAGTGGGCCGGTCTAAGGCATGAAACTCCAGGGCTGAAAATGTGTCCCAATCCGGCCCTGACAGCATATTATTATCAGTATTTTTCTTATAATCCAAAATATTTAAAAAACATTGTTGTGATCAAAACACTTTCAAATGAATTTATTTAGAAGCACAGATATCAATAATCAGCCTGTGAATCTCAACAATGGTGACAATAATAAAGCATGTTGCAGTGGCTGCCACCAATCACAACTCATTAATGGCTCCCATCATGCATTGCGCTATGAATAAATTATGATCTGAATTGCCTATGTAATTTACTTTTCCTAATTGAATATTCTGCTCGTCACCATTGTTGAGATGCATTGACTGAATCTTGACGTCTGTGTGTGCCTGAAATAAAGATTTTTTTTTTAAAACAACTTTTAAGAAATTCTTTATATTATCTAAAATTCTGGATATTTATGCAGAATCACAGTTATGCTGTAAACAACAACATAAATCAAAAACAAAGTTCAAATGATGATTGTCATAATATAACCAACATCATCAGAACACTTTTTTTTTCTTTGTTCATCTGCCGGTTATAACTCTGATACAGCAGCCAAACTAAATCTAAAGTTAATAATATAAGGGTCAAGAGCCCAACTAAAGCAAACACCCATCACCATAATGGTAACTTAAAATCTGTGATTTTCTCCTTCAGTGATGCTTGTTAACATCAGGTGTCTTCAATAATGCTCAATCATCACTCAATTAATCATTTAATTATCTCATGAACTTCAACACTCTTGAGTGTGGACTCATATACGCTCCCAGGAGTGTTAATTTAACACTGGAATTTTTGCTGTGTACAAAGAGCCGTAGTTAACTGACAAGCTGAGCCATATCGCATTAATTATCGCTGGCGATACGTCACCGATATTAATGCGATATGGCTCAGCTTGTCAGTTAACTACGGCTCTTTGTAGTAAATGCCGCTCCATCTGAAAGCAGGTGATGGCGATTTACTACTAATCAAGGAAATGGCTGACGAGAGGCGCATATCAATGTCATGCGATATATCGCCCAGCCCTACTAGAATGTTGAATTGTTAATCAAAATTAAGTTGAAAGAATGTTTGAGGAATATCATACCTTTTAAAACATGTTCATCTAACGTCAAGAAAACTGGACATTTTTTTTACGTTCCCAGAATCAACACTGAATATTTAGAGAACGTATTTATAACAAAAATCTGTTAGCTGGGAAAGGGTTAACACTGGTGATTTTGCGGTGAACTCCTGTGGCTGGTTGAACTTGCTCTGCTGCACAAAGAAATACAACTTCCGCTGGGCCTCTTTGACAACAGCTTTGTGAAAGTCACATGACTTTGGGGAAACTGTAGAGTGATATAAGACAAGAAAAGTGATGTGCAAAGGGGGTTAAGCTGAGGTGGGTAATCCAGGAGCCAAAGAGTAAAAGTCCTGCCATATGTTTATTCCACCCATAAACTCAGTCAGCTGATTTCACTAATTAGTTCTCTCTCCTGTCTGAATTAGCAAATCCAGGTGATTGGAATAAAATACTGAGGAGGACTTTTACTTTCTGAACCTGGACATTTTCACCTCTGCATAGCAATGTCATATGTCAGCCAAGAGCAAAGAAATAAACCAGAACTGGACCTTATCATAGCCAAAAAATCTGTGTATATTAAATATGGAGTAATTTCAGCCACAGCCTCAGATGAAATCAACTGAAGAGAAAAGAAGACATTAAATCTGTGAAGATCTCAGCAGAGGATTAAACAACTCCACAAACAGCATTACCAGCTTCACTTATTACTAACCAGACTGACTTTATTTCTGTCAGACGTCTACAAAAGTTTTTATTGAGAATTAACAGAGGTTTAACTCTAATGTGTTTCATTTGAAGTCACCATAACAGTGATTAGTGTTTCCATTAGTTGGGCTCTTAACTCTTATTATAGCTTTTGTCTTTTATGGCCGTTGTGACAGTGTGTTTGTTAAACACATTTGCAGCAGCAATGAAAGCTAAAGTGAAACGAGATCAGGTGATGATGGTTTCCTGTTGATGGTTTTATAATCATCATGAAATAGACTGATTCACTGAGGTATTTTAAGCTAACAATTATGTTGTCACATTAATATTTTTTTCACAACTCAAACCCTGTGTTTACTGCAGCGTGAGATCCACTGGCTTTTCTTTACAAAGAACAATTGAAATAAAACTCAAGGAACTAAGAATATTTGTCTTTTATTAAACATTTAATGAAAAGTTTTTTTTTTTTTTGGCAATGTTGTGTAATATGGCACATGCAACAATGTCACAGGCCCTGTCAGGTGTGCAACCCTCAGACTTTTCAGACATTGACATCTTCCCTTTAGTTAGCCAAAGTTCATTTCATTGTGTGCCCTTGTCTTGGCTAGAGCTGCATTGTAACTGGTTTGGGTCAGGGAATGGGGTCATAAAACACCTGTCTGCAGGCAGGAACATGTCATAATCACCTATGAAAAAATGCAGTTCTGTTAGGATCAGCATAAGTGTATGTAATACAGTGAGCTTGATATTTAATTGTGGAACTTTCCTTACCACTTTCAAATAATGTGCATAAATGTGAATCTCTGAAAATTCTTAAGTCATGCACAGATCCTGGCCATTTTGCTTTCACATTTGTGATATGGAAGATTTTAGTCAACTGCCTTTTTTTATTTGATATAATATTACTAATCTGGAATATTAAGAATCAAAATAGAAACTGGGCTGCACATTTACCTTGTGAACCCCCTTTCTGTTCACATAATCCCCTTCATTGAGGCCTTGATGGCAGTCTATGGTCTAGCCTATAGTCTATGGTACCAATCACATTAATGAAGCCTGAGTGACATATACTGTAATTGGCATGGTCATGATTGCATGATCTTCATAAAAAAATATGATAGCCTGAAAAAAAAAAAAAAGGCTTTAAAAAAACAGCAACCAGAGAGCAATTTATACTAAAAAAGTGAAGGGTCAAGAGTCCAACTAAAGCAAACGCTAACCACCATCATGGTGACTTTAAAATACAAAATATGATTTAATTAAAACGGAAATTAAATAAAGTAAATCTGGTTAGTTTTAAGTGAAGCTGGTAATAAGTGTATGGCCATGCATTTCACCTTTTTGTTTGGTTTATTCCAACCAAAATTCAACGATAGCCATACGTCAAACAAACATTGGATTTAGACATCAACCTGACTTTCATTTTCAACCAAAATCCAACGTCTGACCGACGTTGTAGTCTATATCCTGTGACTGCTGGGTTCCTTAATGTCATGTGATTTACTAGAAGGCAGTAGCCTACAGATCACCTCTGATTGGCTGACATGTAGATTTGCATAAATTAATTACAAGTATTTAAGAGACAGACTTACACAGTTTACCACATAAGCAGAATAACACATGCAGTTACAATGGCTTAGCCTACATCACTCATGTGATTTAAGGATTCAAGACATTACTGTTGTATGATATTCAGCAGAGAACCTTCGTTTGCTGTTTGGAATCCAGATTCACTTCAGGTTAGTCAAATTTGACTTCATCACAATTAGTGTTAGCCAGTTAAAAATGTGATAAATGAGTGAAATCATTAACAAACATTATCCCCACCCCGAGGTGACAGTGAGGTCTGTTTGTAAAATCTTGTAAAAAAGATTTAAGATTGAATAAAAAATAAAATCACATCACAATTTTCACATCTAGTTGACAAATTGACTTGTGACCATTTTAAGGATTTAAATGTAAATGTAGGTCACCTGAATGCTAGTTTAATTTTTAATGTAATACATAATATATAACTATATGTGTATCAAATAAAGATTTGTGAAAGTGACAAGCACATCTTTTTTAGGTTCTGTTTTATAATTGAAGGCTATATGTTCAACATTTGTATTATTTTATATCAGTTTAATGTTTAATGGTTCATTTGGCTTATTTAAATGATCAATTTAACACAATAGACTGTGGAACTGGTATATAAATGCAGTGGCGGTTCTACATTAATTACACCCTGGGTGACACCCCCTTCGAGCGCCATATTACCTATTTTTATTAGCCATTTCATACAATTCAGAAAACCAAAAATGTGCAGGAACTATAGGCCTGTATTTATAATTTTATGAATGAAATGTGCGTTTGGAAGGAAGTCGAGGTGTGACTGACTTTAAGCCACTAATTCCATTAGAGTATTGCTCTAGGGGTCTCCAACCTTTTTTCATTTGAGAGATACTTTTTAAAAATGAAAGTGGCCAAGAGCAACTCATAATACAATACTTACTTAAATAATGTCTCATAACTCATATCCAAACTGTTTTAGACCTAAAATAGTTTTTGTAGGCCTATATATGTCACCCTTAAATGTCAGAGAAAAGAACAGAATCAGAGATTACATTTTTTTATAGAAAATTGTACTTTATACTGTAAAAACACAGATTTTAGTTGATCATAATTGATCATAACTAGAGATGAAATGGCATGAAAATTTCATTTCATGATTATAGTGACCAAAATTATCACAGTTATCACAGAATCCTGTTTAACACTAGAAGTCCCAGAGAGCAGCCATTTGGCTTTTCTACCTATAAAACCCGCAGGACAGCCGATGGGCTGGAAGGCTTTAGGCTAATATCCTTAATCAGCTGTTAACAGTTGCTTTTGTTATGTAAACGATGTGGGGCCATGCAGAGCCACTTCAAGGAAACTTGTGTTTCACTATGCCATCTTAGGGAGAAATCAACACAAATGTTTTTTTTTTTCTTTGTTGCTGAGATTTATTGATAAAAACAGTACAAAATAAAATAAAAAAGAAACCAACCATTTGTACACATATTTACAAATAATATTAAAAAGTGAGTGAGTACATTCCAGCAATCACTCACAATCCTGGCACTGCCATGGTATCTCCCGTCTGCATTTACCACATGTGTATCTGTAGCAGTGAACACATCGCACAGTGGCATGATTGTTCTTGCATTGGTGTTTGACCTGTGTTGTGAGATCTGATATTATCTCATCTCCTGATTAGCCTCTTTCTAACCTAGGTTATCAAGAATAGCCTTGTGCTGTCAGGTCAGTTTCTTAGGATTGAATCCCCTGAGCTTGTCTAGCATATATCAGCGTGCCTAGGAATATCATACTCCCTACGTGTCACAATACATGTATACAAGTTCTAACTTATAGAACCAAAGTCATGCTTACCTTCCAGCAGAATCTGATCCAAAGGTGTTCTTTGAAGAATAGAAGTCTTATTCCCTATTCCTATTATGCTCGGGTATGATATTTATATGGCTATCTTGTGATGAGCTGAGATATACAATAACGATACTTATCTTTATAAAATAAAATTTATTTATACAAAAGATTAAGACACTGGTTATACAATACAGTAGATTTGTAGCAAATCAACAAAAGGTTACAGGTTATAACACATCCAGCTCTATCCTATTCCAGGGCAGTCCTGCGAATGGATTCACAAAAAGCTAAATACCTATTCTATGATTTAACAGAATTAATTAACTTGTTCTCCTTGGAGTTTAACAAGTAAAAAATACCACAGAGCAATATCAAGTCAACGAGTATAAGTGAAACTGAAGATGGGCTATATTCTCTTCAGGGCTTCAACGACATCAAGATCAAAGGGAAAAAAGCCTCGATTGATACAAAAGCAGTCATATATATAGGAACCTTTTGGTTACATCAGTTCCTGTGCCTACGCTATGGTTTTCCCCTAAGAAGTAAACCATGTGACTAATAAATCACTTGACAATGTAAAAAACATGTGACATCCCTAAATCATGAAACAATGTGACTTTCAGTACTTCATTGTGTTGACTCCTGGGAATCGTGTCCAATTTATGTTTACCCCAAGTGTGCATTCATATCACCATTCTTTCTTCCTTTCCTTCCCTTCCATCTCGGGAACCTGTGTGTGTGTGTTCTAGCGTAAAGGTCCGGAAATGGAGATGTATTAGTTAGTGCACTATAAACAGCACCTTCCCCTGCATCCCCGCTTGCAGTAACAAATTCATTTTCATTTCGATAATCGTCTAATAACATGTCATCCACACAGTCTAGGCTAACATGGAACACAAAAACACTTGGCAAAACAAAATCCAAGCAGCACTCAAAAAATCTGAATTTAAATTCTGATTCTCTAGCAAAAAATCCAATAACTAGATTACTACAATGCCTTGTCGACAGACTGCTCATGGTTTGTCGGTACCATCTTCTGCTCACTGGCCTCCATCGGAATGAGTCTCGGCTCCTCGGAGCCTGGTCCAGTCTCCAGAGATCTTCCGGATGCAGGGCTATTTCGCGGCCACTTCTCGCCAAGCCCTCGTCCAAAGTCCTTCTTTGCCACGAGAATCTCGTGAGTCTTTCCAGACATTCCTAGTGGATCAATGACATTTTGACAAGTCACTCGACCATCGAACTGTATCTGCCTCGTACAGAAACCAGGAATAATAAGACCCCTCCAAACAAAGCTCTGAATGTCGACACTGCATGTAGTACCAGTCACTTTTTCTCTATTGCCAATTAATAGCTCATAGGCCTCATCAACGCCAACAACGAGCCATTTCATCGCAATGATAAATCTCATTGCCTCATTTGTCAAATAATGAGTGCGGCCTGGGTTTTTGAAAGTGCCCCTGGTGTCACAAAAAGTAAAACTCTTCATCTCCGCCATGCAATAACCTTCATCAATTATACATTTTGCACAAAAATATTTAAATTCCTTAACACTCCTCATGAAAGCTTTGATTCTGATAGGATAACATGCAAATGTAAGACAATGATCACATTTTCTCCTCAGACCGTGCCATAAGGAATTCCTTCTCTTGGTCCGACCGTCTGCGACCTATACAATGACACAAAATGACATAAACAACAACATTTCCCCTGTCATCCAAAATGTACCATGAGACACTCCCAGGTGAACGGTACAAATATGGTCACTTCCAATTTCCCCCTATTCCACAAATCGTCGTTATTAACTGACAAATAAACCAAAGATAATAAAAAAAAAAATTATTACTTTTTCCTTTTTTTTTTTTTCAGAACAATAAACGTATTGTGAAAACATACAGAGAGAAAGAAGAGAAAAAAAAACATCAAGCCCTTCAAAAAAGCCCCCTTTTTTTTTTTTTCTTGTCGTTTACCAAACAATCCCTTAATCCCAAAAAAAAAAATCCCAATTTTTTTTTTTCTATTTTGGTCTCAACCTAGCAACCAATTGATCTGAAACAGTGGGCCCCCCGTTTCACACCAAGTGCCACCAGAACTTTTTAACAGACCAATTACAAGACACAGTTTTCAACACAATATTGCTGGACTCCCATATCTGTTTTCCCCTAAAAAAAAAAAAATTTTTTTTTTTTTTTCTGTAATCCCATTTTTGAGAGAAAGAAAAACGAAAAACAACATAGAAAGACACCACTAACATATATCATAATGTCCCATTCCAAGCGTTGTCTTAATCAAGCACTGAAGGTCTCTTCAACACCCCGTCCAACAATTTAAACAGATAACTGTAATCATTTATTCCCATTAAAATGGCTAAAAAGAATAATTTCGGCTCGTTGCAAATCTTGGAACAAGCCGACATTATTATGACAATTAAATACAGTATAGCCAGTTTAATCACTACTGGTCTTAAAACTGTATTTCTCCTATAACTGATGATGAATAAACAAATGTAGGTCAGGCTTGCAAGACCTACACCTACAAATTTTATCCAAGCCATTCCAAAATGGCACTGCGTCAAGTTATACACAGTAATCATAAAGGAGAACAGGACTACAATTATTACTCCTTTGTCTCCGAAAATTGCCACGTATCTTTTGCTACGTAATAACTGTGAAACCAATACTAACACTAACGAAAAATCATCTAAAATATTGTACAAGACCAGACTCAAACACATCAAAATTGCTTGTGGTTTAATTTGTACGGAAATAATTCCCGTTGTCCAATAGGAAATCAACCATATATTAATGGATATTATACTCACAATAGCTTGCGGTGGTTCACCGCATCTCCAAGATGAGTTAGTCTGATTTGATGCCATTTCACAGTTATTTTCGGCCAATTGTAAATTTAGGTTTTATCAAGGACCGCTCCAAACCCGTGAACCGTCAACTCCTTTAAGTTCTGAGAGCCCCGAGACCAACCGCCCTTTTCAACCTTAACCTACTTCCTCTTCCCCCTCTAGCAATAATTCATTCGGAGTCCGAAACCTCATTGGGGATGAGCTTTCTCAACGCCCCAGCGGACTTCCTCTTCGAAAGTTTACTGCATACCATACCTAATTTGGTAAATTTGATAAACATTACTGCTATCAATATTATTACAAAAATAATAGCCAAACAAATTGCAACAATCTTAATGTAATATCCATATCCCATAATCAAATCCCAAACAGATACAGCTAGTTCCTTGACATTCTCCATTACCCACAGCACGGCCTTCTTTTGTATCTTCCAATATACGGAAAATAGGTCTCCGCTACTCGGTTTAATCAGCTGATTCCCATAATCCAATGTAAAATAAAAATTAGGCCCCACCGAAAATCCTTCTAGATAGTCCATTATTGGGTAAAAGAACCCCCCTAATTCTTTTTCGTTATTAATCAAAGAGGACAGGGCACATTTGTTCAACACTTGATTCCGAGCTATCATCAATAACGGGCCAGCACCTGTTATCGTGCTGATATCATTCCAGTGCTTGCCCTCCCCGCTAACAACGTCTTGTCCCATTTTCACTAAATCTTTAAAAGTACAGTACACCTGCTCCTCCTCGCTCAACCACGTTCTAGCCGGGTGGAATAACACCCCAGGTGTCTTAACTGTCCAATCATTGAACATATCTGCCGTACAGTATTGTTTTTTGCCTGGATACCATATATACTTAACCTCGCCGCTATGCCTGTACTCAAATTTACCTAGTCCAAAATTCCACACGTTCGATCTAACCTTCTCACGATCTTTCTTATCATGAGCTGGTCTTAAACTATGTCGCGAAAATGGACTTGACGATTTAATATCAAAGTTATGAGACGCCATCAACACCTTATAATCCACAGAACGTCCTCGCCGCTGCTCGGACGGCTTCATCATAGGTAAATAATACACCGTCTTCCATAACCCCTGAGCAAACTTATGGGTTTTCAACCCTTTAGTTTTATTCTCTCGATAATAAATCGTGATCGGGAAAATATCCCCATTTGCATGTGGAACTGGTTCTATCCATGTCTCCGTTCGGTTAGTTATTTTGCGCAGACCCATAGCTACAGGGAATACATCCCAAATCCTATTCTGAAAGGTTGAGAGTCCAATCCAACGCAACGTTCCTCTATTGCCTGCATCGCTGTGATTCCCCCAGATTCCCTGATTAGTGTGTGTCACACGTAAAGGTCTGTCTAACCCCATGCAGTACAAGACGAGAGCGGATCTATATTGTTGGTCCGTGACATTACTTATAATGTAATCCCATATTCCAGAATAGTTTGCCAATTCCAGACTCAAGCCCGGTCTTGGTGCATAAGCTAACGTAATAGGATGTAATCTCTTACCCCCGACTCCGTTTCTCCACAAGGTGGCGTTGATGGACCAGGTCGTGCGCTCGCTTTCTGCCTTAACCATTTCATTACTCTGATCCTGCAACATCATCCACTCATGCCATAATTTAATAACATTAGCACCATGTCTCTCGAACTCTTCATCATTCCACAAGGCACTGCTATTTAAATAACAGACCCACGCTTTGGTCTTGCCGTATTCTGAAGAGCAATGAGTGCCCATGTCATACCATAATTGGTCCTCAACATTAGGCCCCAAAAATTTATTTTTCTTCAAAAAGGGACAGTTCAAGTGACTCTCACACATTTTAACGGGCATGACTAGGAAATCGCATGTAACCCATTCTAATTCCACATATGCCGGCTTAGGTTTATTTTTAAACACCCCCAAAATTAAGGCATAAGGGTTCAAATCCTTTGGCCAATAACTTTTTTGCACCGGATTATCATAATCAATATTACGCCAGGTATTATGCGTTAGTCTATATCCATTACCCAAAGAAGCCGCCCTTCTATTGCGTCTCTTAGCGGACTTCAATTTACCTATAACAACAGGAACTCCTTTTTCAGGCTCCTGACGCCCCAACCAGTTATACATTACAATTAGACTGGTCTGTTTACCCAAACAGTCCCATCTGTGCTCGTGCGTAACCTTTAGGACGGGGCTATTCCAAATTCTATATGTACGAATGCTGGTTGTCAAATCGGTGCTATCAGACAAGTTATATAATAGGCCTGTTAATTTCACGTGGGTTTTATTATAACCCCTTAGACTCGACCAAGTCAACCGTGATATACCCCTGACTTCACGTCCTCCATATAGCCTAGGGGCTTTAGCAGCATCAATCTGCTTACTACCAGTACAATTCCAAAACGATTTGTCTATGTTCCCTATCATTTTCTTGATCATGTCCCTTATCATTTGAGACCCATATTTCGCAGAGCCTATCGTCACGGTTTGTTTATAACAAATTTTCACGACTATCTTTTCAATTACAGAACAAGATGCCACGCTGCTAACAGTACGTTTATCCTCAACTGTTATTCCTGCGCTAATTATAACTAAAGTAACCAGTACACACGTGACCATAGCCGACAGGAACAGGCACAATTCTTTGCGGTTTCGCTGAAGTCTCTGCCACTTCCTCTTCTTCATGTGTCCTGTCCTCGCCATTTCTGCGCCTGTGAAAACAAAAGGAACAATAGACCCAGATCAACCTACTCTCTCCCTAACTGTTTTCTAAACCATTGTACTGCTTTACTGGTAAACCCAGCCTTTGTAATTACTTTTCTGGTAATTTTAATACCTTCCATGGATCTTCCTATACCCAGATAATCCGTTGTAGTAGACACAGCTGCCCTGATCTCCCACACCTCACTCGGCTCACCTGGGCCTAGTTTAACTTTGACCCTTCCTGTCCCTGCATATGTTTGTTGAGATCTTGCTCTCACTGTCAAGGATGTTTCCGTAACATAAAAGCTGTAATCTCTTGGCATATAAACAGGATGTTCCTCTTGGAACGACATGTCCTCTAATACTTTTACTAACACATCTCTGACACTTGTTTCTTTGTACAATCCGTTAGACTTATGCAAAATCAAACGATCATTGTCAAAAGTCACGTCTCTAATCACCTTCTTCCAAAGGTGCAGGTTTGTATTTCTGGACAGCATCCTATCCAGTAAACTGCCTTTAGCAAATGGTTCTGATTCAGATGGTAACGGTTCTCCCATCTCCAAAAGCCTGTCCCACACAAACGCTTTGTCTGTACTGGGCACTAAGGCTAACGGGTTCACTTCCCATTCCATCATGATCTTATCATCGACTAAACACCCCAAACCAGTTTCGCTCTTTCTAGTCTGCCAGACTTCCTTTGAGCTAATAGATATCATCCACAATTTATCCAGTAATAGTTTACATCTTGGACATTTGATAAAATCACCATTATCATTCATTATACACTTACATTCCTGGCCTCTCAAGTAATATTTCAACTTACATGCCGAGCAGTGTTTACAGCCACATTTATCTGCTGTAAGCTCGTACTGACAGATTGTCCATAGCTGAGTTTGCACTCTGCAATCTGCACATACACACACGTCGCCCAGCGCACAGCACCCAACCTCTCCGTTAGGGCTGTACCACTTCGGACTTAACGTTAGCTGGGCCCTCAGCCGCGCTTGACTCTCGCGCCTGCTTCTAGGCCCACTCCAAAGAAGTTGGCATACATTAATCTTGCCACAGACCACACAATCGGTAGGTCCCCGCTGCAACGCTGGGGTACCTGTCTGACACCCTCGGTGCCACATTTTAACTGTTAATCTGTCACTGAAATCTTTGCACACCCTCACGGTCCCTTCGGCCGGTAACTCGATTACCTCTAGGAAAGTCACTTTACGTGCCTCTGTGCTATTCATCCTGACAGTATTAGTTTTTGCTACCCACAAGATGCCTCACACTCCAAATGCCGTTAGCCTGTAGCCTGACTGAAGTGTTTGATGTCAATTCGGTAACAATATCTTCTGTACCCGTTTTACTTTTAAACCGTCCCCTTTTTTGTTTCAAAAGAATATAAACCTTCTGCCCTACCGTGAACGGATTTTTGCTTGTGTCGCTGGGTTCCGAATTTTCAATAGGCTGCGTTACCCTATAGTTGAGGAAATGAATACAATCATCAATAAATTCATCCCAGTCGCCTAGCCGTTCGTTCTTCACGTACCAAATTTTTATCAATTTCACGCAATTCTCAGCCAATCCGTTACTTTCCGGCGTGTACTTAACGGATTTTATTAACTTGATTCCCTGTTCTTTGCAAAAACCCTCCACCAGACTCCCTGACAGGTTATGTGCGTTGTCCGCCCGCACTCTCTGAGGCAATCCCCGATAGCGAATCCACTGCTTGAGACTGTCTACCACAACCTCACTAGTAGCCTGTTTGCACGGATATATTTGCATGAAATTAGAACAGTTATCAACTATAACCAAGAAATATACATTGTTTCTCTTGGTTTTTGGCCTAAGAGGCCCACCAAAATCCATTGATATCTCAACGTTCTCTTCCTTAGTTTTGATTGTTCCATAATCATGGTACACACTGGACATGACTTTTCTACAATCTGGACAGTCGAGTTTAATTTTATGATACTTCGTTTTCAAATTGGCCACATGCAAACCCATCTGCTTGCAATATTTAGTGATGTAGGAAGTGGAAGGGTGTTTCAGTTTCTCGTGCAGATCCTGCAGCAACCCAGTTTCACTTCCTGCAGTTATTACTCTTATCTGCACAAAACGATCGACCTCTCTATTTCCCTCCGCAGCCGCGGTTTTCTGCAATGTATGAGAAGTTTGATGCAACACTTTCGGTTTTACTAATTTCACATTTTCACTGATGCTCTTCCATAACTCAGCCTGTACCAACGGCTTACCCTTGGCGTTATGAAAATTGTTTTGCTCCCATGTGGACAAATGCTCTGTTAAACCCAGAAATGCATATTCGCTATCCGTAATCAAAAAACTATCTTTACGACTAGTTTCTCTCATATGGGCAATAGCTCTCTCGACCGCGCAGACTTCCGCGTGTTGAGCACTCAGTCCATCGCACAATCTCCCCTTTTCCTGGTGTATTATCTTGCCTTGCTGCTTGACTAGAAAAGCCCACCAAGTCTCATCTTTCAGAGTACTCCCATCGGTAAAATAACAAACCTGTCCTGGGTCTATTATTGTACGACGCTCTTTCTTCGGCGTTTTTTCGTTCCTAAAGATTAACTGAGTGTCGCTGATCAGCTTGGACCATTTGTTCCAAGTATATTTGTGAACCAATTTAGACTCAGAAACTAAATTTCTTGCCTCTCTAGCTAACATGTCTATTCCATCTCCTTTGGCTACGATGATTATTAGCTTTTCTGCAGCTGCTGATTTAATGGTCAACAGGTTCCTGGCGATCGTGGCTAAGATATCAACAGCAGACATATTCTCATGCTTCTTTTGATTAGCAGGTTTCTCGTGCGAAATAAACATCACCGGTGATTTAGAATTTCCCTCGTTATATAATATAACTTCCATCTCTTCACCGGTATTTTCTATTTTGACTATTAGGTTTTTCTCCGGGTCTCTTCTCGTGATTCGGCCTGAACCTAACGCCATGTCTATTATGTCACACTTAACGGCTTCTAATTTATCATCCCATTTAAAATCATTCCCTGCCGTTGCTTTATACAGTATTTTCGCCTTAGCACTGTATCCTGGAATCAAATCTCGTACGAAGTTCAATCTGCCCAGTAAGCTTTGCAACTGTTTTAAACTGGTCACTTTTCTTTCCTTTAATTCCACCAGTTTATCATGGGTTGATTTAGCAATTCCTCTGTCAGTACCTGATATTTCAAACCCCAGGAAATCTACTTTCTCTTTCCCTAGCTCTAATTTCTTCAGGTTTAATAAAAAGCCCGCGTCCGCTAGTCTTTTTATTGTCTCCCGCAGAATTTTCATGTGCTCTTCAACCGTTTCTGTAGAGATTAAAATATCATCAATATAAACGGTCACCGGCAATTCGGCCAAAATATCTAAAATTACGGACTGAAATACATTAGGGCTCGTGCTCAGGCCCATAGGTAAACGGTTATAGACGAATTGTCTTCCCCCGAACGTGAAGGCGGTACGCGCACGGCTTGCCTCTGCTAGTGGCACGCTATAAAATCCGTTTGCTAAATCGATCTTGGATAGTATTTTTCCGTTACTCAAGCAGTTGGTAGCATCTTTGGCATTGATAAGATATCTTGTATCCGGCACCGTTAATTTATTGAGCGCTTTGAAGTTCGTAACAAGACGGTACGTATTGTCGGTTTTACAAATGGCCTGGATCGGGGAATTAGTGGGACAATTTTTTCCCTCACTGATTACCCCTTTCAGCAGCAATTCATTGAGAGTCTCTCTTATCTCCCCATACGCCGCTTTGTTTAACGGGTACTGTCTTTGCGGAGGTGGGATACCTCCCACAATGGTATATTCGTATTTATCAGATAATTTCCCGCAATCATTTTTGCTCTTCGCGCAATTTCCTTTATACTTTTCTAATAATTCCCTTAACTCCTTTTTTGGTAATAGGCTTTCGTTTACCAATCTATTGATTTCGTACTCCAGGTCAACCGTTTTTAGCCAACTAATCTGTCTAGTCTCTTTCTGATTTTTTTCTAGTTGTTCTTTTATTAAGGACGCATCTTTTAGGCACATTAGATTTGAGCTATCTATAATGCAGTGTAAACCTTCCCATAGATATTTATCTCGGGTTACTGGTTTCATTTCTTTACTGAAACCATAGACCACATATGTACCTTTTAATTTTTTAGCTCCCTCCGGTTTTTCAGCTAATGTACTAATGTCAGCTCCTGAATCTAACCTAAACCTGAGTCCTTTATATTCCACGAACAACTCCTGATCTTCTGTTTCTTCTACCAGACTAGAGGCAATGGTTGCTTTTCCTAGAGCTTCTACTTCCTATTTTTCTTTTTCTCGTTCTGTTTTATTGGAGTTAATGTTACGGATTTTCCCCGTCTTCTGCACTGCCTTCTTATTTTTCTTTTCCATATGCTCTTTTCTTTGTTCAACCGTCATTTTTTTCCACACGTCTTCTTCGATATATGTACTTTTCTTGTCCGATTTTTTATTCTCCACGGGCCTATTCGATTTTCTGCTTTTTTGATAGTAGTCTTTACTTGGTTCCTTAGACCCTATTTTTTCTTTAGCTGTCACCACCGGTTTGTACCTGCTAGTGGCTCTATCTTTGACAGCAGGCCTTTCGAACTGTTTTTGAAAATTTGAGCTTTGTTTTATCTTGGCTCCCTCTGCTGGTCTCTTCCAGTCTTGACCCGTACTCTCTCTCATTTTATTTCGCCGCTTTGTCTCCCTATCATATCGAGCAGCGAATTTAGACAGTTCACTCCAATCTGTTTCGGCCCCCCACGAACCTAACACTTTACAACCGGGTAGGTCAGGAGCTAGCTTTTGCAGTTTGCTTAACATTTTGTCAGCAGTCCAGCCAGCCCGCGCTTTGCTAGTAAGATAAGGCCATAACCCCGTTTTTCTTACGGAGGTCACTTCCTTTCTGTATTCATCATCTTCATCCTCGCCTAAGACTTCCTCATAATGGGCCAGCAAAACATCTAGTTTTATACACACCCCGGTATGATAGGTAATGATACGCTCGATTAGAGAAGTAGAAACATCTAGATCTTTTCCTAAGTCAGCTATCATTTTAGCCTTATCCATATCATCCTTAACTCCAGGAAATCTCATATTTTGTAGCAACTGCATTGCAGTAATGCTATCCCCTTTGGCCTCCCTAGCGGGTCCCCGCCTAGGCTTTCTGGTTTTTTCGTCCTTTTCTGACTCTGATTCCATTCTAACGTTTTCTTTTTGAGCCATTAAAGCCACGAGGGACAAATCAATTTTTTGCTTGCGCACAGGTGACTTTTTCTTTTCTTTCACTTCTTCTTCTGACTCTGATTCTGAATTTTCCGAACCGGTCTGATGATCAGAAAAGTCTTTTTGTTCTCCATAGCTATTTTCGTTCGGTTCTGCTATTGCTTTCGGTTCTCTGCTCTTTTTCACCACTTCGTTATTTTTGCCCCTGGCCAATTCCCCTTTCTCCTTGCGCCTGGGTGCTTTGCCCTTATTTGGAGCTACTGCTTTATGCGTTCTGTCTCGCAGTTTCCATACGTCATTTATCGTCGGTTCTTGCCTATCTTTCTTAGGTTCTCCTAACAATAGATAACACAATGATTTTTGCATGCAGTCGAATTGTTCTGCTAATATATCAATTTTTGCTCTTGAGCTTGTTTCTGGTAGGTCCAATATTTCATCTGCGGTCGGCCCACCAGCTAACCTTATTATCTTTCGATTTGTCCCTTTTAGCTCTGCCAAATGTGAATCTCGTGGGGCGAACACAAGTCCAGGGCACGTTAAAAATTTTCTGCCTCCCAAGCAATCGTGTTCCCGCTGGTGAGAGCTACTTCGCCGCTCACGAGATTGACTTCGAGATTTTCGATAATTAACTCTCTTTCTGGGAGCTATTTCTTCGTCCTCAGTATATTCCGAAGTTGAATCCCCATCTACCTCCTCTTCTGCGGATATTCTATATTTATTATCTTTATCCTTTTTTTCGGTAGATGTTTTACACGGTCTAAAACCTGTTTCTCTTATTTCCCAAGTTTCTCCCCCTGATATGAGCGGGCTGAATTGGGCTAAGAAATTCGGTAGTTTAGGTTTCGTTCCTGTCTCTAAGGCCGGTCTTTCGAACGATTTTCCTAAATGATGAAAATCAACTCCCGTAGCCCCCTCCTTGTCTGTGTATTCCGACAATGATGGAGACCCGGCCCTAGTTATTGCTTTAGGATCCACATCGCCGTGTCTAGTTACTCGTATGTTTGCGCCTTGCAGTATTGGTATAGTAATATCACTATCTCCAATTTCCACGGTAACTTTCTTATTTGGATTTATCGAAGCAACGTTTTGGGCTAATCTTCCTACTCCTCTTTCGTTAGAGGTGTATAGTGTGTCATCGGTGGTCAATATTTCCTCACCTTCCATCTGCCCTGCTTCTTTTAATTTTTTATTTAGTGCATCTTGTGAGAGCAAAGCAATATTAGTTATTTTATCCATTATTGTGTGTCTGCCTCTCCGGAGTTTGCTATTTAGGTAATTATCTCTTTATTTTGAGGTTATTTAAAAATTGGGTACTCTTCTGGTCCCACAGCGCTGTCCTCGAGATATTTTATTACCTTATTTGTGAAACCATAGAATTTTTTCTCTCAGGCGTCCCCAAGATTTTATTCTATCGTTTCTCTCATTCCGAGATAGTTACTTTTAAGTAACTTTCCCTCTCTTTAGTACGGAGACTCTGCTTATGTGTAACAACTCTTTAAGCATTAATTTGTCCCCGCTATGTATTGCTCCACGGATTCTGTCTATTGATTTCTCAACAGTACATCCCGGCAACGAGCCCCCATGTTGTGAGATCTGATATTATCTCATCTCCTGATTAGCCTCTTTCTAACCTAGGTTATCAAGAATAGCCTTGTGCTGTCAGGTCAGTTTCTTAGGATTGAATCCCCTGAGCTTGTCTAGCATATATCAGCGTGCCTAGGAATATCATACTCCCTACGTGTCACAATACATGTATACAAGTTCTAACTTATAGAACCAAAGTCATGCTTACCTTCCAGCAGAATCTGATCCAAAGGTGTTCTTTGAAGAATAGAAGTCTTATTCCCTATTCCTATTATGCTCGGGTATGATATTTATATGGCTATCTTGTGATGAGCTGAGATATACAATAACGATACTTATCTTTATAAAATAAAATTTATTTATACAAAAGATTAAGACACTGGTTATACAATACAGTAGATTTGTAGCAAATCAACAAAAGGTTACAGGTTATAACACATCCAGCTCTATCCTATTCCAGGGCAGTCCTGCGAATGGATTCACAAAAAGCTAAATACCTATTCTATGATTTAACAGAATTAATTAACTTGTTCTCCTTGGAGTTTAACAAGTAAAAAATACCACAGAGCAATATCAAGTCAACGAGTATAAGTGAAACTGAAGATGGGCTATATTCTCTTCAGGGCTTCAACGACATCAAGATCAAAGGGAAAAAAGCCTCGATTGATACAAAAGCAGTCATATATATAGGAACCTTTTGGTTACATCAGTTCCTGTGCCTACGCTATGGTTTTCCCCTAAGAAGTAAACCATGTGACTAATAAATCACTTGACAATGTAAAAAACATGTGACATCCCTAAATCATGAAACAATGTGACTTTCAGTACTTCATTGTGTTGACTCCTGGGAATCGTGTCCAATTTATGTTTACCCCAAGTGTGCATTCATATCACCATTCTTTCTTCCTTTCCTTCCCTTCCATCTCGGGAACCTGTGTGTGTGTGTTCTAGCGTAAAGGTCCGGAAATGGAGATGTATTAGTTAGTGCACTATAAACAGCACCTTCCCCTGCACCTGACACATGGCTCTTTTTCCAGGGCTAGGTGTGGAGGGTTGTGTCCGAAGCAATTGTTCTTTTCTTGCCTTCTTCGCACACATATGAGAGTTAAGGCCAATTTATACTTCTGCGTCGAGTGTACGCCGTAGTGTACGTCGTAGGGTACGCACGTAGGCGACGCCGTCGTGAGCATTTATACTTCTGCGAATGTCTGTGTTGCTCTGCAGTTACACCGCCGAAACGCTAGTTGGCGCGGGTGGGTTTTAATGTTCCAGTTCCACTGTGTTTACATTCCTCGCGGCTGTTTTGAGTTTAGGTTTCTACGAGCAATGGCGACTGAAGGAGTCATACAGATGGCTGTATTTCCGCACTTCTTCAAGCAATCTCTCGGTCACTTGGTCTGTTTCCATGGCTCTTCACTGATCTTCGGAATTTAAAAATGGCGGGCGGGCGGTGCAGAGTGCAGAAGATCATTCCGGAAATGCGTAGGAGGAAACGCGATGCTATCCAGCCGACCAATCACAGATCTTGCGGTCCGCGTCGCCGCGACGCGTAGTTACATTTTTGAGGAGGTGCGCGTCAGGGTACGGCGAAGGGTACGACGTATGGTACACGTCAATGCGTATGCTACGCCGTACCTTCTACGCGAACCCGACGCAGAAGTATAAATTGGCCTTTAGCCAACTCTCTTGCAAGCTCCATCAGGAAGTCCACCCGTCTTTCCTGCCTTCCGGTGCATGCTTGATACAGCACATGTGCATTCAGTGCTGCCATGTCAATCATGTTATAGAACACGGCAACTGGCCAGCGCCGTGTCCCTGTGCGGACAGTGTACTCCCGCACCATCTGGTCCATCACATCCACGCCGCACTTTGAGGTGTTGTAAAGGGTGACAGTGTTTGGCTTCCTTTTGGTGGTATTATCAGTCTGAACCACGCTGTGCACGCTGCTAAGAATGTAGACGGTCTTCTTCCGTTTGGCCGCATACGCCGTCAGCGTAGCAGCAGTGGTTGAAAACACCTAATAAATAAGATAAATTGTTATTTTCATAGCACTTTTACACACAATGACACAATGACACACTTGTGTTGATTCTAAAAATTAGAAACACAAACATAGAACCACAAAAGACCTGCAACATACCTGAGTGGTGAATTCATTGCGATCTGTGTGTCTAGCGGATTGAGGGATTTCCCGGCGAATCTTGTTGACTGTGCCGAGGATTGTGGTTTTCCGGCTAAGAAGTAAATGCGCAAGTGACAGCGATGTGAAGAAATTGTCCGTGGTAACATTTCTGCCCTTGTCTAGGAATGGTTCCATCAGCCTCATCACTACATTTTCAGACAGTCTCTCTCCACTGGGACGACTAGGGTCCTTGCCAAGATATGGGAGGACATTACAAATGTACTTGGATTTTAGGTCGCAAGCCACCCAAAACTTGATCCCAAACTTGTCAGGTTTAGTTGCAATATACTGCAGGAAACAGCAGCGAGTCTTTGATGGCAAAAGCTGTTCATCAACGGTGATATGTAGACCAGGGTTGTAGGACGTGATGCAATTGGTGACAAATGATCCCCACACACTGGAAATTGCAGCAAACTTATCAGTCTTTGCTCGATCACTCTGGGTGGATCTGTCATCAAAGCGTAGGTATAGCATGATGTCTTGGAAGCGGTTTCGCGGCATTGTTCCAATGATATGTGGGTTTCCCAGGTTTGCTGACCAGCAGCCACGTAGTGATGGAACCTTGGTAAGCCCCCGCAAGATGACAATTGCAATAAATGCCATTAGTTCAGGGAGGGCCATGAACCAATGAACATGCTCCGTTTCCTGTGCATGTTGAATAGTCCATTCTTGAATGCTATGAAGCATGTCAAGAGTGATGAAACACAGGAAGCTCTGAAGGCGAATCGAGATACTTTTCCTGGCCTTAGCCGTTGGCTCTCCATCTGCAGCGTACGCTTTTATTGGGGTGAAAGGGAGACGCGTCCCCACCTGTTCTTCACGCCACACTGTGCCATCTTTCGCTGTCTCTGTCAGGTCAGTCCCCAAACAGGCTCTCTTTTTTGGTTGAGGAGCAGTCTCCTCATCTGCAGTGTGAACAAATTCAAATTGTGAGCAATGGAAAAGTCAAATGATATCACAAATGCATGCATAGATACTAATAATAATTCCAGTATCTCCTTCTCTGTATCGGAATAATGTCTGAAATATCTTCCTAAATAAAAAGATACAACTAAAGCAAAGAAACAACTAATAATGTTTTGCACTTCAGATGGCAGTGAATGTCTGCTAAGTAGTACAAACAAAAAAGTGGACAATACAAAAAAGGCAGGGTAAATATTTATGTCACTCCACTCTGCTTTTTTGGTGTTTTCCACTTACTGGTTTGAAATGAAATAGGAAATAATATGAAATAAAACTTAACCTGAAGACAGATCAGACAGCTCTGAGTCCGAATCCAGCTGAAGTTCTATGTCTTCTCCATCTGAGTCACAAGGGTTTACTTCACTCAGGATCATTTCCAAGGCCTGCCGAGTGGTGAGTCTTGTCTGCATTTTCTTTTCTTGGAGAGGAGGTTCGTACACCACAGAATTCTTGAGGGCACTGAAGTAGTAGGCTATGTGCAGTGAGATTTTACCCACCTCAGCACAAAAGGAATTACTTCTCATTTGAGAGCAAGCTGCATGCAATTAGATGTGCTAATTCATACCTGTTTACACCTGGGCAAGACCCTACATGCCAATGTGAGACTTGGTCAATCAAGTTCTCTGCTTTTAGCAGCCCTCCCTCCCCCACACATACAAACAAGCCACCAGCAACCATTCACACACACACCCCCAACCCCCCTGCAGATTGCTCAGGTAATGACCACATTTACACATGAATTGATGCTAATGATAGCCAAAAGACTAACCAGTTAGCATCCACTTGGCTAAAGGAGGGTTACAAAACTCTGGGACTTCTAGTGTTAAAAAGTACTTATACTACACAATTAAATCAATTCACCAAGTTTTATGTCGAAAACCAGCAAATAACAAATAAAATTTGCATAAATTTGTGCTTTTTGTTTACGTAAACATTAAAATAATAACATTAAAAATCATGGCCAGATTTTAAAAGAGTGTCTTGCAACATGTAATCTACTAACATGTAGGCCTACAAGTTCAAATAAAGTCTTGACAAAAAAGGTTTTATAAAAAGATAAGCCTCACATATTTCAGCCTTTAAATCATTTTTATAAAAAGAGTGAGTCAAGAAAAATAGCTTATCTTTATTATTAATTGTAAAATTCAGTTCGATTTTCCCGTGGTGTCTGTCGTTGCTATTCAACCATGCACTGCGCTTTCCACAACGACAAATAAGTTTTAGTGGCTAATGGATTTCCACCACCGAAAAACGCTTGCTGTAGCTCTGCTACAAGATTTATTTACGGAGGAGAGAAAAACACCTGTAATGTTTGCCGGGTCAGGTGCTCCCCCATCCTTCATGTTGACTGAGCTTTCAATGTTGAGACAGAAAGGGTGAAGCATTAAACTGACGTTTCATATTGTACATTCCTAAAGTGTTAACGTTCTTATTTGCATATTTGCAGTGTCAGTGTCATTGTTTGGATGCAAACTTAAAAACATAAAAGCTCTAGCATTGCACGTCTTCGTATTGCTGACTTTACTATTGAGTTTATACCGAAAGGACGTTTCAGACTATAAATATTAGAATGAAACAGTCTCTTCTTCACTCAAGTTGTTACGTGTTCTGTCAGCATTTGACATTTTTCCTCTCAAATACTGAATTTACTGTTTATATATTATGCTAAGTATTTCATTGACTGTCCAAAGCACGCAAATATGTATGCGATTGGTTGTCTGTTGCTAAGCGTCTAGCTGTAACATTCTAACACCACATCATTTCACACTGTACAAGTTTGGTACCACAGTGCATGGGTTTTATAACCCCTGGTAAAAAGCGGTGCTAACCCCGCTTCTAAATTAGTGTGAATCGTACCTTTACCCGGGGTTTAAAGTGGTGTTTAGAATGAAGATAACCCGAGGTTAAGCACAGTGTGAAAAGTCATTTTTCTTCAAAAAGTTAAAGAAAATTTTCCATCCAAGGTTTTGCTCTTTTTTAAATAATTTTTGGTTCCCATAACGTTAGTTTTTGGTACCCAGAACATTCTCAGAATGTTAGTTTATGGTTCCCAGAACGTTATTTTTTATGGTAACCAGCCAGCAACGTTCTGGGAACGTTATTTTATTGTTACATAAAAATAAAACCAAAAAAGAACGTTCCCCTAACGTAAGTATTTGGTTCCCAAAAAAATAACCAAAAAATAACATTAGGGGAACGTTCTGTGTTAACTGGGAGGGTATTTTATGTTTTTTTTTTGTTTTTTTTACAGTGTAGTAACAAAGCGGAAGATATGATCAGTTCATGTGCTGCTTTAACTGAGATGCTACAGCAATCTTGCACGTTGTAATAAAGAGCACCGAAATGGCATGTTTGAATTTCATGATAAAATCATCAGAATTTGAAAAGTTTTAAAATGAAAAAAATTCACTTAAAAAGTAACAAAGCACAAAGCTTTTTGTAATTATTGGATGTCAGGTGCGCTAGTAACAACAGTTCATGCATCAAATAGGTAATCTGGGTACTTTTCACCTACTGTTTTATGAATATTAAATATTCAGACATACAGTCATACTTTTTTTTGCACACTATATATATATATAATATATATATATATATATATATAGTAGCAGTGGTGGCTCATCAGGAGAGGCAAGGGAGGCACAACCTATCCAAGATTTTGAAGAAAATGGGTTGAAAAAAAACAGGTTAATGATGCAAAATGTGTATTCCATGTTTGTAATTTCACCATTGTAACACTATAAAATATTACGGAACCACCGCTGCTCTTCCCCGAACATACCTCACAGAGCCTGGTCCCGTTGACGAACCACCCCTGCCGCTAATCTTATATGATGGACCTGTATACACCGTGAGAGAAATCTTGGACTCCCGATGCCGCAGAAGCTGACTAATAGCTCATTAACTGAGATGAATACGGACCCGGGGAAAGATCATGGGTCCCCCATCTCAGACCAAACTCTCCTTGCTGCCTTCCATGAGTCACACCCTCAATCAGGGTTGCTGCACATTTTTAAGACCTGCAAGAATAAAAATACTGTACATTAAGGGTTGTTCAATATTGACAAAAAATATATCTCTATAATTTCAAAGATTTTGTTGATAACAGTAATTAGATGATATTTTGCTATGTGGCTGGTTTAGGCCTGTTATTGACAGCAGACTCACAAAGACATTCATATTATTCGTATTCTCTATGCGGTGGTAAGTTCAAAGCAGTGACAGAAATTACCTTTTTTGTTAAGGGGCAACATTTTCCACATTAAATTGATATCCAGGGGCATTTTGACCTATATAAGGGTATGTTTCTAGACTTATTAGATGCATGTATCATCTTTATGTCAAATTCTAACATTCAAATTAAATTCAATTAGAAATTACACAGTATATGCCTGTTACTAATCAAATGAAATCATCAACAAAGTCTATCTTCGCAGTGCAGAAGTGACACAGAAGCGGCATCTGATGTGGCACTAATATGTTTGCAGCATTTACAATTAAATATTTAAATATGAAATGTTTTCTGATTTTAACTTTTTAATTAAAAGGTACTTTAAATATGAAACAAAAACCACCAGTAGGTGGCGGCAAGTCTCTGTCTTGATGAGTGGGTCATTCACTCAACCGATTCATTCAAACGGCTGATTTATTCGGGAACAAAGCAAGTGACCAACTTTATTGAATAAGTCACTGAATCATTGATTAAACTGATTAGTTCAAAATGCGGAACGAATCTCCGCTCTGTGTTTCTTTTTTTTTTTTTTTTTTTTTTTTATTGATATAACAAAAAGGGGAATACAGAGACATTTGAATCCATAAAAAAAATCAAAATTCTGCATCCTATATCACATGTAAATCATGTTTCTAATACATTAAGTATCTTTTTCAACAGTTTAGATGTCTTTAGAGCTTTTCGGTTGCTTTGTATTGAAGTTAAAGAGTCATAAAAAATCTTCAGATCAGTGGAAAATAGTCTAACATTTGGTACAGTCGATATACATTTTGCTTTATGTATATGATATTTTCCAAATAGAATAAGAAGTTTAATTATATTATCCATTTCCAGTAACCCAGAATCACAATCCATAAACAAGACCATTACATCAGTTATTGTGACAAACTTATAAAATAACTCAAAAAGAAACCAAGAAACTTGGGACCAAAATAATTTAGAATAATTACAACTGAAAAATAAGTGTACAATTGTTTCATTTTCTTCTTTACAGAAACTGCATAATGGTGAAAACCCTTCTTTAAACTTACTAATAAAGTCATTACATGGATAGTATCTGTTTATTATTTTATAGTGAGTTTCTTTGACTTTATTAGGAATTACACATTTATTTATATCGGACCACAAGTTCTTAAAAACAAGGAAGTGGTAATCCTGTTTCCACTTCACCATTGCCCTAGGTGAAGAACTTTTTTCTTTGGTTAAAATTCTTCTGATATATACATTATTAAATTTTTTATCTCTAATGGAAAGGCCTCCAACAGTCAGATTAGGAAGAGAACCAATTGCAGGATTATATATCTTTTCGTTTTTTATAAGATAAAGTAGTTTCGGGGAGATACAATGAATGAGTTTAAAGTATTCTTTAGAAGATACATTTGTCCCAAGATAATTAACAAATTCATTATAATTAAGTAGGTCACCTGATTGATTTATCAATTCTGTAACAAAAATTAAACCTTTGTTAAACCAATCGTTCCAAAAAATGGTTTTGTTTTTGAATAATATATATTGGTTATTCCAAATAACACAGGAATGAGGAGAGAAATTGTGCTTGTAAGCTAATTTCCATGCATTCAAAGCTTGTTTGTGAAAGTTAGACAGCTTAATTGGGAGTTTAGTACATTTAAAATCACAAGCAAGTAAAAAATTAAGACCACCACATTCTTTGAAGATTAAATTGGGAATGAAAAACCATGGGAGGTTATTTTCACAAAGACAATGTTTGATCCAATTAATTTTAAATATATTATTGATAGTGTCAAAGTCTAAAGCATTTAGTCCTCCTTCTGATACACTTCTGATTATGGTTTTCCTTTTAATATATTCAGTTTTACCTCTCCAAATAAATTTAAATAAGATTTTATCAACTGCGGCACACATTTTAGAATCTACATAAAGAGATAACGCTGGATATACAATTCTGGAGATCCCTTCAGCCTTTGAAATCAATACACGACCTTGAATAGATAAACTTCTTTGGAGCCAACAGTTAAAGATATTTCTTGTTTTTTGTAATCTTTGAAAAAAATTCTCTGTTAGTCTCTCTGTGTCTGATTTACTAATTACAATACCCAAGTATCTGACTAATTGTTTAACCTGTATTCCAGATATACTTGAGTCTCCAATTTGATGTACAGCCATAATCTCACTCTTAGATTGATTCACAGATAGACCTGAGGCATCAGAGAACAATTTAAGTGCCTCCAAAATAACAGGGACCTGATCTTTGTTTTTCAAAAATAAACAAGTGTCATCAGCAAGTTGACTAATAGTTAAAGTGAAATCTCCTATCTCAATACCTTTAACTTGAGAGCAATGCAGAGTGTAAAGATTCAAAGTTTCGGCTACTAATAAAAATAAAAATGGGGAAATAGGGCATCCCTGTCTAATTCCTCTTTGGATACCAAAACGAGAAGACGTACCACTGGATAAAGAAACACTACTTGAGATATTATTATAGAATGTGTGCATCATTTTTGTAAAAGTTGGGCCAAAACCAAAATGATAAAGAGCTTGATACATGAAATTGTGCTCTACTGTATCGAAAGCCTTACAAAAATCTAAAAACAAAATAAGAGCTTCCTCATTTACTAAATCTGAATAATCTAAAAGGTCTAAAACCAGTCTAATATTGTTTGAAATATTTCTTCCCTTCATAAACCCAGACTGTGTGACAGATATGATTTCCTCCAAGCATGGTTTTAACCTATTGGCATATAGAGATGCTAACAATTTGTAATCCGAGTTAAGCAGTGTGATTGGGCGCCAGTTATCTAAATGCAAAACGTCTTTATTTGGTTTTGGAACTAGTGTTATTACTCCCTGTTTCATAGATTCTGTAAGTTCTCCATTTGCTGCACACTCATTAAACACATTCAAAATAAACTCTCTAATTTCTTCCCAAAAACATCTGTAAAACTCAAACGGTAAACCATCAGGTCCTGGGCTTTTGTTAAAAGGTGTTTTTTTTAATGATATCATCTAATTCTTTCAATGATATCTCCTCTTCACAAAGGTTTTTTTCTGTTTAAGCTTATACTAGGAATGTAAGGTTGTATCTTGTTAAAAAATAAATCACTTGAATCAGGATTAAAAGATGAAGTATATAATTTTTGGTAAAAATCTGAAACAAATTTTGAAATTATTTTGTCATCTGATATAAGAGTGTTGTCAATATACAAAGAGGAATTTTTTTTTAGTTCGGCTCGTTTTTTTTCCAAATTAAAAAAGTATGCAGAGTTTTTTTCGCCGGCTTCTAGCCATTTGGCCCTAGATCTAATGAAGGCCCCTTTAGCCTTTTCTATATAAAAGGAGTCTAGTTTTTCTCTTAATAGGTATAAACTTTCTTTCTCTGCATCATTTGGATTGGCAAGACAAGTAATGCGGTTAATTTCTTTCAATATAATTTCAAATTGTAATCGTTTGGACTTTAAAAGATCTTTGCTAAATTTTATAGAGAACTTTCGACACTCATATTTAAACAATTCCCAGTTTAAGGTATAAGAAATATTAGTATTTTTTGTAAAAGAATCAATTATGCCTTTAATACCCAAACAATAATCAGAATTGTTTAATAAAGAGCTATTCAATTTCCAATACCCTGGTTTCCTAAATAAGTTATAATTAACGTCAGAAATTTCTAACTCGATACCTGCATGATCAGTTAAAGGTGCATTTGAAATAGAACATGATTTAACAGAAGAAATCAGATTATCAGATATTAACCAAAAATCAATACGTGATTTTTGTGTCAAATCAGGCTTAAACCAAGTGAAGGAAGGGGAAGAATCATTATGTAAGAATCTATGAATATCTACCAAAGAGAGAGTGGAACATATATCACTAATTATTTTGTTAACAGTAGTAGTGCCATATTTTGGAGGAAATCTATCATAGCATAAATCAGGAGCCTCATTAAAGTCCCCACCCATAATTAGTGATGCAGATGGGTATTTTGCTTTTAAAGAAATGAACTTGGAGGTTAAATCTGTAAAGAGACAACTATTAAGACTGGATCTGTTAAAGCCATATACATTTCCTAGAGTAACAATGTTTTCCCCAAACTGGATAACAATAATTAACCATCTTCCTTCATTTGAACAATGTGATTCAAGTACAGTGTAATTAAAGTGCTGATTAAATAAAATCATAACCCCAGCAGAATTATTGGAACCATGACAGTAGATAATTTTACTCCCCCACTGGTTCGACCAGAAACTTTCATCTTTCACAACTGAATGCGTTTCTTGTAAAAAATAGACATCTCTACATTTCGATTTACAGAAAAGAAATAAAGCTTTACGTTTGGTTAAGTCTCGGATTCCCCTAACATTGAGTGAAAAACATTTCAACCTAAATGACATGAAATAAACACCAAGAACGTGTAACCAAAATCTATTGTTTAGTAAATAAAACTAAAACTTCTGAATGGAAGTAGAAAAAAAGTGAGTGCAACACTTATCCAGACCTCCTCACTGTAGTAAGAACAAGTTTAACATTTCTCTAATCTCGGTTGGAACCCTAACAAGAAATAAGTTCCATGAGGATGAGAAACCTCGCAGAATGTCAGAGACACGGTAAAGAGTCACTTATATGTTGTCAACTGTAATTTTCTTCCCGTCGATGATGGCAGCTGAACCCTGAAACCCTGCACGTTTACCTTCCTGTCTAGCTTGGTTCACGAGTGGCCACAGTTTGTTTCGAGCATCTCTTGCGCGTTGTGTTAAGTCCTCCGTTATCCTGATATTCTTTTGTTTGAGAATTTCGGAACGCTTTGCGTCGGCCCAGATGAGGTCACGGTGCGTGCGAGAGATGAACTGCACAATAATACGACGAGGCTGAGTGAGCCCTTTCTTTCCAAGCCTGTGGGCCACATCGATGGAAGACTGGAGAACATCTGCTAGAGATGGTGAAACAAAGCGCAATATTTCCATCACAGCCATCTTTACATTCTCACCTTCCTCTTCAGGGATACCAGCTATCCTTAAGTTCCACCGTCTTTTGTACGCCTCCAATTCATCCAGCTTTTCCCAAAGCTGTTTGTTTTCGGTCTTTAGCGATGTAACTTGATCCTTCATCACACTGGAGTTTGTAACGGCAAGATCGGCCTTGTCAGAGATCGCGTCCATTTTAGTTCCAAGTTCAACGATGCGGCTTGAGTTACAGGAGACAGAGTGTTCAATTGCCGTTAATTTCTCCAAAAAATCGTCTTGTTTTTTCCCTAGTTTCTCAATTGCTTCCAAGAGAACAGCATTTGATGGCTCTGTAGTATGTCGTCGCATCTTCGATTGTGGGCTCTTGGTCGGAGTATCAGGTAACGTTGAAAGAGCAGATTTATCCGCCTGCACAGGTGGCGTGTAATCATGCACACGTTTTACTGCTAAAGCGTCTTCCATGTTGCGATGAGGAAAATAAATTTTATGACGAGACCGAATTGTTATAACCGATGGAAAGAGCAGTCACTTCTCAAATAGCATAGGCCTACAGGTTAATTTCCATGAAAGTGCGTACAGGAAACATCCATCATCAAGAAAAATTCCGTTGTAAGGGTTCTTAACTTGTAATAGTTAGTAGCTTACCGATTTTATTCACATGAGGACAGGTTAGGTCAAGAATTGCACATAAACGCTTAAGAGCAACTAACAACACGACTCACACAGGCGCCATCTTGGCCCCGCCCCGCTCTGTGTTTCTTGGAGACACAATTCTGCTGTGGTTTCATTTTGAAAGTTTCATTGGCAAAATTAAAGGAAAAACATACAATATTGTATCTAAAATGTACCTCACAATGTTAACTTATTTAACTTTTGTATAAAATTAATATCACATTTGCAATCATGCTGATTTTTGGGAGAAGGCACTCTTGCTCATGTGATAGTGTAATGGGCTATAAGTACATATAAATATGAGACAAAAACTCATGGGGGCAAAAACAACCTGTAATTTGAATTTTGAGGGGATTATAACAGCATAGCCTACATTACACAATGAAAGCATGGATAATAAACTCAATGTCAGCTCGCACATTGTTAAAACAATAATTACGATATCATCATAGATGATAGCCAACACAAAGAATGAACTTACAATTTAACTTACATTTACCCATTTTCTTCTTCTCTGGGTTTGCTACCGTTATGGACACACCAGGCTTGACTCTTAGCATTCCCTCTAATGCGAATATAATCATCTTCACCTGTCCCTCATCACACAACATTCAGTCTTTGTCTGGCTTTTCCAATGGATACAGCTTCACTTGCTGCGGTGGTTTGGCTCCACTCCAGCAATCTCCCTCATTGAACTCCAGCGACCTCCTATGTCAATTTCCTGTGATATCCTGGTTTCCTCCAGCTATATATTCCTATTTAGTCACATACTCACCTGTTTACCTACACAGCAAAAACTCCAGTGTTAAATTAACACTCCTGGGAGTGTATATGAGTCCACACTCAAAAGTGTAAAGTGTTAAAATATGAGTGTTAAATTAACACTCAAGAGTGTTAAAGTTAATGAGATAATTAAGTTATTAGTTTAGTGATGATTGAGCATTATTGAAGACTCCTGATGTTAACAAGCAGAATCACTGAAGGAGGAAATCACTAATTGTAAGTTACCATTAAGGTGATGGGTGTTTGCTTTAGTTGGACTCTTGACACTTATATGTTTACTTTAAATTCTGCTTGTCTGCTGTTATAGATTTATAACAGTCAGATGAACAAAGAGACAATGTGATCTGATGGTGTTGGTTATGTTTTGACATAATCATGTTGTGATCTGTAAAACAAAACTTACTGAGATGGCTTACCTTGTTAATTACAGCAGCTCTGTGATTCTACAGCACATGATTTTCAGTATTTTTCATATAATCCAAAAATATTTCATAATCATTGTTCTGATCAAAAGACTTTCAAATGAATTTATTTAGAAACACAGACATCAATAATCAGCCTGTGAATCTCAACAATGGTGACAATAATAAAGCATGTTGCAGTGTCTGCCACCAATCACAACTCATTAATGGCTCCCATCATGCATTGCGGTATGAATAAATTATGATCTGAATTGTCTATGTAATTTACTTTTCCTAATTGAATATTCTGCTCGTCACCATTGTTGAGATGCATAGACTGAATCTTGACATCTGTGTGTGCCTAAAAGAAAGGTTTTTTTTTTTTTAAAAACAACTTTTAAGAAATCCTTTGTATTATATCTAAAATTCTGGATATTTATGCAGATTCACAGTTATGCTGTAATCAACAACATAAATCTAAGTCAGAAATAAGGATCTTAATGAGTTCAGTGATCATTTTCAAATGATGATTGTCATAATATAACCAACACCATCAGATCACTTTTTTTCTTTGTTCAACTGGCAGTTATAAGATACAACAGCCAAACAAAATTTAAAGTAAATGTATAAGGGTCAAGAGCCCAACTAAAGCAAACACCCATCACCATAATGGTAACTTACAATTTGTGATTTTCTCCTTCAGTGATTCTGCTTGTTAACATCAGGTGTCTTCAATAATGATCAATCATCACTAAACTAATCACTTAATTATCTCATTAACTTTAACACTCTTGAGTGTTAATTTAACACTCATATTTTAACACTTTACACTCTTGAGTGTGGACTCATATACACTCCCAGGAGTGTTAATTTAACACTGGAGTTTTTGCTGTGTACTGTGCTCCTTCGGAAAAGACTTGGTTAATCATCCACCATGAACATTTTGACTGTGCTATTGCTCACCTACATTGTCTTTATCTGCTGCATGTCAAAATTTTTTATAAAATAAAATTATTTTTAACATTTGTTTCTTTAAAGGAGGACAAGTGGCTTGGGAATAAAGAGGGGGAGAGGAGCTGACAAGTAGGAGTAAACCTGACAAGGGTGCTTATGGGAAGATCTGTGTCATCCTGGCAAATTAAAATCAAGCAACATGGGTAAGAAATGTAAATTATAAATGGATAACATCAATATCCTATACACATTAGTGAGCATAATTTAAGGTGTTTATATTTCTGTGATGATGACATTTCATGAAGACAATTCTTATCTGATATTGCAGTGCCAGGAGAAGAAGCAGGAGAACAAAGGGCAACTCTACAATTACCACTAACAGTAACAATAGCACTGACAGTTGCCACAGTTGCAGTAGTAGTAGGTAATGCAGTAACATCAACAATAGCTGAAGCAGTAGTAGGGGCAGCAGCAGGAGCAGCAGCTGGAATAAGCATTTTACAATTACTATGGGAAGCAGAAGCCAGAAAAAGAACAGCAGGTATAGCAGTAGCAGTAGCAGGAGGCCTAGCAGGAACAACAGCAGCATTATTGCTCTCATTGTTAGGAATACAATCACTAACAGGATCAGCAGTAACTGGAGTGCTGGCCGGAACTGCAATAGTTGCAGCAGGAAGAACACAATTACAATCGGCAATAAATACTATAGAGTGGGTGATAGATAACTTACAATGGGCGGTTGACCTAGTAAAAAGAGTAAAAGCAGCATTACCTACAGCAGCATTAATTGGAGGATCAGAAATAGCAGCAGCAACAATATTTAAAAAAGTATCACAGGCAAGAGCAGCAGGATCAGCAGCATCAGAAGCAGGATCGGCTGCATCAGAATCACTAGCACCAGGATCAGCAGCATCAGAAGCAAGATCGGCTGCATCAGAATCACTAGCACCAGGATCAGCAGCATCAGAAGCAGGATCGGCTGCATCAGAATCACTAGCACCAGGATCAGCAGCATCAGAAGCAGGATCGACTGCATCAGAATCACTAGCACCAGGATCAGCAGCATCAGAAGCAAGATCGGCTGCATCAGAATCACTAGCACCAGGATCAGCAGCATCAGAAGCAAGATCGGCTGCATCAGAATCACTAGCACCAGGATCAGCAGCATCAGAAGCAAGATCGGCTGCATCAGAATCACTAGCACCAGGATCAGCAGCATCAGAAGCAGGATCGACTGCATCAGAATCACTAGCACCAGGATCAGCAGCATCAGAAGCAAGATCGGCTGCATCAGAATCACTAGCACCAGGATCAGCAGCATCAGAAGCAGGATCGGCTGCATCAGAATCACTAGCACCAGGATCAGCAGCATCAGAAGCAGGATCGGCTGCATCAGAATCACTAGCACCAGGATCAGCAGCATCAGAAGCAGGATCGGCTGCATCAGAATCACTAGCACCAGGATCAGCAGCATCAGAAGCAAGATCGGCTGCATCAGAATCACTAGCACCAGGATCAGCAGCATCAGAAGCAGGATCGGCTGCATCAGAATCACTAGCACCAGGATCAGCAGCATCAGAAGCAGGATCGGCTGCATCAGAATCACTAGCACCAGGATCAGCAGCATCAGAAGCAAGATCGGCTGCATCAGAATCACTAGCACCAGGATCAGCAGCATCAGAAGCAGGATCGGCTGCATCAGAATCACTAGCACCAGGATCAGCAGCATCAGAAGCAGGATCGGCTGCATCAGAATCACTAGCACCAGGATCAGCAGCATCAGAAGCAGGATCGGCTGCATCAGAATCACTAGCACCAGGATCAGGATCACTAGCATCAGGAGCAGAAGTAGCAGCAGCATCAGGAGTAGCAGCATCTGGAGCAGCAGGAGTAGCAGCATCTGGAGCAGCAGGAGTAGCAGCATCTGGAGCAGCAGCAGCAGCAGTAACAGCAGGAGTAACAGCAGGAGTAGCAGCAGGAGTAGCAGCTGGAGTAATCGGAGGATTTCTGGGAGGTGGACTTGCGGCAGGAGCAGGAACTAATGGATCACAACAGAATGGAAAATCACAGACACAATCAGCTGTGAAGGTAAGAGTGCAGATTGGTGTGGCATCATGTGCAATGTATGCCTGTGCTTTCAATTAGAGATGCACCGATTAGAATTGTCTAGGCCGATTCCGATTTCCAATTTTTCATTGAGTTTGACCTGCCGATACCGATTTTAGCCGATTCTGATTTCACTTTTTCTAACCACTTTACAGCAAACACAAATATTTATTTTCTCTCTCTCTCTCTCTATATATATATATATATATATATATATATATATATATATATTTTAATAAAACCACTATAAATACGATCGACAATTAGCATACAGTTTGGATTGGCGGTATGGTTCCGTTCTGGGCGGGAACTCCCTGCGCATCCATGCAGCCTAGCATGCATAAGAGCAGGGAGAGCAGCAATAACCCCCCTTGGGGTAAACAGAACAGAACCAACATGAATGTATGCAAATATATTTAATTCAAGATTTTAAAGTACAACATAATTCGAGAGTTTATTCGGGCGAAAGGAGGAGCTGGGGATGGAGGAGGGTAATTGACCTTTCGCCGGCCCCTCCCCCAAAACGGCCATTGTCCAATCACACATCATAGCAACCGTTACTATGTGAGCAGGTCCGACAAACATTAGCAAGATGGTGAAGCGTGCGCCCACGGCGTTTGTAAATCGGACACTCCAGAGATTGTCTGGAGGAGTTGTGTTCTTTCCATTCCCAAAGCCGAAAACACAACGTGAGCGGTGCCTACAATGGATAAAACAGTGTGGACGGCCCCACTCCCAGTTAAATGTGTCGAACATTACGAAGCATAAATACGTCTGCTGGCTGTGGTATCGATGGCTACTTAAAGTTTTTTTTGTTTTGTTTTTCTGATCTGAAAAACTATCCTATCTGTTACTCAAAAACATAATATTGTCTGAACCGCGATTTTTATGATCCGTTGCCCCACTAATAAATATTATGGTCTCAACCGCGATTTTTGTGATCCGTTGCCCCCCTAATAAATATTATGGTAAGTGCATTATGACAGACAATCAATGAAAGTTATTTAGATGCAAATTAAGGCTATGTCTGGTTAAACAGTTATTGTGTGATTTCGTTTATTGTGCTTTGTCAACTTGAAGCATGAATTTGAGAAAGAAAATAATTTTTGGAAGAAAATGCACCACATACTTTTGTCAATGATATAGGCCTAAGTTATAGCTAAAAGATTGTAAAAGCTTTCAGTTCACCCTGCCTAATTGTAGTTGAAAAGTCAAATTAAGCTTGATTAATGATATACTGTGACTGATCAAATAAACTACAGCATCGAGAATATAACTCCCATGTGTTTTGCAGCATTTAAAATTTTTGTCATAGTGTGTTATGCGAAAAAACACATAAGAAATGATTGCTGACAGCACTTTTATTTTCAGAGACAGTTTTTTCTTTCACACAAAAACACAACAGTAAGTGTCTTTCAATGCTTTTAAACACTTGTTTCCTTGTTCTTTGTCATATCACAAATGATGTGTATGCACACCGGTAAGCATTAGCCTCGATAGAGACGTAGATAGTCTCCTTCATTGCGTATTTTTATATTTTGAATATATCCCTCCACTGCATACTGTAACCCCTTTTGCCTCGATCTGGAGGATATCGCGGAGGTATTGCTCCAAAAATGGTCACTGACACGCACGGGTATACCTCTTTCCGTCATGGCAATCTGTCGCGCTGGTCGTGTTTGACCATTTGTTTGTCGGACGTAGCAACAGTAACTAAGGGGGGCGGGGCTCGGCGAAAGGTCAATTAGTTCCTGAGAAACGTGTTAGTTGCTGATAATACTGAAGGAGCTTATATGTATACAGTGATGCAAATTCTATGCATTTTGGGCACTTTTTGTGTGAAATCATATTTATTTTGTCCATCGAAAGTGTGCTATCACTTTAATTGAGCGTGAGCAGCACAGAAAAAAAAGAGTTGGTGCTGAAACCCCCGCTTCACTGCTGCTTGACGCTCACGCGCAATGCACTCATTGATTAACATGCATGGCGGAAAAAATATGTGTTGCTCACGTGCCGCTCACGCTTGCAGTGTGAAACGGCCGTAATTACATGTGTTTTCCTACATGTGTGCTCCATGTGCACGTGTGATGCTGATGTTGCGCGATGTTAAAGGGATACTCCACTTTAAAATTCTGTCATCATATACTCACCCTCATGTTGTTTCAAACCTGTAGCCTATGAATTTCTTTCTTCTGCTGAACAGAAAGGAAGATATTTAGAAGAATGTCAGTAACCAGACAGTTTCTGGTCTCATTGACTTCCATAGTAGGAAAAAAATATTCTATGGAAGTCAATGGGACCAGAAACTGTCTGGTTACTGACATTCTTCTAAATATCTTCCTTTCTGTTCATACAGGTTTGAAACAACATGAGGGTGAGTATATGATGACAGAATTTTCATTTTAAAGTGGAGTATCCCTTTAATCATACGGCGCCCCAGTGCATTTGACCAGCATTAAAATTCGGCATATGTCAGACTGACCGGCTGGTCGCCGGTCATGGCCGATCACATGAAAATCAGCCAATTCCGGTTACCAGCCGATCAATTGGTCCATCTCTACTTTCAATGCGAGTTTTGTTTCATAACTGCACATTACTCCCAGTCTAGGGTTTAGGAGTAAGTAACAAAAGAAGAAAATGTATAACAAAACAAAACAAACAAACAAAAAGTAAATAAAAAATATGGAAAAGAACAGGTCACAGTGACATCACATCACCCTCATATAGTGATACTCACAGTGTGAGTAATATATGAGGTCATTGTGAATTCAAAATGTTGAACAGGTTGAGAGGCCGTTCAAATATCGGTCATTGGGGGAGATTCTACTTCCTGTTTCTCAACACTATCAAACTGACATCACATTGATCTCACAAGATGAGCTCACAGTATGAGTGAGTGTAAGAAAGCTTTATGCGAGGAGATATGAATCATCATGAATATTGATTGTTTCACACCTGAGAAAGACAAAGACCCTCCCACAATGGCCCTATCAGGTGGGACTGTTAGGAACCTTGCACAAAAAATGAGGAGAGATTTAAAAAATAATGACTTTTTGATGTTTTTTATTTATTTACAACACAACATAATCCAAAGATGCACAACAAAGGACAAACAACATTATTGAACACACTGATCTAAAGACAGAGACTTGAACAGTCACACACCTTTGAGCCATTCCTGAAACATAGTGCATACCTGTCATTTCCAAGGTGTTTGATTTTTCATTTTACCATGTTCATGTACAGAGACTCATGTGAATGTTTAATCTAGAAGCCAGTCAAATTTTAGCATGAAAGAAGCTACACTGTAAAAAATGATTTTATGTCAAAGTAAATAAAAAAATCATGTATCTTTTGCTAAGAATCATTTTGTAAAAATGAAACCTTTAGTATATTAAGTAAATCCTAATTATATACTCATTTTTTACTTGTAAATATTAGACATCCAACAGACAAGTGAAATTGACTTCTGATTCTCTGGCATATTTAATTAAGTAGGCCTACTTGAAGCAAATTTTAAAAAATCAAGTAAAATTTAGTCCTTGAAGAAAGGAATCTGCACATGCGCGGAAAGAAGAAAACACGCGATGATTGAGGGATTTCCAATCTCCACTCCAACGGCTCTCGACAGGTAAGCAACAGTAAAAAACTGCATTATATTACGGATTTATAATGATTTTTTTATTAATTCAACGATTATCTTGTCATCACTTCATTCTATACATTTAAAAAGTTTAGTGTTCTTAAGTTTAGAGATGTGCTCCAGAATAAAGTTCACGGAGACGGAGAGGCAGAAAGCACCCTGTTTATTTTCTTTCTTTTACAAAAGCACATGTTTTATTTCGATTGAAAGTGGCAAAAAGTAGACATTTAACAGTTTATTTTTTCATATTTCTTAAGTCTGTATTCTTTATGACCAAAAATGACGGAGTATTTTAAGTCTAATTTGCTGCTATGTGGAAAAAAAAAAAATCGAGCAAAACGCGCGGGCGCTTTTGCCGACTCAAGAGGGTTAAAGGCGAGTAAGCTTTGTAAGACGTTAGCCATATTTTTTTCTCAGTTTTAAACTTTACGTTTTACACGATTTATCAGTAATCACGCCTAAAAACCATGAATATGTCACTTAAATCATGATCTTTTTGTTTAATATTTGTTATTTTGTGTGCAATTTTCTTTATAGATGACAAATATTGGCCACGAATTAACAATAGGCCTAAGTGAGAAGGTTCTCGTTCCCTCATCGTGCACAATATAATTCATTCCCTCATTCATTTGCTAAATCGTGCATACTATCTATTAAATGGTCCATGCTTTTACTAAATCGTGACCACGTTGTAAATGACAATAATTCGTACTCCCAAATTCCTAATTCGTAGCCTTGATATCTGCATGCCGTGTGTCACATGTTAGCTTTAATGTGTGTAAATGACTATGAGAGTAAGGTCATGCATGATGTTTTTATTGATTTGGTATAAATGAAATGAATAATGTGAATGCAAATTAATGAACTTTTAATTTAAAAGTATTTGCTGTTTACTGATTATTGTTTTTTTTTTCTCTCTCTTTTCTTAATTTCAGGATATTTCTCAAATGCATTCAGCCCTTTGTGCCTCCGTTGCTGTAAACCGGTTGAGAGGGACAAAGAGAGAGACCGAACACACTGAATTGTTTTTATTGTCATTATTTATTTCTTAATAAATTACTCTTAACTGCACATTGTCACAGTATTATTTTGTCACATTATAAGAGTAACATTTAATTTAATTTAAAATAATTACCAGCACTGCATAAAACAAGTAAAATGTATTTAAAATATCAAGTGGTTTTACTTAATTATATTAATTATATCAGATTTGTAAGTAAAAAATTACTCAATATAATTTAACAGGCCAAGTTATATGTACTTATTCACTTTGTGAATTTTACTCGGCTTAGTTAAGTAGATTTACTTAATTTCCATCAATGTGAAATTTGAAAAATATTCGTGCAAAAACTTGCCAAATAAAAATTGAGTAAATTCTACTTATTGTTTTTCTCAGTGTATACTGACATAAAAAAAGACAAAACCCATCATCAGAAGGAGATTTTAGGCAGAATATCATTCTTGTAGGCATGCAGTTTGTAACTCACACCCTCATTATCATCTCTGCAGACAGAGGAGCCTCCAAAGACAGAGGAATCTTTGCAGACTTCCTTAATGCCAGGTAAAAACAATATTTTACATAATTATACACCCTGACAATAACAAATAACAAATCATGTTAATTTGTTAATAACAAATGAAAACAATAACAAATCAATCTTGCTTTATGTACAACAGGATCTTAAATATATAGAATACATCTTACTTTGTTTCTATGCCAGTGAATCACAGGGGCAGTGATTCCTTATCTTCTCTGGCCATTAGAGTATCTTAATAATCATTGGTTCTTATATAGCATATGAGAGGGGCATTTGAAGCCCATCACAGTGGGATCACCTAAATTTAATTTTACTTACATTTATATTCATTCAGCAAATGTGTTTATCCACTTACAACTTAAAAATGAACACTAAAGCAATTCATTCTAAGGAGGAAATAACAAAAAAAAAAGTTCTAAACATTGTATAGAAGAGTAAAGTCTAGAATAGGTAGAATATAAGTGATAAGGAAAGCATGGTCATGCAGGTTTCCATTGCACAACATCAGGAACATCTGGCCCTTCCTAAATGAGCATGTGGCACAACTTCTCGTTCAGGCCCTTGTCATTTATAGACTGAAATATTGCAGTGCTCTTCTTGCTGGACTTCCAACTCAGAGGTACAAATTAACCTCTACAAATTATCCAGAAAGCGAACAGCATGACAGGTCTTCAACAAGCCCAAAAGAGCCCATGTCAAACCTCTGTTCATCTCTCTGCACAGGCTACCAGTTGCTGCATAGGTCACGATCAAGACATTGGCTACGTTTACATGCAAACAAACGGATTGACGGATCAATCGGACTGAAAAGCCATCATGTAAACACCATAATTGATCCGATTGAGCTCGATCTGAATTAAATTTAGATCAGATTGAAAGGGGTCGTTTATTCCTTTTCTAATCCGATCGAGAGAACATGTAAACACTTGATCGGATTGAAAATCGGAACTGAAAGGACTGCGCATGTGCAATGGCATTGAAATAGAATATGATGAGTATGACACTCGGAACGTGCTGTTCTTCCTGTTGAACAAAGTGTCATATAAATGAGTGTCCTGTCATTCTAAAATTCTCTTTTCACTCAGCGTCTGTGAAGTGGAGCAGGACAACGTCCCACCAGTCCTTGTTTCAGATTCTCATCCACAGACGACAGGCGTGATAAATATAAGCAGCATGACAAAACCGTTCATGTACTCATTTACTCCAAATTATGATCAGAAATAGATAAATATCAAGTCTGCTGTTTAAAACAAATAAAGAACAAGTGTAGGAGAATAGTTATTCTGCGCTAACAGCGGGAAACTCTGTATATTTATGCAGGGTGCGCATGTCAAAAAATCTATTCCGATTTGAAGCTTGTGACGTATAAGTGCGCACATCAACCCGATCACATGTTTAGCTTTCATGTAAACACTACGTTCAGATTCATCAATAGGAATGAATTCAGTACAATTAAAAAATATATATTTCTACTATAGGCAGCCAAGTTTTTTTGAAAGACCATTTTGCTAAAAAAAAAAAGGCTTTCACTAATCCTTAGATTAGTGGAAAAGATGTGGAAAAGATCAAAAGTGTGGCTACATTTCACCAGGCCCGATGCCAACAGCGCACAATGCAATATTTGTGACAACATAACTGCTGCCAAGACCGACAACACAACAAATCTGATGAAGCGCATGACAGTGCACAGAATAAATTTAAGAGCAGAAAGTTGCTCCATCTTCGACTGCAAGAATAACTGGAGCGAGTCACAAATTATCTGAAACTCAGCATATAGGCTACTAACCTCACAGACATGAGAAATAGAAAGTTTGAAATGTCTACTTTTAAATGAACCAATTTGAATTGAACGCAGATACTCTCTCATTATGTAATCTAAATGAATGGTGCATTTCTCTATATAGGCTCTATAAGTACGTTGAACGTTTGTAAGTTATCACCTCCTTCTTCCCATAACAACATACCTTTGCTACAATAGCTATTAGCCTACATTAAGAAAGCGACCAAAGAACACAGAAGCGGTCTATGACTTCAGTCTAATGTGAGTTATGCACTTTCGCAAAATCTCCTCCCGATATAATATCTAAAAATGTCTATACTGCAAAATAAACCTCTTACTTGCATCTTTTCTGCATTTCGTTGTATGTGATGATAAGAGAGAATTTGCATGAGCTCAGATTCAGAATTTAGTTAGTGAGCATGTGCAACCCTCATGACTCTGATTGGACATTGCATTCCTAAACTCAACAGAAATGTGTGATTGGTTATAATGCTCAACACAAACTACAGATAAAAGAAAATGACTATAAATATGATGTATCAAGAACAACTAAATGTAATACTGCAATCTTCACATTTTTAGCTAACACTTCATATTAAGGCTAGACTACTTACTTTGACCTCAACAATGGGCTAGGGCTGGGCAGGGGGAGCAAGGGACGGGGCACGTGAAATACAAATGTAAAAAACTGTTTTCAACATTGATAATAATCATAAATGTTTGTAACCCTGTTGAAATCATTATCATTAGTAAAAGTTATATAAGTTGGAATAAATAATTTCATAGTTTAATAAATAGAATTTGAGGTTAAAAAAGTTAAGAATCATTGACCAGCAATGAAGTTGTGATTTTGCTCAATAAGAAAAATGCATATTGTGTTATGCTCATGTTTTACATTTAAAAGGTTAAATATTTTTTGGTTAATAATATTTGTGAAGATGCTTTAATGATGCCGGTAAGAATAGAAAGAAAGAGTTACAAAAATGTTTTGTGAATTTATTTTATTTCTGAAAGTTTTGTAATGAGCTAATCACGGTTGAGGTCAAAGTACAAGGGAGGAAGAGGATCGTGAGATGCGAGAGACGCGAGTGTGTTTACTGATAAGAGAAATGTGATTAATGTTAATATAGCTAATGGACCCGTTTTAGTGAAAGTGTTCAACAAGGACTCTTATATTCACTTTAATGGTGATAATTCTGTCAGTGTGGGTGGCAAACTCTGCACACGAAGACTGAAATTAGTGCTTTAGTGTTTTGCATGGACTTTGCTAACAAGCTAGCGGCCAGCGATCTCGAGTAGTTAAAGGTGGTATCAGTGATTTCAGGCCCAAAAATATTTTTATCACATTCATCTAATCTTTCCTAACGATCCGCTAGCTGCCCGCCCCATAAGCATGCCGTCAAAAAAACGCGTCTCTGTAGGCAGCCTAGGCTCTGAGATCTGCACACAAAAACAAATGGTTTAGCCAAACACTCAAAACCAAAACAAATAGTGTTCCAACCAATCACCGACAGGGGGAGGGTGTTGTGAGGTTTTGTGCTCGTGCACGGCTGCACGCGAAGTCAGAGCTGAAGAAAAAGCTGGCTCAAAACCTCACAACACCCTCCCCCTGTCGGCGATTGGTTGGAACACTATTTGTTTTGGTTTTGAGTGTTTGGCTAAACCATTTGTTTTTGTGTGCAGATCTCAGAGCCTAGGCTGCCTACAGAGACGCGTTTTTTTGACGGCATGCTTATGGGGCGGGCAGCTAGCGGATCGTTAGGAAAGATTAGATGAATGTGATAAAAATATTTTTGGGCCTGAAATCACTGATACCACCTTTAAGCCAGTGTGGAACTGTGAGAGTGACGATGATCAAAGACCCTGACGGAGCCGGATAGCGTTACCGAGTGGTGGACTTTGCCCGTATCGTCGACCATGTGACTTTCCTCGTCAACCATCTTCTCTTCTCTTCAACTCTCTTCGTCCTGTTTCCTGTTACTGACGCCTTTGATCCTGTCCGTGTGAGCTTACATCTTTATTGAGTATATAAGGTACCATTTTTTTGTTTGGCCTGTGTGGTGAAGCAGCCATTTCGTTTAAGGCTACAACGTACCCGAGCTACATTCAGGCCTGCATCATTTGAACATTTAAAGGGTATTTCAAATTTAAACTAGAGTTTTGCTGGCTATTTTATTTTCTTGGACCCTATTGTTTGAATGTGAATTTAAATGCCTTTGTGATCTGAAAAGTGAGTTTCTCAATACCTTTTTACTTTCTGACACACTTTTTCTAACTAAATCTGTCATATTTTTTATAAAACAGTTGTGTTTACTGACTGATATTTTAAGTTGATTAAGTAAAAAGAGTAATTTTTGAGTTAAATGTGAAAGTGTTATAAGATAAAAATACTTGAAAGACATTTCATTTCCGTTTAAAGTGTAAATAGTACTGCTTAAATAGTGATTTAGAGGGAAAGAGTATTTCATACAATGAGTTAATAATTACACACACACAAGTTGAAAACTGATACATTTTATTAGTGAAACTCACATATTTGACTGAAAAGAAATTTAAAGAACACAGGATAGCCACCTCTCATTATAGTGAAACAAGCTAGAGAGGCGCTACATAAATTGGAGGCACCGCTGGGATCCATTAGTGTGGGTTTCTTGTTTTTTGTACATTTTACATTGAAAATTAGCATTCTGAAGCTTTAAATAGTGCTAACTGATAAACTAAAATGGAACGTATGAAAGAGCTAGTATCAGACTTAAAGGGATGGTGCCGTGGTGAGGCATTAGATGAGGCTCATGCAGTCATGGTGCTCATTCGAGAAGATGTAGACACAAGTGCAATAGAAGAGACAATGCAAACAGTGAAGTGTTTGGGACGTGTGCGAGTCAGAGGCCGAAATTTCAACAGCCAACTAAACCGATACTTGGTCTTGTGTGAATGCAAGGAAGTAGTAAAAGGCGAAATTGTTCCCGTTGAAGTGCTTTCTATCAATGGTGGAGAGCTGTGGCCTGTCATCATAGCAGATGCAGCTGCACAAGCCAATACACAAGTTGATATGTCCGGAACGCAACAAGCTCCAGGTAAACATGTTGAAGACCTTCGCACATTGTTCCCTGAAGATGGGGCTGCTGCTAAGTCAACAGAGGCCATTCTGAGAGCTGTGAGTGATTTACTGGACAAGACGTCCAAGTCATCAAGTGAGCATGGAAGCTATCGCCGCCTACGAACTTTCTCTGGGATGTTGCCCACCCCCGCTGAAGAAGAGCAGTTTGACCACTGGTTGGGTCAAGCACGGCTCATGGTGGAAGAGTGTGACTGCTCTCACAAAGAGAAGAGGCGGAGATTGATGGAAAGTCTTAGAGGCCCGGCACTTGTCATTGTAAAAGCAATACGAGCCAGTGATCCTGAGGTGAGCCCAGCAGAGTCAGGAGAAGAGTTGTATTTTGCATTTCGTTTACTGCAGCAACAACCAGGTGAGACGCTGTCTGACTTCCTCAGACGTCTAGAACAGTCGTTAAATAGGGTGGTGCAGAGAGATGGTCTCCCCCTTGGATGTGCAGATAAAGCAAGACTTGACCAGTTGTTGCGTGGTGCGATAGCCTCTGATCTGATGTTAGTTAACCTTCGTCTGAGAGAAAGAAGAGCAAAGCCCCCCACCTTTCTCCAGCTGTTGAAGGAGATACGCACAGAAGAGGAATATGAGGCCTCACGAAAGAAGATAACTCCTGTCCTGCAAGGTGGAAATGTAAGGCAGAATGCTGATGCGAAACAGACTGAAATTCAGAACTTGAAGTCTGAGATCAAAGAACTAAAGGCCTTGGTTGCTGCTGTCGTGTCTAAGCCAGAACAAGACATGTCAGTTAGCAGTGAGAAAATACCCCCAAATGTAGTGTACAGTGAGTGCAGTTCGGACAGTGAGATAGCAGCTTTGAAAAAACAAATGAAGCGCTTGCAACAGAAAGTCACAAATAAAGTAGCTGAACCTCAAGCTGCCATTTCAGCTGTGAATACCTCCAAACCAGTAGCCAGCTCCCACCACGATCAATCAAAGTATGGGAGGAACACTTCTGCTATCGATGTGGTGAGAGTGGGCATTTTGCCAGGAAGTGTCAAAGCCCAGAAAATCAGGCTAAAGTTATCAAGAGACTTATCCAAGCTCTGAAGCTGTCCAAGAACAACCAGCCGTCAAGTGATGCCACCACTAATGCAGTTAACTGTTCCGTTATGGAAAGTACAGCTGACATGCCTGAGAGTGTGCATGTTCCTGATGGGTTAGTTGGGCTGCCCAGCCTGGTGCCGCTGAAGGTTAATGGACAACCCTGCACTGCTCTGTTAGATAGCGGCTCTCAGGTGACGATCATTTTTGAACCCTGGTACCAGAAGTACTTGTCTGATATCCCCATTCAGCCAGTATCTGGTCTTTCCCTGTGGGGTTTAAGTGAGTCTGGAGCTAGCTACCCTTACCGTGGCTACGTGGTAGTTGATGTGGAGTATCCAGCTGAGGTGTTAGGAACCAGTCAGACAGTAACTGTCCTAGCTCTCATATGTCCTAACCCCAGGAGTGAAGATAAGACATCTGTCATTGTGGGCACCAACGCGAGCCATGTTAGACCATTAGTAGAGGTCCTGGGTAAGATTTGTATGCACTTCATTTAGCGGAGAATATCTCAACTGTTATAGACTAATATGACCCCATTGAATAACGTGGGATGTGTGCCAAAATCTCTACCCGGGACGAAAGTATATATTGCATATTTTTTTTTATTTTTAAGACAAGTGTGATACAAAAAGTATTTGTCTTAATATGAAGACTAAACTGGTAGAAATGTATGAGGATATCTATAAGTGGAAGAAAAAGTCCCATTCACCTGTAGTGTGATAATAGTGTCACAGGTTGTGGTCATTTTCAGGACTTTCGTCCCGGGTAGAGATTTTGGCACACATCCCACGTTGTTCAATGGGGTCATATTAGTCTATAACAGTTGAGATATTCTCCGCTAAATGAAGTGCATACAAATCTTACCCAGGACCTAGACTAAATGCAAAGACAATGGCATTGATGTCACCCGAAAACTAGGCCTTCGTGTTCATGTGGAGGAAGATCAACATGCTCTAAAGGGTGTTGCAGTCCCGGTCCAAGAGGAGGAGGCGGGCCGTGTCAGATGGATGGGTCCAGGCCCCTTGGTCTTACCCCCAGATGGTGACACTCAGTTTGTGTGCAAAGTCGAGCTGAGGAAGCCTGTTGCTCAAGAAATCCTGATGATTGACTCCTCACCTGCAGCTGCCTTACCTGCTGATGTGATTTTTCATCCCATGGTTGTGGCCAGTGGGGAATTGGATGTCAACAGTTTGAGAATACTACTCAAAAATGAATCTTCAAGAGAAACTTCCATACCTGTGGGAACAATGATTGGATGTGTGTACCACATTGATTCAGTTGCGACGATTCCCCCTAAGGAGACTGCTTCCTTTGACTTTGATGAGAGCATGATCAATTTTGGAGACTCCCCCATCTCTGAACAGTGGAAGAACAGATTATGTAAGAAACTGGCTCAAAAGTCTCATGTCTTCTCAATGCACGAGTGGGACGTGGGATTAGCAAGAGGAGTAGAGCACAGAATCCGACTTTCTGATTCCTGCCCTTTCCGTCAACGATCACGCCGGCTAGCCCCAGCAGATATCGAAGACGTGAGAAAGCATTTACAAGAACTGCTGCAGGCTGAGATCATAACAGAGTCGCGGAGCACCTATGCATCCCCAATAGTTGTAGTCAGAAAGAAGACTGGGGCTATTAGGATGTGCATAGATTACCGACTATTGAATAGCCGAACCATACCCGACCAGTACACTACACCATGCACTGAAGATGCGCTGAATGCTTTAACAGGAAGTCAGTGGTTCTCTGTACTGGATTTGCGTTCAGGCTACTACCAGATAGCCATGTCCGAAGAGGACAAAGAGAAGACGGCATTCATTTGCCCGTTAGGTTTTTTCCAGTTCGAACGAATGCCTCAAGGCATTACTGGGGCACCAGCAACCTTTCAAAGGTTGATGGAAAAGGCTGTCGGTGACATGAACCTCTTACAAGTGCTGGTGTACCTGGACGACGTGATCGTGTTTGGAAAAACTCTTGAGGAACACGAAGAGAGACTGCTCAATGTCCTAGATCGTCTCGGTGAAGTTGGGCTGAAGCTCTCAGTGGACAAGTGCCAGATCTGTCTGCCAAGGGTCAAGTACCTGGGGCACATTGTGTCTGCAGATGGAGTCGCCCCAGATCCAAACAAGATTGAGGCCGTCACTGTATGGCCCATTCCAACAAACTTGAAGACGTTGCAATCTTTTCTAGGATTTTGCGGTTATTACCGTCGATTCATCCAGAACTATTCTGAAATTGTAAGACCACTGACTGAACTCACAAAGGGATATGCTCCAACTCAGAAGAGAAAGAAGTATGACCAAGATGTGAACAAAGTCTACTTGAAAGAATCAGAACCGTTCGGGGAAAGATGGGACAAATCTTGTACAGATGCGTTTCATCACATAATTCACTGTCTGACACATGCGCCTGTCCTGGCATTTGCCAATCCACAACGTCCATACGTCCTGCATGTGGATGCAAGCTTGAAGGGTCTGGGTGCTATTCTTTATCAAGAACACCCTGGAGGTTTGAGACCAGTTGCCTTTGCAAGCAGAAAAGTCAGCTCTGCAGAGAGAAACTACCCCATACATCAGCTGGAATTCTTGTCTCTCAAGTGGGCAGTAGTCGACAAATTCCACGACTATTTGTATGGGGCAAGATTCACCGTACGTACTGACAACAACCCCCTGACGTATGTGCTGTCCACAGCCAAGCTCAATGCGGTGGGGCATCGCTGGCTAGCTGCCCTATCGACGTACGAGTTTGATGTGCAGTATCGCCCAGGCCGACAGAACATTGATGCCGGCCTGTTGTCCAGGAATATGTCAGAGGAGGATGACAATGGCTGGGTGACTATACCTCAGTCTGGAGTGAAAACCATCTGCCAGAGAGTCTGCATCCCAGAGTTTGCACGTAGTACACCAGTTTGTGTTGCTCAGCTTGGAGCATCTCCCCACTGTGTTCCTGACCTGTATGCGTTTCCAACACACATGGAGTTAAAGTCCCTGGAACTCATGTCCAAAATGAGTCTCAGAAAGGCTCAAGAAGAGGATGAAGCCATTGGACCGGCCATCCAAGCCATCAAGAGTGGGCACTGGCCTGAGGAGGGGAACATGAGTCCTGAATTGTCCAGATTGAAAAGAGAAGCTGGGAAGCTGTCAATGAAAGATGGATTGCTGTATCGGTACAATAAGAGACCATCCGGAGATGTGGTCAATCAACTCATCCTGCCAAGAGAGTTCCGGGAGATGGTTATGCAGGCCATGCATGATGACGTGGGGCACCTTGGACAAGAAATAACTGTTGACCTGCTCCGAAGTAGATTCTTGTGGCCTAGGATGTCGAAGCAAGTGGAAGAATACATTAAGAACTGTGGGGAGTGTGTCACTCACAAGACCCCCATACAGAGAGCTGCTCCATTGCACCAGATCGTAAGTCAGGGACCTATGGATTTAGTGTGCATGGACTTTCTTTCCATGGAGCCTGACTCCAAAGGCATAAGTAACGTGTTAGTGGTCACGGATCATTTCATGAGATACGCCCAGGCTTTCCCAACTAAAAGCCAGAAGGCCCATGTTGTGGCAAAGGTTCTGATGGAGAAATATTTCATACATTATGGACTGCCTTCAAGGATCCATTCGGATCAAGGAAGAGATTTCGAGAGCCGTCTGATCCGAGAACTGTTGACCTTGATGGGGATACGGAAGTCACGGACAATGCCGTATCATCCGCAAGGAGACCCGCAGCCAGAAAGGTTCAACCAAACTCTGCTCTCTATGCTTGGTACGTTAGGCCAAGCGAAGAAGCGTACGTGGAGTCAACATGTGCCTTACCTGGTCCACGCGTACAACAGTACTAAGTGTGATGCCACAGGGTACTCACCTTACCATCTAATGTTTGGCAGAGAGGCGAGACTTCCTGTTGACCTGTGCTTTGGAACGTTCCCAGATGGCATAGAAGAGGCTAGTGATGTATGTCTCGAGACCGGTCTTGGTCTCGAGACCGGTCTCGAGACCACTTTTACGTGGTCTCGGTCTTGTCACGGCCTTGACGGTCTTTGGTCTTGGTCTTGTCTTGGTCTCGGACCTCTCGGTCTTGTCTAGGTCTCGCTGTCTCAGACCGACATAGTGGTCGGGGATTTAGCAATACAATAGGCTACTACAATATCCACGACGACACAACGTTCGATAATGCAACATTATTATCCGCAACGGAATGGATTGAAGCGCGCGTCCGAGTGAAGACAGTGCGGCGTGTGCGCCCAATATACGAGAAAACACTTGATCCGCGCCACTGATCGCAGCAGCAACGAGCACTTTGATCACTTGATTTAAAAAACACATATCAGTGACATGATGGGTTTTAACTTCATTCAGGAGATTTTGGGTAACTGCACAACTGACAGATGACTTTGAGCGCAGTCAGCGCACCGCCAACGGTGTGTGTGTGTGTGTGTGTGTGTGTAACCATAGCGACAAAACGACCAACTTTCGGATCCTGCACTTAAGCCTATAATTTCGTTTTTTAAACATTTTATTATGTATTTAAAAGTTGCAGAATGGATTAATTTGGAGACTCCGAAATCGGCAGAGATAGGCAGGCATTTGCTTAGATGAATTTGTGTCTTTGATATCTCTCTCTCTGTGTGTGTGTGTGTGTGTGTGTGTGTGTGTGTGCATGTGTGTGTGTGTGTGTGTTGTTTGATTACAGTATTGTATTTAAGATGGTGTTAGACTAAATAAATGGTCTTTTAAATATCATCTGCATATCTCCGTTGTGTTGACTAAACATTAGGCCTAATCCAAGTTTATAATTGTGTATCTTTAATTTGATGTTACGATTTCATCTACACATTAAGTATAATTTCAATTGGTTACATATTTCTCATTCTTTAGACAGTTGTTGGAGGAGCAAGATGGTGTTGGAGGTGTTTGATGTTTTGTCAGATGAACCAGTCAGTACCAGTCATGTCAGTCCTCAACAGTACACAAAAGTTAAGGGAGTCTCAATCCTCCAATAGTGCAGTAACAGCCGTCATGCAATTGCTACACATAGTTGATCTCACCCTGCAAAAACATTTACAGTGAGCTCACAGTCACACACATGACATGGTCTGTCTTTGTATTGTTCTGCCTGTGTAGTTGAAGTAATACCATATAATATGTATTGAATGTAAACTGCGGCTGAACCCTAGTATGCTGCTGTTCTTGAATTCATATTGCTTAGCTTCAACACTAGTCTATTTTTTTTCCCTCCGGTCTCGACTTGGTCTCGGTCTTGGTCTCGACTTGGTCTTGGTCTTGACTTGGTCTGTCTTGGTCTTGGTCTTGGTCTTGACTTGGTCTGTCTTGGTCTTGGTCTTGGTCTTGTCTTGGTCTCGATACCCTCTGGTCTTGGTAGTGTCTTGGTCTCGGTTTAGGCGGTCTTGACTACAAGTCTAGAAGAGGCGTCTCACACCCAATATGTCACAAAGCTGAAGGAAGACTTGAAGCAAGCCTACAAGTTAGCCTCTGATGCTGTAGACAAACGTCATCAGAGAAACAGAAGTTGTATGATCGCAGAGTTACCTTTCAGTCCATAGAGATCGGCGACAGAGTACTGCTCCGGAATCTAGGCTTGAAAGGCAAGCACAAACTGGAAAGCAAGTGGAGTCCTGACCCGTATGTTGTCGTTGGAAAGATGCCAAACCTACCTGTGTTCAAGATCAAGCGGGAGGATGGAAGGTTAGGAACAAAGACTATACACAGGGACCACCTTCTTCCGATTGGACAGCTGGTGAGAATGCCTTTCACTGAACAGGATGTTGATCCGCCTGAGAAACCCAAGACCAGAGCAGACACTCGTAAGAGAAGTCAAAGGGACTCAAGACCAGAGATTCAAGAGTTACAGGAGTTTTCCGATTCGTCCTCTGACATGGAGTATTATGTCACTCATCATTGCAATCAGAGAGAGCCTGTCCCGAGGGTGCTAAATACTGCTAGGCCAGTAATTGAATTAGAAAATGACCCTGAAACAGAACATGAAAATGATTCAGGCCCAGAAGAGGTTGATCAGAAATCTGAACCAGGAACTGAGGATGAGGAGTGTGATCCAGAAGTAGCTCTGGAAGAGACTAGTGAAGCTGGATCGAAGTCTGAACAAGAAGTAGTATCTGAGGTCCAGGAGGATAGAGTGCAGCCCAGATCTGAGCCTAGACCTAAGAGAACTGCCAAGCCAACTATTAGACTTACCTATGATGAGCCTGGTAGATCAAGGGATGAGCCTCTGACTATTGTACACAGAGGGATAGTCATTAAAATAGTAAAACACTAGACACACTAGTTATTATGCCCTTATGACTCCGTGGTTAGTTTATTAGTGTCTGATGAGGACACAGACATTTAAAAGGGGGAGGGTGTAACCCTGTTGAAATCATTATCATTAGTAAAAGTTATATAAATTGGAATAAATAATTTCATAGTTTAATAAATAGAATTTGAGGTTAAAAAAGTTAAGAATCATTGACCAGCAATTAAGTTGTGATTTTGCTCAATAAGAAAAATGCATATTGTGTTATGCTCATGTTTTACATTTAAAAGGTTAAATATTTTTTGGTTAATAATATTTGTGAAGATGCTTTAATGATGCCGGTAAGAATAGAAAGAAAGAGTTACAAAAATGTTTTGTGAATTTATTTTATTTCTGAAAGTTTTGTAATGAGCCAATCACGGTTGAGGTCAAAGTACAAGGGAGGAAGAGGATCGTGAGATGCGAGAGACGCGAGTGTGTTTACTGATAAGAGAAACGTGATTGTTAATATAGCTAATGGACCCGTTTTAATGAAAGTGTTCAACAAGGACTCTTATATTCACTTTAATGGTGATAATTCTGTCAGTGTGGGTGGCATACTCTGCACGCGAAGACTGAAATTAGTTCTTAGTGTTTTGCATGGACTTTGCTAACAAGCTAGCGGCCAGCGATCTCGAGTAGTTAAGCCTGTGTGAAACTGTGAGAGTGACGATGATCAAAGACCCTGACGGAGGCGGATAGCGTTACCGAGTGGTGGACTTTGCCCGTATCGTCGACCGTGTGACTTTCCTCGTCAACCGTGTGACTTTCCTCGTCAACCATCTTCTCTTCAACTCTCTTCATCCTGTTTCCTGTTACTGACGCCTTTGATCCTGTCCGTGTGAGCTTACATCTTTATTGAGTATATAAGGTACCATTTTTTTTGTTTGGCCTGTGTGGTGAACAGAGGCGGACAGAGTACACAGCTTCATTACTTGAGTAAAAGTACAGATACCCCTTGCAAAATTTTACTCAAGTACAAGTAAAAGTACTACAGTCAGATGTCTACTTAAGTAAAAGTACTGAAGTACTTGTTTTTAAAAGTACTTGAGTATCAAGAGTACAAGAGTACATTTTCTAAATATTGCATTACTACTGCCACAGTGCTTACATTGGTAAACACAGCAAACACTTGAAGCGAAAACTATCATTTACTTGTTCAGAAAATTGAAATAGTCTGGCGAGGTGGGGCCACGGCGAAGACTCATAAATATTCATTAGGGAAGTCATCCCTGATTGGTCTGATGACCTACCCCTAACCCCACCCCTAAACCTACCCGTCACTGGGGTTAAGACCAATTAGGGATGACTTCCCTAATGAATATTCATGAGTCTTCCCCTACCATCCTGGGAAAAAAAATACTCCCGGGATGGACCTGCTGCGTCTTCATCCATTGTTTCGTCCATGGTTTCGTCTCTTATCTAAATCTGACAATGGAGTTGACTTTGGCAGAAAGCTGAAAGTGATTGCTGAAAGGCTGTCCCAATCAGTGGCGCCTGCACAATCCAATCACGTTTGAGAGGGAAACAACAAATTGAGGGTTTCCGAGATGTTTCTTTTTTCCTTTTTTTTTTTTTGAAGAAGTAACTGGTACTCACAGTTATGGATAGAAATGTAGTGGAGAAAGGAGTACAATATTTGCCTCTAAAATGTACTTGAGTACATGAGTCATGAGTACTCCCCAAAAATGATACTCGAGTAAAGTACAGATCCCTCAAAATTGTACTTAAGTACTGTACTCAAGTAAATGTACTCCGTTACTGTCCGGCTCTGGTGGTGAAGCAACCATTTCGTTTAAGGCTACAACGTACCCGAGCTACATTCAGGCCTGCATCATTTGAACATTTAAAGGGTATTTCAAATGTGAGTTTTGCCGGCTATTTTATTTTCTTGGGCCCTATTGTTTGAATGTGAATTTAAATGCCTTTGTGATCTGAAAAGTGAGTTTCTCAATACCTTTTTACTTTCTGACACACTTTTTCTAACTAAATCTGTCATATTTTTTATAAAACAGTTGTGTTTACTGACTGATATTTTAAGTTGATTAAGTAAAAAGAGTAATTTTTGAGTTAAATGTGAAAGTGTTATAAGATAAAAATACTTGAAAGACATTTCATTTCTGTTTAAAGTGTAAATAGTACTGCTTAAATAGTGATTTAGAGGAGTATTTCATACAATGAGTTAATAATTACACACAAGTTGAATACTGATACATTTATTAGTGAAACTCACATATTTGACTGAAAATAAATTTAAAGAACACAGGATAGCCACCTCTCATTATAGTGAAACAAGCTAGAGAGGCGCTACATGTTTCTTGAGCAAATCATATTAGAATGATTTCTGAAGGATCATGTGACACTGAAGACTGGAGTAATGATGCTGAAAATTCAGCTTTGATCACAGGAATAAATTACACTTTACTGTATATTCACATAGAAAACAGCTGTTTTAAATTGTAATAATATTTCACAATATAACTGTTTTTGTTTGTATTTTTAATCAAATAATTGCAGCCTTGATGACCAAAAGATACTTCTTTTAAAAACAGAGAAAATCTTACCGATCTAAAACTTTTGACCGGTAGTGTATATATATATAAAATTATAAGTGTCATGTTTGTGATTTGCATTCATCCTGTAGGATATAGCTTCTGATCAATAAATTAAATCAGAATGATATGATGTCAAATAACGGCCTTATTTATTCAGAAACACAAGAATTTTACTTTTCATTGTATTAGTCCAACAAAAACATTTCTCCCTAAATAAATAAAACTTACTGGGTGGGGCAGGACCATGGGAGGTTGTTGCTGCCGACTAGTGACTGTTGACTGGAATCGCACACCAGATGAGTCATTCTGTACTCACGTTCAAAGGTTCAAGGTGGCGATCCAAAACAGTGAATGTAATAACCATACAGACAATAGGTCACCTAAAAAATGAGGTGACACTATCGCTGGCATTCAGTGCACATACGTGAGTCAAAGGTGCATAATCAAGTGCATAGCCTACTAATTCTGCCTTTTGTGTTCCACAAATTAAAGTAAATATTATAAGTTTGTAACAAGGGTTAGCAAATGACAAAGTTTTTGTTTTTAGTTGAATCGTAAAATCTTCAGTGGTAATATTTTACAAACTAGTGCTGTTTTCTCTCTTTCAGATTCACCTGAAAACACAGAGAATTGTGTAACAGGAAACAGTCTCGGTGAGCAGTCGACTGACGGTTTTGAATCAAATGATTCAATAAAGGTGAACATTCACAGAAAATATTTAGAGAAGTTTTAGTCTTGTTTTATATTAATGTAATTTTCTTCCATTATCTGTGTCACTGTATGTAGACATCACACATACTGAAGTTCTGTGAAGTCTTGTGCATGTGTATTTTCAGAAAGAAAGGCTTCAGGATTTTATTAAGTAAAACAAACAAACTTGATATTATGGTTAAATGTGAGGTATGCAGCTTCTGTGATGCCAGTGGCACCTAGTGGAATTACAAAAACAAAGCATATTGTCTCAACAGTTAAAAGTGAACGGTAAAAGTTCAGCCATATTAGACATATTTTAGAGGTGTCGCCATGTGTTAAAAGTAAGCAGTTGAGTCGGCTAAGTAATGTTTGATCATAAATAAAATGTACAGCTGAAACCTGATGATCAAACATTAATTGATTCATCACAAACTTGTTTATTTGATTATGTGACCCAACTGAAGGTCTACTTGCAATGAATTTAGACATGCAATTCTGTAACAGAGGAAGGGGGGAAGGGGAGCACAATAACTTGTTTGGGACAGATCTGAGAGGACAGCTCTTAATGTTTTATTGTGCCTGGGAGGCTCAAAGGGTGGTGATAAACCCATGAGTGTCATCTTAATTGTACTCAATGAACAATAAACTTGGTTTAACAGAATGGATTTTACTTTTTAATCTTACTTCACCTTTAAGTTTAAAAGAACTTTTAAAAGTATAGACACAATCACATGGCCTTTCACATTATCAATTTTGAATAATGATTGCATTTGAATGAAACAAAATGAAATAAATCTATTATTATTCTGTCTATTAAACAGAGAGAGAACATCAGTTCCTGCCGACCGCAGGAAAAGACTGAAAGTGAAGAAATACAGCACCTGTTTCACAGACTTCATCTTCACAGGAACAATAAATTGAGAGCTGCAGATGTTCTTCAGATAACTGAACATTCATTACAGTCCCATGAGTCTTGTGCTGAAGAGGAACTGATTCAGACTTTCATCCAAAAACTACTGATGATGGACTACAAAGCAAGATACATTAATGTTTATAAGGCCAATGAACATGATAAAACACAACAAAGAGACACTGACACATCTGAAGACATTGGTGATATATTCCAAGCAGTGTCATTGTCTAACAGAAGAACAAGTCAACCTGATCGCATTCACCCGATGGATGTTCAGATGGCCGTGTTTCATTGTGCTGATGGTTTCCTGAAGCAGCTGATGGTCACTAAACTGTCCCAGTGTCAGTACGCTCTGCCTCTTCTTGTTCCTGATCCAGACACACAACAGATTGAGTTTCCTCTCTGGACATTCAGACAAATCAACAAGAGCTGGAAGACGAGAAACACCAACAATGAAACCTCAAGTCAAACCCAGACGGTCTACCAGGCAGAAACACCAATGGTGTCTTTCTTCAGGTTTGGCTCTGTGTCTTCATCCAAATCTCATCTGATGAATAGTCTTATCAATGAGAAACACAACACGTTCTTCCACAGGAACTGCCCAGGCAGCAGCAGAACCAGAGTCCTGATGGATGGAGTGGTGGAGATCGCCTGGTTCTGCCCCTCTGGATCATATGATGATAAATTCACTGACTGTGTTGCGTTCTGTAATCTACACGGTGATGCAGGAGATCATGAGAAACAGCTACAGATCCTCACTGGAATGGCCTCAGTCAATGTTGTTCTTCTACCAGGACTTCATAAAAAAGACAGAAGTGCAGAAAAGATCCAGAACCTGTTCAAAATAACAACGCCGCTTATTTGTCTTTTTACGGAGGATGAATCTACTTTAATGAAGATGAAGAAAGGGAAATTTAAAATTGGTCTGAAAGACAGAAATCAGTCAGATGTATCTGAAGAACTCAGAAGAGCTATAAATGATTGTCTCTCAGAATCATCTTCAACTTTCAGACTTGAAGATGTGCCCAAACACTCAGACATCAGAGTAGATGAGGAAGATGATGAAGACTGCAGGAGAGGAAGAGAAGCAGCACAGCAGATGATGAGTTTACTGGAGGATAAAGATCTGACAGAAATCAAAAAATCATTTCTGCCCTGTCAGGGGGAACTGTGGCATCAGTGGTGTCAGAAGAACAAAGAACTACATCGACCTAAAGGAGATAATATAGAAATGGAAACAAGTGGAAAAAAAACTGAAATGAAGAAAATCCGTAAACAACAGCATGAATGTGATGTCAGTGAGTTTATGAAACGGTTTAATAAAAAAAATAAAAAAATAAAAACTGAACATGAAAAGATGTTTTTTCTTAAATGGCTCAGAATCCTCTTGGATGAACACTCATCTGCTGACATTTCTGCTCTTCATCACAAGTATGATGAAAAGTGGTCAGCAGTTTTAAAACTGAAAGACAAAAAACCTGAAAAATTCAAAGCTGAACAAACTGAACTTGAGAGAATATCTGAGGATCTTCAAGCTGCGGCCTTTGGTATGGAGCACATCATGAGGGAGATCAGTCAGATCTATGAATCATGTAAATCTATGAAGAAGAGCAAGAAAAACCTGCAGCTTCACTTCTCTTCTCTCCCAAGTCTTGCTGCAGAGATGATGATCTCTGGATTCCCACTGGAGCTGATGGATGGAGATGCTGCTCATGTTCCTCTGGTTTGGATCTCTGCTGTTATAGATAAACTCATCCAGAAACTGGGAGACCAGAGAGTCTTTGTGCTGTCAGTTTTAGGGATTCAGAGCTCTGGGAAATCCACCATGCTGAATGCCATGTTTGGACTCCAGTTTGCCGTCAGTGCTGGCAGGTGCACCAGAGGAGCTTTCATGCAGCTGGTCAAAGTCTCAGACGAGATGAAAACACAGATGAACTTTGACTATATTCTGGTTGTTGATACTGAAGGTCTTCGTGCTCTAGAACTGGCTGAAAGATCAACAAGACATCATGACAATGAACTGGCCACATTTGTTGTTGGTCTTGGAAATCTGACATTGATCAATATCTTTGGAGAAAACCCATCTGAGATGCAGGACGTTCTTCAGATTGTTGTTCAGGCCTTCCTAAGGATGAAGAAGGTAAATCTGTCTCCCAGGTGTGTGTTTGTGCATCAGAACGTCTCAGACGTCACAGCTGGAGAGAAAAACATGGAGGGAAGGAGACGACTGCAGAAGACACTGGATGAGATGACAAAACTTGCTGCTAAAGATGAAGTCTGTGATGCAGAATGTTTCAGTGATGTTATTAAATTTGATGTTCAGAATGATGTGAAGTATTTTGCTCAGCTCTGGGAGGGAAGCCCACCCATGGCACCACCAAACCCAAACTACTGCAAGAACATTCAAGAGCTAAAGAAAACTATTCTTTTTCATGCCTCAAAGTCACGTGGATTAATGCTGATAGACTTAAAAGACCGTATTAAAGATCTCTGGGAGGCTTTACTGAATGAACAGTTCGTCTTCAGCTTCAGAAATTCTCTGGAGATTTCAACCTACAGGAAACTGGAGACTGAATACAGCAAGTGGACCTGGAGTCTTCGCAGTGCCATGATGGAAATTGAGAACAAACTACAGAACAAAATAGAAAATGAAGCAATTCATGATCTTGTGGAAACTGATCTTCAAAGAGAACTGAAGAAGACAAGTGAAGATGTGAAAAAATCAATGTCTGGATTCTTTGAGAAAGACAAAGATAAAGATATACTGATTCAGTGGAAAACATCATTTGAAATCAAAATCAAGGACCTTGAGGAAAACATTGTGAGAGAAACAAAAAATAAATTAAATGGGATTCTTCAGCAGCGAGACCTGAAGAAAAAGATTGATGCTCAGAGGAAAAATCAAGAAAACACTCTCTATGAAAAGAGTAAAGAACTTGCCTTAAACCTGAACGATAAAGCAAATGATGAAGAAACACTGAAGAAAGAGTTTGATTTGTTTTGGGAACAGTGTGTGAATAAGATCAAGTCAAATACTCCTGAAATCAAAGGCATTGATATAATGAGAGATGTGAGAGAGATCCTCAGTGACACCCATAAAAGTGTTTCTGTAGACCACTGGAAGGAGAGCAGTGATATTTTCTCTGTGCCCAGTTTTTCAGATTATGTAAAGGTAAAAAAATCAAGTGGATTTTTAACAAATGCCGTCAGATCAGCTGAGAAGTTTGTTTGGGGTTCTCTATCAAAAGAGGATGAAGTTCAAATAAGATCATTAGTCACAGACGTTGCTCAGCATACAGACAAAGAGATTCAATCATTTAACATTTCAAAGATGGGCTACAACAAGAACTGCATTCAAGAACTCATAGGTTACATCAAGGCAAGCATAGTACAACATGAGGAAGGACCAGTGAAATATGTGTTCAGGAAAGAATTCTTCAGGGATTTGGTTCTTTCCATCTTTAAGAGAGCAAACAAGATGATCACTGACCAACACAGACTGTTCAGGGAAGCCAATGATCCTGTAACATATTTTAAGAGGAAGAGAGAAGAGTACTTTAGTATTTTCCAGAAATACTGTCGTGGAGCAACATCAGCTGCCATTTTTGGTGAGATCATCTGTCAGAAACTTAAAGACCCCATTGAGCAGAGTGTCTACAAGAAGACTGCCAGAGATTTAGCTGGTGAAATGAGATCAAACTGTGATTCACTGAATGGAAACAGATCAAAACTGGAGAAACACATCCTGAAGACACTGGCAGAAGAGGAGGATTTTGACAAATACATGAACTACATTAAAAACCCCAGAGATCACTTCAAGAGTTTCATCGGAGGTGAAGTCAGTCGGTACATCACTGATAAGTTCAGTGTCAGTGTTTTATCCAAGATGAAGGAGAACATTAAACTCCTGCAGCAGAAGATCATGAAAGCAGCACATGAATCTACTAAACATGTTCAAGTGAACAGAGGAGATGTTGGTTTGTGGTTGAAGAGCTTCACACAGCAGCTCTCAGGTGTGCTGATCTTCTCTGAAAAAGACCTCAGTGGAGTGAAACATGACAATGTTGATGTAAAACTCCTTGAAGATGTGATAAGACAAGAACTTCCTGCTATAATATTGGACATCAGCAGTGGATTCACAGAGACTTTTACAGTAAAACTGGACTATAAGTTCAGGCCAGATAAGCTTCTGATTGATCACTTCTGTCAGTGCTGTTGGGTTCAGTGTCCGTTCTGTAAAGCTGTCTGCACCAACACCATAGAAAACCATACTGGAGATCACAGTGTTCCTTTCCACAGAGTGGATGGAATTAATGGATGGCATTACCATCAAACAGAGAATCTCAGTGCTGTTTTTTGCACCACTGAAGTAACAAGTGATAAAAGCTTTCGTGTATCTGATGTGTGGTTTCCATATAAAGAATACAGAAGAGCAGGAGGAGTTTATGCGAAGTGGAGCATCACCTCTGATGACTCTGAACTGTCCTACTGGAAATGGTTTGTGTGCAGATTCCAGAAAGATCTGGAAAAGTATTATAATAAAACATTCCAGGGTGATGGTGAGATTCCACCTGAATGGAAAGAGCACAAACAACAAGATGCTATTCAGAGTTTGGATAAAGGTGTTGTAGGATCTGAGGAATCTGAAGAATCTGAGGAATTTGAGGAATCTGAAGAATCTGAGGAATGTGAGGAATCTGAGAAATTTGAGGAATCTGAAGAATCTGAGGAATGTGAGGAATCTGAGGAATCTGAGGAATTTGAGGAATTTGAGGAATAATTTATGTAGTTATCTTTTGATTTATCATTTAATCATTTACTATTGACATTATTATTTGATTTGCATAATTTCATAATTGTATTTTTATATAGGCCTGTATTTTCATAATTTCATAATTTTTGTAATTTAATGTTTTTATATTTAATATTACTTAATTTCTTGCTCTTGCAATGCTTGCAATTGCCATTTAATCGTATGATTGTGTGCTTTCTAGGGATGTTTGTCTTCATTAATAAGAGATAATTTCATGGGGTAAGAAAAATAATCTTGTTTCTGGTTGAATTAAGATTATTTTTCTTACCACATGAACAGATAATTTGACTAGTTTTAAGCAAAAACTCACTTAATTTTGATTCATTCCCCCATAAAACAAGACATAATATCTTATCTAATTTTACTTATCTAGTAAATGCATCTTGATTTAAGAATTTTTTGATATTTGGACTGGAAACCAGACAAAAATACTAAGTAAGAAAAACATTTTTTGCAGTGTGAGCACTGAAACATATGCAACTAAGATTATTCAATAAACCAACTTTGCTCATTTTTACCATCTCTTGAATTTCATTTTTAATCACTTATAATCATTAGTCATTTATGTAGTTGTCATTTGATTTATCGTTTAATCATTTATTATTCACATTATTATTTGATTTACATAATTGTATCATTTATTCATTTTATTCATATTATTATAATTTGATTTACATCATTTAATAATTGTATTATTAATTTCTATAATTTTGTTTTTATATTTAATATTACATATTTTCTTGTTCTTGCAATGCTTGCTATTGCCGTTTAATCTTATGATTGTGTGCTTTCAAGGGATGTTTGTCTTCATGAATAAGAGATAAGAGAATGTCTCCATTGCAAGGTTTTTAACATCACAGGATGATGTTGTGAAGAAGTAATTTTCCATTGCTGTTGCTTGGTTATAATAATGTATTAACATTATGTATTATGTATTATACATTATAATGTATAACAATGTACTAGTTAGCCATCGAAACAATTAAGTCTGAGCACTGAAACATGCAACTAAAATTATTCAATAAATCAACTTTGCTCATTTTTACCATCTCTTTGTCTCCTGGCTTTCTCAGTCAAACCCAGCAGCCATATCACCCTATAGCCCAAGACTGGTTGCCCACTGAAGCTAAGCAGGGCTGAGCCTGGTTAGTACCTGGATGGGAGACCCCCTGAGAACACCAGGTTGCTGCTGGAAGAGGTGTTAGTGAGGCCAGCAGGGGGTGCTCACCCTGTGGTCTGTGTGGGTCCTAATTCCCCAGTATAGTGACGGGGACACTATACTGCCAAAAGAGCACCGTCCTTCGGATGAGACGTTAAACCGAGGTCCTGACTCTTCTGTGGTCATTAAAAATCCCAGGATGTCCTTCGAAAAAGAGTAGGGGTGTAACCCCAGCATCCTGGCCAAATTTGCCCCTTGGCCTCTGTCTATCATGGCCTCCTAATCATCCCCATATACTGATTGGCTTCATCGCTCTGTCTCCTCTCCACCAGTAAGCTGGTGTGTGGTGAGCGTTCTGGCGCAATATGGCTGCCGTCGCACATTGGTGGTGGTTGAGGAGATTCCCCCCTTCTATGTAAAGTGCTTTGAGGTCTCAGAAAAAGCGCTATATAAATGTAACGAATTATTATTAAACTCTCAGGCTGATAGAAGATAATAGAGTTTTGGGTGCAGGACTGGAAAAATCCAGCCCATGGGTTCACCCGTGAATTTTTTGCTGTGGTAAATAAATTACTAAATGAAACAGGACTGAAACAAAAATGATAAATATTACTTAAATTATTAAAAAATTACTATTGCATTTTTGTCGCATATAAATGCACTTAAGGCACTGATTTTGAGCTAGCATGCCATGAAAGTACATTTATTGTTATTAAATTCAGTCATAATTTACTCACCCTCATGCTGTTTGAAACCTGTTTGAATTTTTCTCTTCTGTGAATCACAAAAGAAAATGTTAAACGTATTGCACCCTTATACATTGTATTACGGTATTGACTAACTGTATTGTTTTATTTGGAGGTATACGGTTATGTACGTGATGACGTTACGTTTTACGTCACATGCTTCTAAGTTGAGAGAGCAGTGAACTGATGTTATGTTCGAGTGAAGCTTGCTAAAATAAAAATCCTGCCAAGAGGATAAACAGCACTGAACAGCGTTTCGTTTGTTTTTCCTGCACGCGAGTGAGGGTGAATTGCGCACTCGGATGCTCAACAGAAGATATTTTAAAGAATGCTGTGTCACATAAATAAAGAGAGATTACATTCAGGCAACACACGTCTCTTTACTATTACATGCCCAAAAAACTTTCTCTTCACCTCTTACATAGTGTACCAGTTCTGCACATAATACAACAACTCCCCCTAGTGGGCATTTACCAATCAATAGTATTAAGTGAACATAATGTTGGTAACCAAACCATTTTGGTTACCCTTGACTTCTAGTGTGTTCAAGTCATGTCAAAAAGAGTGCATTTATGAGTTGAATGCACATGAACTCCATCACAAAGTCGTAAACACAAGGGGAAGCTCGGGATTCTCTTTAAGCCCTGATTTTTAGCAGTTGGGGGCATGTCTGTGAAAAACGTGGAGGAATACCACAATATTTATAGTTATTTAGCAGCAGAGGTGGGTAGAGTACCCAAAAACTGTACTCAAGTAAAAGTACAAGTACTTATAGAAATATTTACTCAAAGTAAAAGTAAAAGTAAAAGTAATCATCTTAATAGTTACTTGAGTAAGAGTAAAAAAGTATCCAATGAAAAAACTACTCAAGTAGCGACTTACTAGTTACTTCGGATCATATAGGCTTATATATATATATATATCGTGCAGCCCTAATATATATATATATATATATATATATATATATATATATATATATATATATTAGGGCTGCACGATTTGGGGAAAATGTCATATTGCGATAATTGAGGTCAATATTGCGATTACGATTGCGATATGCGATATAATAAACAAATGGTTTCATGAGTCAACTTGCTTGGTTCTCAAGGAAAATAAATGCACACACAGATTAGTGATAATCAGCCTAAAGAAAAAAGTTCTTTAGTCAAGAGCAGTGAGTGTTTTTCTCTGTTCCCTTTGTTCTTTGATTAACTTTAGTGACAGATTTTTTTTTTTTTTGCATTTTAACAAGAACAAAACATAATTTACATACAAGAGTACATATAACCATACATGTCAGGGGTAAAGAAAAATAATAATGAAAAAAAGAAAAAGAAAAAAAGAATAACTTTAGCGACAGATGTAATTAGTGGCTACTGTGTACTGTCCCTTTAAGACCAGTCGCTGCTGCCAGAGACGAGGATCTCACACACGCCTCATTCTTTCCCGAGTCATCACAACTCTTCATGTTCATCATAAGACTACTCTTATGTTATGAAGACACTCGACAAAAAGACATTTGGCATAATTGTGTGTGTTATTGTTCGTTCAAGCTCGAAAGAGAACTGTATGCTGGCATGCTGTTTTGTGCGCACGCACGATATTAGCGCGAGTCTTTCTGTCTGTCACAGTCAGGACATTCACAGGCAGCGCGTTCATTTTGGCATACATGTGTGTTGTTCGTTCTACCGCGAAAGAGAACTTGATACTGGCGCGCGTCTATCTGTGTGTGTGTGTGTGTGTGTGTCAGGAGGACATTCACAGGCAGCTCGTTCTTTTATGTCTTATCGCGCATGATTGGTTTAAAAGCATTTGCAAGAAGTGCATTAACAGCTAATTTGTTTATTTAATATAAAATCGCAGCATTTTGCGTCATATAATCGCGTAGGCTTGATATCGCGATCGCGATTGCGATTGCGATACGATTAATCGTGCAGCACTAATATATATATATATATATATATATATATATATATATATATATATGTGTGTGTGTGTGTGTGTATGAAGACTTTAGATGCAAAAGCCTCTGAGTGCCATCTGAAACTTTCTTCTAAAACAATTATTTTTATCAAGCTCGTATATTTAAGTTCAGTAATTTCACTTTAATGACAATTAATAGGTACTTTTCATTGCCATTTAAGTGAAATAACTGAACATAAACATACAAGCTTGATAAAAATGCTCTTTTAGAAGAAAATTTCAGATGGTACTTAGAGGCTTTTGCATCTGAAGTCGTCATACTGTATATAAAATTATATTATTTAGATTTTTTATTTATTTAAATGACTCTTATTTCATAATTGGCTCTCTTTGCAACAAAAAGCATTATTTCTGCCATCTGTAGCCCGAAAATCATTGCCTGTCCTTTGGTTTGTATAATAGTAACGTATACAACTACATTTGGATTATTAGACAATGTCGAAATAAAGTGAATCTGCAGAGTGTTGCATTCAAAGGCATGTAATTGACACGGAGAAGAAAGAGTTAAAACTCTTCACATGTGCTCGCGCTCATGACTGCTACACACATCTGAAAAAAAAAAAAAAAAAGTACATCGACGGATCTTCTTCTGTCGGTTCTCCAAAATATAATCAAATGTATATTTCTGCAAGCATGTTTAAACGGGTTACCTGTGTCTACGGCAGGCAAAGGCATTCGTTTTCAAGTCGAGTTCGCACGCCACTGCGCAATACACACACACACACTACCGCGGGATGGCGGGTGTTCATAAACTTTGAACAATGGTAGGCCTACCTTATTTAATGTATAAAATTAATGTATATGTCCAAAAAACGGGTAATGTCATACTTTCTAGTAGTGCTATCGTGGCGTAATAATCTGTTCTCTTACGAGAGGTTCTCTCGTACTGCGTAAGTCTTACGCTAGGGGAAAATCTCTTTTCCGCGAGATACTGAAGCCAAAAATTATCCTTAATTTTGAAATAATGTAAAACGCGTTGCGGCAGCATGCAGACACAGGCGAGACGGCTCACGCGCCTATTGGCTGCCCTGCGGCAACTGCAGCAGCCTATCGATAAGGCCTTTCGTGACGTCAGCTCCAATGGGGGCGCTTCGCGCCCAATACGTCACGTCCCGCCAGAATGGGCGTGGCCTAGGGCTATAAATATAGCTTCGAGAGGCTAGCTCACTGATTTTTCATCTCTTCAGCGAAGCTCTCGCATCGCTGGATCCGGAGAGAAGCCGCGCCGTCTGAAGAAGCCTTTCAGCGGGACGAGTCGACACTCTGAAGCCGCTGGCCGCGCCGCCTTCAGTCGCCTTCCTGCTGCGCTATCCGGCGTTATATCCTTTCTCTGCTACTGTGTTTTGTGTATGTGTGTGTGCTCGCCGCCGCGACACACACTCTCATTTGCACTAAAAGAGCCGGGCGTCTTTTTCAAGACGCCCCTTTCCTGAGGATCAAAGGAGAAAAGGGTATTTTTAGCCCCGCTGCGGCCGGGCCGACCTTAACTCCTCACACATTTCTCATTCCCCTCTGAAGTTCAGGTGACTGGAAATGTCAATATTGCAGTGAGCGAGCCTGTTGTTTTGCACGCACGCACGCCTGCAAACAAACGCCAGTATGTTGACGCTCTCTGATAATACTCGCTCTAACTGAATACCTATGTGTCTTCCTCTGTGGTCCAGTGGTAGATCATCAGACGTTCACACGAGAAACCCGTGATCGAATCCCGGGTCTACCGGCAAAAATAAATAAAAATTTTGCCGTCAATGCTCGCTCTGGCAGTTCCCTGAGAAGGCGACTGCAGATGTGTATTTTGCAGCCAACGAGCGCGTGGTACAACCCGCTCGCCTGCACCCAAACACTGTTTCTATGGTTTCCGCCTCTGAAGTTCAGACGACTGGAAATGTCAATATTGCAGTGAACAAGCCTGCTGTGATACACGCACGCCTGCAAACAAACGCCAGCATGTTGACGCTCTCTGTTTCTATGGCAACTTCTCGCTCGTTCAGTTCCAGTAAATGCGACTGTTCCAGTGTATTCTGCAGTAAACAAGTCGGCGAAGCAGCCCGCTTGCCTGCACACAAACGCCGCTTTTACGGCTACCCAGATAAATCCCATAAGAGTGTATTTTCTGGTGTCCCGGCCACGGCCGATGGTGTTACGAGTGTAGACAAAATGCCCAGTGCTCATTCCTACACACAAACACAGCCCGTCACAGGGCTCGCGCACATGAAATCGACCCAGATCAATTGCGCATTAAACGTGGTAAATGTGCCCACTGCCCAGTGCCCACAAACACTACGTTCCACATATCTCAAGGTTTCTGTAAAAACAAAACCAACGTGCATTCGCTCTGCTCAGGCGGACAATGCTCTCAGTGTTGTAAATGTGCCCGCTATCCTGCGCCCACATTCACACATAGATATGACAGGTCCTACGGGACTCGCCCGGCCCTCCCCTCTCGGTTGACCACCGCAAAGGAGTCGAGCGCGGGCAATCTGCCCGCTGTTATCAGCGCGCCCCCTGCCTCAAAGCGCGACGCTTATGTTGCAGCACACCGAAGCCCCTCTGTCGCTGAGCGACCAGAGCGCGCTCCGCATTCAGCCCCTAGCCATTCGTGCAGATGCATGGGCAAGGCTACCTGGGGGTTTTGAAGTGGGTGCTAGACATTATAGAAAGAGGCTATTCGCTACAGTTTCGCCGACGCCCTCGCCGCTGTGACGCGCGTCGAAACTACGGTAAAAACAGAAGTAGCACCACCTACTTCGAGCCGAAATTTTGAAACTGTTGAGCAAAGGGGCCATAGAGCCTTTATCTCAAGCTCAGAGCGAAGGAGGGCTATACAGCAGATACTTCCTGGTACTGAAAAAAGACGGGGGTCTCAGACCCATACTAGATCTAAGGCAACTGAACAGAGTGCTTGCGAAGCGACAGTTCAGAATGCTCACGACCAGAAAAATCCTCATGCAGATTCGCCGAGGAGATTGGTTTGTGTCAATAGATCTGAAAGACGCATATTTTCAAATACAAATAGCGTCACGTCACAGGCGACATTTGAGATTCGCCTTCGAGGGCCAGGCATATCAGTGCTCAGTCCTACCGTTCAGCTTGTCTCTAGCACCCCGTACATGTACGATGTGCATGGACGCAGCGCTCGCACCCCTCAGACTACAGGGCATGCGAGTATTGAACTACTTGGACGGTTGGCTGATTCTAGCTCAATCTCACTCGGTGCTCATAGAGCACAAGACCATTTTGCTCGATCACCTCGAGAATCTGGGTCTCAGAGTCAATTGGGTCGAAGAGTTCTCTGTCTCCCAGACAGATAATATCTTTTCTGGGCACAGAACTGGACTCGCTGTCTATGATAGCGCGACTGTCACCACAGCGCGTACTAGACATTCAGCGCCCAGCGAGCTCTGTCCACTGTGGCGCATCTGTCCCGCTCAAGAAATTTCAGAGGATGCTAGGTCTCATGGCCTCAGCATCATCAGTACTTCTGCTGGGCTTGCTTCGCATGCGCCCGCTACAGTTCTGGCTGAAAGCGCGAGTACCACGCCGAGCGTGGGCTTCCGGTCTGCTTCGTCTCAAGGTCAATCAGAAATGCATCGCAGCTCTGAAACCTTGGAAAGCAAACGACTTGTACCAATCAGGTGTAAGCCTGGGGACTTCCTCAAGTGTGAAGGTAGTGTCTACGGACGCATCCACCTTGGGATGGGGAGCACTGCTCAAGGGCAGACCGTTCTTCGGCCAATGGTCAGAACGGGAGAAGCTTCTACACATAAACTGCCTCGAAATGTTGGCAGTAGACATCGTGCTGACGCGTTTTTGTTCCCAAATACAAGGACACCACGTCCTGGTCCGCTCGGACAACATGTCAGTGGTGTCCTACATAAATCGCCAGGGCGGCCTCAGGTCCCGAAACCTGCACAGGCTGACAGAACGCCTCCTGGTGTGGGCTCAGCGCAACCTGCTCTCGCTGAGAGCAGCGCATGTGCCAGGGCTCCTAAACGTAGGACCGGACAGACTGTTCAGGAACAATGTTCCGACAGGCGAGTGGCCTCTACACCCACAGACAGTCCAGCTGCTGTGGAAGAAATTCGGCAGAGCGGAAGTAGACCTGTTCGCGTCTCAAGAAAACGCTCACTGTCTGGAATTTTTCTCCAAGAGCAGGGACGCGCTGGCTCATGTATGGCCCCGCCGCCCGCTCTATGCCTTTCCTCCTCTCTCTCTCCTGCCTCAGGTGATAGAACGGACCAGAGAAGGATGCTCAGTGCTACTCGTAGCGCCGTTCTGGAAAAACCAACCCTGGTTCCCAGTTCTGATGAAGCTAGCAAGCACTGCCCCATGGCCAGTGCCAGTGAGGAGGGACCTCCTCTCTCAGGCCAAGGGCTCATTTTGGCATCCGCGCCCAGAGCCGTGGTCCCTTCATGTTTGGGCCATCAACGGGTACCCGCTGACCTCCCAAGCGGAGTGTTAAACACAATCACGCAGGCTAGAGCTCCGTCTACGCGACGTCTCTATTCCTCAAAATGGTCAGTGTTCTCCAGCTGGTGCACAGCTCGTGGCGTGTCGCCCCTAGACTGTGGGGTGACGGAGGTTCTCTCCTTCCTACAAGAGCTGTTGGACAAGGGTAGGACCCCTTCCACGCTCAAAGTGTATGTGGCGGCCATAGCAGCATTCTCAAAAACAACGCTGGGTCAGTCAGTAGGAAGGAACGATTTAGTCATCCGCTTCCTTAGAGGAGCTAAGAGACTGAATCCTCCCAGACCTCCCTCAGTCCCTGTATGGGACCTTTCTACAGTGCTGGAAGCCATGAAAGGTGACCCATTCGAGCCTTTACAGACGATTGATCTTAAACATCTGTCTTTCAAGACAGTGTTTCTTCTGGCTCTCGCTTCAGTGAAGCGCATAGGGGACTTACACGCGCTCTCAGTAAGCGCGACGTGCATGGAGTTTGGGCCTAATGACTCAAGAGTTATACTCAAACCTAAGCACGGTTATGTTCCAAAATCCCTCAACACACCGTTTAGGGCGCAGGTCATTTCCCTGTCAGCCCTACCGGTCTCTGACGAGGAAGGAGACGCAAGCTTCCTTTGCCCAGTCAGGGCATTAAGAGCTTATGTGTCTCGCACGTCTGTTTTCAGACAGACAGAGCAGCTCTTTGTTTTCACTCTACGGACGTTCTAAGGGACTTGCCGTGTCGAAACAGAGCCTATCCAGTTGGATAGTTGATGCTATAGCGCTGACTTATACCTCTAAGGGCTTACAGTGCCCATTAGGTGTCAGAGCACACTCCACGAGAGGCGTGGCCTCGTCGTGGGCTTGGTCTAGTCGGATTGCCTTGCAAGATATCTGTATGGCGGCAGGCTGGGCCTCCCCGTCTACATTTATAAGGTTTTATAACCTAGAGGTTCCCGCCTTGCAGGCTAAGCTGCTTTCGGTCTAAAATCGGTACTGTCTGCCCTGATGTGTTCGGGCCAGAATACTGAAACTGCTTGAGCAAATGCTCGCTGTTTGATCGCGCAGTTCTATGGGCAGTGTGTAAGACCCACTATATTCCTCAGTCCAGGCCGGGGGTCGCCCTGACTGTACGACACATCATCAGTATAACTGCTCCTTATAGGATGTTATATTATTACAGGAATGATGCTATTCTAGCCACTCTTTCCTGGGCTCTCTGTGAGTCCCTTATGATCATGTACTATATGAGCCCGGGCACTTGCCCTTGGGACTTTGGTGCTGGATCTTAGCATGCACGGCGTTTTACACTGTGTTCCCCTAGCGTAAGACTTACGCAGTACGAGAGAACCTCTCGTAAGAGAACGTACTCGGTTACTAACGTAACCTCGGTTCTCTCTAGAGAGGGAACGAGTACTGCGTATCTTGCCGTGCCTGCACACGCTCTGGTTCGCTTCGGCGATGAAAAACCAGTGAGCTAGCCTCTCGAAGCTATATTTATAGCCCTAGGCCACGCCCATTCTGGCGGGACGTGACGTATTGGGCGCGAAGCGCCCCCATTGGAGCTGACGTCACGAAAAGGCCTTATCGATAGGCTGCTGCAGTTGCCGCAGGGCAGCCAATAGGCGCGCGAGCCGTCTCGCCTGTGTCTGCATGCTGCCGCAACGCGTTTTACATTATTTCAAAATTAAGGATAATTTTTGGCTTCAGTATCTCGCGGAAAAGAGATTTTCCCCTAGCGTAAGACTTACGCAGTACTCGTTCCCTCTCTAGAGAGAACCGAGGTTACGTTAGTAACCGAGTACGTTTGGTTGTAAAATGTATTACCTGAGTGAAATGATATCGAATGTATCGTCCTGTGGAATCATTCATTCAGCTTACGAAGATGTTCAAATAATAAAGACCGTCATCGCTGGCAAAAATATGATGCATTTGCAGATTTGCTTTCACTTGACTGTAGGTCCCCACGGCCACTTCATCTAACGCTCTTGATGTTCTTAAATCTTCCTGTTACGACTCCGAGTCGAGTGTGAATTGAAATCGCTTCAGACGATTCAGTGCGTGCAGGAACTGAACAGCTAGATCATTCAAACTGATTCGCGAACCGATTTAGACAGATCTGCCAACTTGTTTGATGAAGTCTTTGAACAGAATCGACTCAAAAGAGTGATTCATTTGTTAATTGAGCATCGCTTAAGCCCAAAAAAAAAGATACATCGCGCTTGGAATAAACTACGCATTTAACAACACATATTGCATTAAAATAAAGTAACGAGAGGAACGTCGCCCAACGTAACGTTTTCATTAGAAATGTACTCGAGTAAAAGTAATAAGTACCCACATTCAAATCTACTCTTAAAAGTACAATTTTCCCAAAAAAATACTCAAGTTACAGTAAATGTAACGAAGTAAATGTACTTCGTTACTACCCACCTCTGTTTAGCAGTGACATTGTCAGTTTTTTTCACATCAAAATAAGCTATTTCCCTGCACAAAATATAATAGCATTGTAATATAACAATAACGATATGTAACGATAAAGTTTACAGTAGCTTCATAAATTAATTAAAAACCTTAAAAAGCATTTTTTAGAAGTAGAGTTTAAAAATCTTGCTGTGAGGGGGAAGGAAGATGGCGTCGTAGAGTAGACATGTCTTTTGACGAGCTCCCGTGGCATTAGTTCAAATATTCAGTCAATTTATATTTTCACTCAGTGAAAACATTCGACTTGGTTAGATGGTTATTGTGCCATGTCTTTAGAATCTAAAGTTTAGATCAATATTTTTCAAAATGATCTGACAGAAGGCCCAAACCCAAATAGCAACATTTTGACGTCCCAGATCCGGCCCACATCTGGCACATGTGGAAAGATGATCTGGCATGCAGCGTGGAATGACGGCCCTTGGGTGGCCCACTCCTGTTTACCAGATCTGGGCCACAAGCAGGCCATAGCAATGCCACATGTCAGCCAAGAGCAAAGAAATTTTTTAGCTGCTATGATGGTGTGTTTGTTAAACACATTTGCAGCAGCAAAGAAAGCTAAAGTGAAATGAGATCAGGTGATGGTGGTTACCTGTTGATGGTTTAATAAATACCTTGAGGTCTTTTTATTTTTTTATCTAACAATCATGTTGTTCCATTAATATATGAAGAGTTTGGTTCCAAAATGCGATAAACGCCATTTAAAAAAAAATTGAGTTCCCGCAAAAATCAGTATTGTATAGGGTCGGTATTGAAAAGTCAATTTAAAATTTTACGTAAAATGCGATATCCGCCGTGTTATTCTGTCATGTTTTCTCCCTTTCTTTCCAAACCGCGACAAACTACTCGGTTACTATCGTAACCTCAGTTCCCTGAGATAGGGAACGAGTATTGCGTAGCTATACGCAATGGGGGAAACTCCTTTTCCTCGATTTACTGAAGCTTTTATTTAAAACGCATTTGCAGCTGCACAGCTAGCACATTGAGCGTGGCTCGCTCATAGGCTGTGCTGCAGCAACTGCTTAAACCAATGGCGCGGGCGCCTCTGACAGGCCACCAATGAACAACATTGCACGTCAGAGCTCCCAAAGGGGGCGTGGCCTTAGCCTATATCAGAGCCCCGCATTAGCCATTATAGCAGGTTCCACGACTGAAGCGACAACTCACCTAGTTACTATAGTACGGCCGGCTACGCAATACTCGTTCCCTATCTCAGGGAACTGAGGTTACGATAGTAACCGAGTAGTTCCCTTTCGAATGGTCACTTCGTATTGCGTAGCTATACGCAGTGGGGACGCCATGCAAAACGCTGCACTAAAAGTAACTGGTTGCCACTGAACTCAGGACCCCTGAGCCCAATACCAGTCCGAACCATTATAATATATATATATATATATATATATATATATATATATATAGACCAGACACCGTCGGGCCTTATAAAATATATGTGTCAGTAACAATACCAACCTGATATACTAATGAACCCAGACACCGTCGGGGCTATTTAGTAAATCAGAAAATAACCAGCAATGCGGGTTTTATATATTGTGAATGATTATGCACAGTACACTGTAGAGAAGACCGGGCACTGCCGGGTCTTCATCATACTGAAAACACCTTCGCATGCAGAGAAGGAACTTCCATATTATAAAATTTCATAAATGTGGAAGGCGAGGACCAGCCGGCTGCATCACAAATATCCTGGATAGGAAAACCAGATGACCAAGCCCACGACGAAGCCATGCCTCTAGTCGAATGGGCTTTAACACCTATGGGGCAGACCTGGCCCATCGAGGTATAAGCCATAGATATAGCATCCACAATCCATCTAGACAGCCTTTGCTTGGTGACTGGATCGCCTTTGGATCGGCCACCAAAGCAGACAAATAGCTGTTCTGACTGCCTGAAAGACGCAGAACGCTCCAAATAAATTCTCAGTGCTCTGACAGGACACAGAAGATTAACCTCCCCATCTTCAGCAGAGGGGGGAAGGGCTAATAACGTAATGACCTGTGCTTTAAACAGAGTTGAAAGCACTTTAGGCACATAACCATGCCTGGGTTTGAGGACGACCTTAGTGTCGCCTGGGCCAAACTCCAAACATGAAGGGCTCACTGAGAGCGCCTGCAGATCCCCTACTCGCTTGATAGATGCCAGTGCCAGCAGGAGAGCAGTCTTTAGCGAGAGAGGTTTCAAATCAACCGACTGTAGCGGTTCGAATGGTGGGCCCTTTAAGGCCGCCAGGACCCTGGAGAAGTCCCAGAGGGGCACAGAAGGGGGTCTGGAGGGGTTAATCCTCCTAGCACCCTTCAAAAACCGCACCACCAAATCATCCCTTCCTATCGACTGGCCCGCTATCAGAACATTTTGCAATGAGTGTTGGATCTCGAGGCAAAAAGGTCTATTTCGGCCTCTCCGAACACACTCCATATCAGACGAACCGTCTGAGAGGTCAGGGACCACTCGCCTGGGGAAGAGTTGCCCCGAGAGAGCATATCCGCGCCCAGATTCTGAACGCCCGGGATATGCATTGCTCTCAAAGAGCACAGATTGCTCTGTGCCCATATAAGGAGTTCCCTCGCTAGGGCATACAGGCTGCCTGACCTGATGCCGCCTTGGCGATTTATATAGGCCACCACTGACATGTTGTCCGTGCGGACCAGGACATGTTGGCCCTTTAGGCTTGTTAGTAATGCTTTCAGGGCCAAACCAACCGCTTTCATTTCCAGACAGTTGATGTGTAAGCTCTGCTCCGTGCTTGACCAGAGGCCGGAGACAGGCTTGCCCTCGTGCAGAGCACCCCAACCTAGGTTGGATGCATCTGTAAACACTACTTTCCTTCTGGAAACTACTCCCATGGTCACACCCTTGAGGTACCAGTCCTGAGCTCGCCAGGGAATCAGGGCTCTTAAACAACCGTGATTCACCATGATGCGCAGACTGCCGGACTGCCATGCATGGGTTGGCACACGGCGTTTCAGCCAGTGCTGCAGCGGGCGCATGCGCAGTAATCCCATACAGAGTACTGGCGATGCTGCTGCCATGAGACCGAGAAGTTTCAGAAATTTTTTCAGGGGCGCGCGCTCGCGCGCTCTGAACAAGGCTGCTAGCGTCTGCACTGAGAGCGGGCGCTCTCGTGTGAGCCGCGCTGTCATCTCCACTGAGTCTAAAACTGTGCCCAGAAAAACTACAGTCTGGCTGGGTGTCAGTTTGCTCTTGGCAACATTGATTGTGAGACCCAGGCATTTCAAATGGCCGAGAATCAAATCTCTGTGAGCTATTAGCTCTGCTCTCGATTGTGCTAGTACCAGCCAGTCGTCGAGATAATTCAGCACCATATTAATGAGGTGGAAAAACAAGTTCTTTGTGACATGCAAGATTTATTTTATTAAAATTTAAATGGAAAAGAAAAGGCATAAGAGTCGTCTGTTTTTGTCAATTTACAGTTAAATATTTGACCACTTGCTTGAGCAACTTAATATAAATGCATGGAATAATAGCCCTACGTTGTTTAAATTGTGTTTAAACGTGCATGCGTCCATTAAAGAGTGTATATGTGTACAAAGAGAATCGCAATGCTGAAAAAACATTTTATTAAATAAAAGTTGCAGCGTAACTTCTGGATTTTAAATAAAAATAGTAAGTGTTTGTGGTACAGCCGTGAATCAGTTATTCACTGCGAACGCATAACTTATGTGAAGCACTATAGCGCGTGCTGCTCCTGCACCGCACACACACACACACACTGCACACGGAGTATGTGGGAAACGGCCGTAAGATCCACCTACAGTTCTTAGAAACTTAGATGTGTCACGCACATAGTATCTCTTTATTTCGTACAACAGCAGCACTCATCTTGTTTGTTTACAGCGGATGCCGATGAAGCGGCCGTAAACCGGAAACTGATATGCCGACTTCTGACAATAGCGGAAGTTCGTCGCGACGCTTGTGCACATAGCCTATATCCACCGAACCAATGTTGTGGTTCTAACGGCACTGAACTTGAATGTCACGGCCGAACACCACTAGGCTATTTTAGTAATCACACAATAACTTGACAATTTAATTAAAATGTTATATCAATATAGGCCTACATATTCTTTTTACTTTTTTTTTTTTTTTTTTAATGGGAATTTCCTGGTAAAATGAAGGTAAAAAAAAAAAAAAAAAAAGATTATTTTATATTTTATTTTGCCTTTTCACGGACCACCTGCAGTACCCTCACGGACCACTAGTGGTCCGCGGACCACAGTTTGGGAATGGCTGGTATAGTGGATCTTTTTGAGGGTGGTCCGGCTAGTGCGAGACACGAGCCCTCTCTCTTCGTCCTTGCTAGGACGACTTCGGCGGAACCGGTTCACTCACCCCGCTGGGCCGCGGGCCTTGGCGCCGGGGCATCGGGTAACGCTTTGTCGGTCTCGGCTGGCGGAAGGTATCAGCCACAGGGCGGGGCTGAGATACCTGCTTTGCCGGTCTGACTGGATGCGGCGAAGAGGCTGGCTTGGTTTTGCTGGACGCTGAGCTAGAGCGCTTCGGCAGGAAGTGTCGCATTGCCTGGGACGCCTTCTGTGCCTCGGTGAATCTTTCAGAAAACCCCTTGACCGCCGGGCCGAAGAGGCCGGAGCTGGACACGGGGGCGTCGAGAAAACGTGTCTTGTCCGTCTCCTTGATCTCCGTTAGATTCAGCCAAAGGTGGCGCTCTAATACTACCAAGCTTGCCATGCTCTTACCTATGGCCTGTGCTATAGCCTTCGTAGCACGCAAGGCTAGGTCTGTAGCGCTCCTCAGATCGCTGAAGGCTTCCGGATCCGGGCCAGTCTCGTCCATGGACTGGAGGAGCTTGGCCTGGTAGACCTGAAGCACGGCCATGGTGTGTAGAGCCGATGCAGCCTGGCCAGAGGCGGAATACGCGCGTCCGGCGAGGGCTGATGTAGCTCTACACGGCTTGTTGGGGTGGGTAGCTCTAGCTCGCCAGCTAGCCGCCGTGTTCGGGCACAAATGAGCTGCCACAGCCTCCTCGAGGGGCGGCAAAGACTCGTAGCCCTTTTCCGCTGCACCGTCCACTGATGAGAGTGTCGCGGAAACAGATGAACCCACCCGTGCTGAGTAGGGTGCTCGCCACGCCTTGGTCAGCTCCTCGTGGACTTCGGGGAAAAATGGCGCTGGTTTGTGACGTGGGGCCTGCTGGCACCCTGTGAGAAACCAGCCATCCAGCCGACTACGTGGCGGCTCCTCGGGCGAGGCCCACTCGAGGTCGAGGTCCGTGACGGCCTTCGTCAGGATCCGAAGCATTTCGGCGTTTGAGTTAGTCCTGGTCGCTGAAAAGCTGCCTGATGCCTCGGAAGCTTTGGCGGGGTCGAGAGAGCCCGGCCATTCCTCCTCAGACGCAGTGATCGACAGGCTGTCGTCGTGTTCGCCCGATCCTCCGAAGGAGACAAGGCCCGCCACGTGGCGGGGGGGGCGCAGGTCTCCCTCGAAGAAAACTGGAGAGGGCGTCGTCTCTGGAGAAGGCGAGGCACGCGGGGACACGGCCGGCGTGCTTTCGCTTATCTCCATGGTCTCGGGGGGCCTTTGGTCGCGGCGCTTCTTCTTCCGCGGCTTAAGTAGTGCCAGGAAGGGAAGGGCGGGTGACGCGGCATCGCCGTCTCGTAAGAGAGCTAGCCGGGTGCGCAGCACGGAGATCGGCATGCTTTCGCAGGCCTCACATCCGCCGGTGGAGAGCGCATTTTCCGCGTGGGCAGCTCCCAGGCAAGAAATGCAGCTTGCGTGTGCATCAGCCTCGTGCAGCTTGAGTCCGCACGTGGCGCAGGATGAACTAGGCATTGTAAAAAGGATATCTCGTCGTCGTCGCCGGATAGCCACAGGTGAGACGGCGTCAGGGGGAAAACGGCTTGAACTGCGTAGTCCGCTGAGAATGCTCGCTCAGGCTGAAGGGCTTGTTCTACGGCGAAGCTTACAGTATCGGTCAGAGACATATAGTTGTCGCTGAAGGAGTGAAATCTGCTATAATGGCTAATGCGGGGCTCTGATATAGGCTAAGGCCACGCCCCCTTTGGGAGCTCTGACGTGCAATGTTGTTCATTGGTGGCCTGTCAGAGGCGCCCGCGCCATTGGTTTAAGCAGTTGCTGCAGCACAGCCTATGAGTGAGCCACGCTCAATGTGCTAGCTGTGCAGCTGCAAATGCGTTTTAAATAAAAGCTTCAGTAAATCGAGGAAAAGGAGTTTCCCCCACTGCGTATAGCTACGCAATACGAAGTGACCGTTCGAAAGGGAACACCAGTCTCCTTTCTCTGCAGAATGCGATAAATCCGCTCAACCAATCACAGCGCACCATTCCACGCATTGTAAACAGTAACGGTGGCGCTTTGAATACACCCGGCATCCTAGTTTTTCCTATCTACTTTGTACTTTTTGATCAACAATCAAACAATTTTTTTTTATAATTTTGACAGCATTGATGAACCTGTGGTGGTTTCTGCGGTAGGGAAGAAACGTAAGCCATCGAAATCTAATCATTTACGTGAGGAGATTAAGAAGACGAGGCACGCGGGAGGAGGAAAATGCCGGCTGTTGCTTGGTCTCACAGGACAGCATCAAACTTCAGTCACGCTGACACGTTGACCCCAGGGGATCTTTTGAAAAACTTTCAATTGTTTTACTCAAAGTCAACGAAAACCAAACAGAACCAAGCCATTTTACAGATGGAGGTAGTTCCTAGCGATGGCTGATTGAATGTATTTTTAGTCCAGTGCCTGTAATAAGACATCATATACTGTCATATGTGGATCAACTTATTTTGTTGTGTATTTTCAACAGTTTCCATATGAAAAAAAAAGTGTCATGAATTTATTGCATTTTGGGGAAAAAATTATCAGTTTTTATAATAAATCTTGAAAATCAAAATCTGGATTTGAATTTTTTTTGTTATTATAACCTAAAGATGCTATGTGAAAGTTTGAAACAGAAAATAGTGGTTTTAATCTTGCCACATTCTTGGTAAAGAAAACACATTTTTACTCAAATTAATCAAAATGGATTTATCGCGTTTTGGAACCAAACTCTTCATATTCACATCACAAACCCTGTTTTACTGTAGCATGAGATCCAGCAATATCATAACAATCAGCTTAAATATTTTAACAAACAGAAGATCAGAAAATATACTTATGCTGACACACACAGATATCAACAATCATCAGCATATGAATCTCAACAATGGTGACAATCACAAATATTTAGAACATCACTGAAAAGCTACTAATTCACAACAAAAACAACACATGTTGTGTAACAACAAAAATAAAAGCAAATATTTAGAATCAAACAAAATAATAGGACAATTCAGCTGCATAATTTATTCATGTTGCAATGCATGCTGGGAGTTTTGTACTATGCTGGTACCCAGCATGCATTGCAGCAAGGTACTTTTGATTGTCACCATTGTTGAGATTCATACGCTGATTGTTGATGTGTGTGTGTGTCATCATATACCGACTCTTTCGTTCTCATGTTTGTTGAAGTTTTCTAACTTATTGTTATAATATTGCTAGTTCTCATGCTGCAGTAACACAGGGTTTGTGATGTGAAAATATTAATGGATCAACACAATTGTTAGATTCCAAAGACATCAGTGAAACAGGATATTTCATGATGATTATAAATCTATCAACAGGAAACCATCATCACCTGATCTCGTTTCACTTTAGCTTTCTTTGCTGCTGCAAATGTGTTTGACAAACACACTGTCATAACAGCCAAAATTGACAAAAGATCATTTAAGAGTTAAGAGCCAACTAATGGAAACACTAATCACTGTTATGGTGACTTCAAATGAAACACATTAGAGTTAAACCTCTGTTAATTCTCAATAAAACTTTTGTAGACGTCTGACAGAAATAAAGTCAGTCTGGTTAGTAATAAGTGAAGCTGGTAATGCTGTTTGTGGAGTTGTTTAATCCTCCTCTGCTGAGATATTCACAGATGTAATGTCTTCTTCTCTCTTCAGAGGATTTCATCTGAGTCTGTGTCTGAAGTCAGTTGTAGTTCTTGTGTTTCTGCTTGTTTCTTGTTCTGTTCTCTTCTTTCCTTCAGTGATTCTGCTTGTTAACAGAATTATTAAGGCTGAAGGCTTTGTGGCTCAGATAAGGTCCAGTTCTGGTTTATTTCTTTGCTCTTGGCTGACATGTGGCATTGCTATGGCCTGCTTGTGGCCCAGATCTGGCAAACAGGAGCGGTCCACCCAAGGGCCGAGATTTTTTTATTATTATTATTTCAGAGGGGAATGTGTTTGTGTGGGGAGAAGGGTAATTTATAGACACTGTTTTTTTATTTATTTATTATTATTATCTCACCTAAATGTTTGCTGTCAGTGTATTTGTTTTTACATTTTAATTTTGTTACACACTAGCTTACACACAGCACAAGTTTTAAACATAAATTAGTAATTTATGTGAATACTCACCAAGGTGGACATTTTGACATTATCTGTGCATGTAATGGAGGAAAGCAGTGTATGCAGGGGGTGTGGCCTCAATAGCCCTGCAGTAAGTAGTGTTGCTGTGTGCATGTGAATGAGGAATGTGCAGGGTAGAAATTCAACTTAAAATTCATTACATCTGGTTGTTTTAAACAAGTTGTTCTGGTTTTTTTTTTTTTTTTTTCAACTAGATTTAGGTTCCCTGTTGTAGACTAACCTGCAATTTTGAAAATCCCCAGTTTATTCTCATTAAAAGATTCCAGCCTGGAAAATTCCCAGAAATTTGCAACCCAATTACAAAAATATCCCAAAATATTAAAGGCTGTAATTAAAGCAAAAGGTGGCTCTACAAAGTATTAAATCAGGGGACTGATGACTTTTCCAACCCTGTTATTCTGTTTTTTCAGGTTTTTATTTTATTTTATTTAAATACATTTTCAGAACTGTTGATGAAGGCAAAATTTGAGTATAAAGCTGGAAAGGTTTTTTTTTTTTTTTTGGAATAGGTTTTGATTTCAGGCTGTATGAAAAAATTTTCTATTGACACTGTATATCTGAAGTCTTTGGTAATATTGACATAGCGGTTGAAATGCACTGCAGTCCAAATTCAAAATATTGTAGAGAGTCGTCTCTCCCGCCCCCTCCTCCTCAGACCCGATGCTCATTGCCAGATTGCACACGAAACAGGAACTAGCGCAACTGACAATGGAAGTCAGATCCTTACACTGCAAGTTGATGAGTTAATTTATCCTGGTTCTAATATGCCTCTAGTTTTTTAGATGGATGCCGAGACATTTGAGGTTGAATAGAATCTGTGACCTTTGACCCAGTTCCTTGGCAATACACTGTTTCCACCAACTGGCAACCCAAGGAAACAAAATATTATTGGGTAAACCGGCAGTGGGCGGGGCCACATGGACTAAAACAAAAACAGACATTGACGCGGAAAGCACATTTCAAAGTAGAATAACATTGTTTTTCAAAAAACAAACAAAAAAAAACAAGTATTTGAACTTAGCATGTTTCCTAACTTTCTGCAAACATATAGTATTTTTATGCTTTAGTACAGTCCAAAAAATTACATACAGCACCTTCAAATTCCACTCTAGAAATAAACAATGAATATATGAACAGCAAATTCTCTCACACCACAGAAATAACAAAGAAAGTTCATTTTAAAACAACCGTTTAAAGTTCTGAAATATGATTCAACATAAAAGGCCATTTTAATAGCTAGTCGAGACATTATTATACACGAGATGGAAAGAGACAGTTCTGGTGTTTCAGTTCTGTGTGAATACACTCAAGTCTCAAATTTAAAGTTAATGACAGAATTAGAGAATATTTGAACCGTCCACTTGCTTCTGAACAAAATAACACAACAAAATAACACAAAAGCAGAGACATGCTTTTGAAGCATTTCCTTCAACTGGAAAACTGAATATTTCTGTGCAATAAAAAAACATTAGTGCTTCATTTGAGACTACCATGGTAAAGGGATACGATGAACCCCACCACCACATTTAATTTCTCCCTTGACTATAGGCGTCACTAAATCCCATTTACTTTAGACTGGTATTCAATTTCACACATTTATTTACAAGATGCGCATAAATTCTAAAAATGCACATAAAAAAACGTATGCTTTTAATTGAGTCAGATCATTTTTCTATATGATAAGAAAACATGCACATAAACTACGATGGAAATTAATTTACAGAATAAATTCCTCGATGAGAATCAAAAAAGTAATGGTGACTGGCCCAACCAGCGGACCGAAACGCCTGAGCAAAGTCTGTCATCAAAGTGGTTATGTTTGCACGAGCTCTGCAATTCGACACTCTAGTAAAGTCACGTCACGTTTATTTATACAGCACTTTATACAATAGATTGCTTAAAATCAAGCAGCTTTACAGTATTAAACATGAATCATGTTTCATCAGAATTACAACTTCATTTTCTACTATAAAGCATCTCTCCAGTGTGTTCATGTTTTCACTCGCGAGTGTCTGACCTCGACGGACTGAACAAGAGAAATTAACTGGAGAAGATTTCTACATCAAAGAAGGCGGAGCCTCAGAGCCACACCCACCTATTACATCATCGCCACAGACCAATGGGAGCACAAAGGTGTTCACCAGCCATAGCAAACTTTTCCTGAAAGTGCTTCGAACTCCCAAAACAAACTCCAAACGAAGTTCGTTTTGGCCTGATTTTGTTCGAAATTACATCACATATGTTTCGCTACGATTTCACTTGAAGTATATCAGGGCCTTTACATGACTGCATTCCCAAACAGCAGGCATCCGCCTCCGAAAGCAAGATAACAGGACCGCGTTTAGGCACAAGTAATTTATTACATACGAAAATTATTATATACAGTGGCTTCTCCTACTTTTCTTGGTGATATTTAGCGCCAGTTTATCAGAAAGTGACGGTTTTGTTTTCTTCGACTCACTGGATGGAAATGGTGCTTTATTTACAAATGTTTTATGCGATATTTCAATTTTGCGCATAAGTTAAATTCGCAACTTTAGATGGAAACGGCTATTGAAGTATTCTAGTGGACTCCAACACAGGAAACGACTCTGTTGCTGTGTCTAAAATCACTCACTTTTTATCCTACTTGTAGCTTACTTTAGAAATAAATAAGTCATAGTAACTTTAGTTTGGATTTATACCTCCGTGTCACATTTGTAGTTTAATTTATGTCATATTAATGCAAAAAAAAAAAAAAAAAAAAAAAAGGGTTTCCATGATTAACCTAATTTGAGTACATAATCATTAAACTAATTATAAACCATTAAAAACTCGCATCAAGAATAAACACATCAATGTACATTTTTGCATTTATTTTTGTATGTATTGTATTTCTTCTAGTATCTTTAACTCTCCTCTTCAAGCAGCTTTTTAAGACAATGATCATGGCGTTTAGCACCATCACCCGATCATTATAATGAGATGAATTCATAAAATAATAGACCAAACTTCTTTCTTATTTAATTCTGATATAAAATTCGATCATGGCTGATTCTCGTGACATTTTCCCCTGTAAAAATAGGCATCGCAACAGCTAGGAAACGATGTTGATTGCTACTCAGTTTTTTGAAGGTAATGTACTCGCTGAACGGGTCTAAATTGAACAGTCAAGCTAAAAATGTGATATTTTAATTTAAGGCTCAGTGTCAAAAAAAAAAAAAAAAAATGGTAACAACAACTATAATATTATAATATTGCTGATTCTGCTTTGATGTAAAACAAGTCAATTCAGTTCTACAGGAGTTTGAATCAATCTCCCTCTATCTAAAATGAGATTCATCAGCCTTTAGCTCACAGGAACACTAATCTCTACAACGGTATATTTAAATTATTTTTAATATTAAATTACCGTTTAAATTATATTTAAAGCACATTATCTTTTAACAGAAAAATCATATTTAATGCATTCATTACACAAAACGGAACTTAAAACAAATATATTTATAAATGACTATTAAAACATCCCCAAAACAGCACCTCTTGCATAGACCTGCCTCATTAACTATTCAAATACAACAGCCAATTGCAAGTCTCCAGCAGGCAGACATTTCATTATTTACATTTTTGTGTTAGAAGTAGTTGTGTTTATTAAAATTACATACAGTACCGTAGGTTTATGTCAAACGTAATTCCTTTGCACATCTGCGCATTGCACACAATCTCAATAAAATTTTTGGCAGTGATATGCAACAACGTTTATCAAGCAAAACGCTACATATATAAGAAAGTGGTTTAACTTCCGTCCATATTAATTTGACTTTTGGTTCGATTTTTTGACCGTTTTCAGTGGTTATGAGGAGCAATATGAGAGAGAAATTTGGTAATCATTGTCTGACCCAACAAAAAAACATTATAATATTCATTTTATTTTATTTTTCGTGTTCGCATTTATGAGGGAAAGACCTCAAACAGAACAGCTGCCTTTCTTTAAATTGAATTTCGTTTTGTATTAATTATATCTTAATTTTAATCAATGTTTCATGAACCAATTGCCTGGATTTAATAAATAAGTAAATATAGCAGAATCACGACATGGAGGCGCCGGCGAGTGAACTGGAGTTCGTCTCATAAATGAACCGGAACTCAGCGTATAATGCACATTCACATTCACAGCGTATTTAGACACATTTAGACGCATTCATAATCATTACTTTTACCGGTTCTTTGTGGCAAGCTTTATGCGTGTGGTTGTGCGCTTGAGTGCGGCTATATTACGTAAACGCTCATTATCCTGTAGGCTATGTAAGTAATTAAATTAATATAAAGGGGCGATTTGTCCACGAATGACTAAAATGAACAACTAGCCTACTAGTCGACTAGAAAAAAAAACTTTTAGTCGGAAGCAGCCCTTATTCCACATATTTTCAAACCAGACAACAGGACATCTGGGTTGAGCGAGCGACCCTGCGGAATGAACGAGCGGAGCGGAATATTCAGAATGCGCTCTCCACTCACGAGCTCTGATCGGAACAAACCCGAACCTCACTGTCTGCTGAACTTGCGCAGAAACATCAAAATATAACCAGCTTTTTAAATGGTTTTTAAAACTAAACACTGTTTTAGCACAAATTATGAGCTTATTGGCGATTTTTTTATAATTATTAACAAAATTAGAATATAGTAAAAGGTTGTTTTTTTTGTTTTAGTTTTTTAGTTTTGGGTGGGCCTGTTGAAAAGTGGGGCCGTGCCTGAGCTACAGGACATGGTCTTTCAAAACATAACCTGCGCGAAAGAGAGAGAAAAAAAAATGAATGCGTCATTGTAGCCTACCCAGCACTTCTGAAAATGCACTTCCGAATGCGTCTCTGTCCCCAGCACATTTCAAACCAAACTGACGCCCATGCAGGAGGAGAGGGATGGGAATGTTACGTTGTAGGTTCGGTAGACTTGTTATTCTCTGCTTTTCTACAATGATTAGCTGAAACTGCTTCACCACGCTGCTGCATCGTGTTGTCAGACAGGAGTAGGCTACCGCACGTGCACATTTGCCACAGAACTCGCATGTCCGTAGTTTAGAGGGGCAAGTCCTACCAGCGTACTGAGATGTCAAATTGTGTACTTGCTACGCAAAATGCATACATATTGGCAGGTTTGTGTCACGTGGGGCGCTGCTGGCTACATGCAGAAATGAAAGCAGACAAGCGCTCCAGCCCAATATTACCCGTTGTAAGGCAGCTGAAAACAGACATTCATGCGTAAAATGTTTAACCCGTTTGCGTTCATCCACAAGGAGGGAAAATAATTTTCCAGGACCTCGCAAACGTTTCCAGGACATTTGACTTTTTTTTCCCATTTTCCATGTGTTTTCCAGGACTGGAAAATTGGTCTTTCATTTTCCAGGTTTTCCAGGACGCGTGGGAACCATGTGTTAATCTACCCAAAGCAAACTTTCATATAAATGCATAATTACCACAGAAACTCCACTTTTAAGTTTGACTGTATTTTGATCAAATTGCCTTTTGAATGTGAGTGCTTGGGGCACGACTATAACATCAAAATCGCTAATTTTAATAAGGTAAAGACAGTAACTAAAAAGAAGGTAACGGTTTAACTTCTTAGGTTCTTTTTTGGTGGGGTCTTATTTAAGGCAGTCACCAACCAGGCGTTAGCTCACCAGGGGCCACACAAAACAAATATAAGCAAAAAGTTCCTTACCTTATTTTATGGCGAGCCTTTGTTTTGTGAGGCCTCTGTCAGCACGCCCACCGTGGCCACACTTCGACCCCTCGTCCACTTCTGGCTGAAGCTTGCCAATTTTGTTGTGACAAATTCAAAGTCTTTTTGGTTCGGGTCTCAAAGGAAGCTCTCAGAGTCGAAGTTCCAGGTCTCAGAAGAATTAACTTTACTGAACAAACAACAAAGTGAGATGCCAGCTGGCCATCTAAAGTTACCATTGCCAGACTTCATGTCTTATACCTTTTTCTTATTGCTAGGTACCCAATGGGCATCCTCATATCTATCTATTATTTTTTTGTTATCACCACCATTAAAAACATGTCCCCCTAGACCTTCTTCTATTGGTGGAACATCTCAAACATCTTATATAACATGTTTATCTTTCAGTACTTCCCAACAACTGCATCCCTCTTACAGGGTTTTGGGTACTTTTAAATTCTCCTCTCCCTGTGACCAAGTTTCTGCTTGGCATTACAGCATTCAGACTTTTACATGAGACAAAGGAAATTATCCAACAAGCGCTGTTTGGTGAAAAGCAAACGCAGCACAGCACCCATAATACATCATACATACTGTGAAGCATAGTGGTGGCAGCAGTTGTGGAGGTGCTTCTCTTCAGAGGGGATTGGGCAATTGGTCAGGATTTAAGGGAAAAATGATGCTGCCAAGTACATCAAAATTCTTGAGGAAAACCTGCATCCAAGACAGCTGAAGATGTGCAGGTCATTTGCCTTCCAACACTACAATGATCCTAAACATACCGCCAAAAGCAACCAATTATACAATGGTATAATTTTGTTGCACAATAGCTTACACAATGCACAAGTTTGAACAAATTTATGTAATTTACTAGCCTGGCAAGCCAGACCTACATCAAGATGTTTGGTCTGGCAACTCACCATAGACACGCTCAATCCGAGGGGCGGGATAAACGGCTGTCTTTCAAATTCCCTCTGCACGCAATAGGACAGCGCTTCAACCAACCAGAGCGTTTTCCCACCAGCGGAGCTAGTTGATAGATTAAACTTTTGCCACATCTGTCAGGCAAAACTACGAACACATCTTCCTTTTTTTAAAAATGACTTAAGTGCCGTTCTTTGCTCTTTTCTCAAAGAAAAACTTAACTCCCAAGTCCTCCAGAATCGCGGCCAAAGCCGATGAGCAGCCGTCATTCTTTGTTTTCAAGTAGCAGCCAGGGAACCGTCGCAACTCTATCGTCATATGTTAAGCCCGCCCCGCATACTCTATACGCGACGTGATTGGCCTGACCCAATTTAGATTTTTGCCGCTCGAAAGTCTATGGAGTTGCTAGACTGCCCTGGCTGCAAAATACATTTTGCTGCCACTAGGGTGCGTCTAGATTTCTAGGCTAGTAATTTACATGAATACTCGTGAAGAAACACATTTTGACATTATTTTGTGTGCAGGATTCAAGAAATTATCTGTGCATGGAATGGAGGAAAGCATAATGCATGCAGGGGGTGTGGCTTTAATAGCCCTGAGGTAAGTAGTGTTGCTGTGCATGTAATTGAGGGTAGAAGGCTGAGAAATTCATGGCTGAGGGCAGGGTAGAAATTCAACTGAAATTGCATTACATCTGGTTGTTTTAAGATTAAGATTATGCTGCAAGATCATTTTTTTCAACTACATTCAAGTTAGTTATACTACTAGATATACTAGACAAAATACTATTGGGTAAACTGGCAGTAGGCGGGGTCACAGAGACCAAAACAAAAGCATTCTGACACGAAAGCGCATTTCAAAGTAGAATAGCAATGTTTTTCAGGGGGAAAAAAAGTTTTTTTGTTTTTGTTTTTTTTACTTAGCATGTTTCTTAAATCTCTGCAAACATATAGTATTTGTATGCTTTAGTACAGTCCAAAAACATTACATACAGCATCTTCAAATTCCACTCTAGAAATAAACAATGAATATATGAACAACAAGTTCTCTCACACCACAGAAATAACAAAGAAAGTTCATTTTAAAACAACCGTTTAAAGTTCTGAAATATGATTCAACATAAAAGGCCATTTTAATAGCTTGTCGAGACATTATTATACACGAGATGGAAAGAGACAGTTCTGGTGTTTCAGTTCTGTGTGAATACACTTAAGTCTCAAATTTAAAGTTAATGACAGAATTAGAGAATATTTTAACTGTCCACTTGCTTCTGAACAAAATAACACAACAAAATAACACAAAAGCAGAGACATGCTTTTGAAGCATTTCCTTCAACTGGAAAACAGTGAATATTTCTGTGCAATAAAAAACATTAGTGCTTCATTTGAGACTACCATGGTAAAGGGATACGATGAACCCCACCACCACATTTAATTTCTCCCTTGACTATAGGCGTCACTAAATCCCATTTACTTTAGACTGGTATTAAATTTCACACATTTATTTACACATTTTCACCAGATGTGAGCATCAGAAACAAATACTCATCTCAAATACTCACCTATTATAAAAATTTTTACAAATAAAGAAACTGATAAAGGAAGTGAAAACTGCAGGCTCATCACCAATGGGGGTTTGTGTGGCGTTTTTGTGTGTGTGTGCATTTTTTGAATTTATGCGCATCTTGCTGTTTCCATCCACCTAATTTTATTCACATTTTGGGACATCGCATAAAAAACCCACTGGATAGAAACAGCAAGATGCGCATAAATTCTAAAAATCCACATAAAAAAACGTATGCTTTTAATTGAGTCAGATCATTTTTCTATATGATAAGAAAACATGCACATAAACTACGATGGAAATTCATTTACAGAATAAATTCCTCGATGAGAATCAAAAAAGTAATGGTGACTGGCCCAACCAGCAGACCGAAACGCCTGAGCAAAGTCTGTCGTCAAAGTGGTTATGTTTGCACGAGCTCTGCAATTCGACACTCTAGTAAAGTCACGTCACGTTTATTTATACAGCACTTTATACAATAGATTGCTTAAAATCAAGCAGCTTTACAGTATTAAACATGAAAACAGTGTCAGTGTTGTTTCATCAGAATTACAACTTCATTTTCTACTATAAAGCATCTCTCCAGTGTTCATGTTTTCACTCGCGAGTGTCTGACCTCGACGGACTGAACAAGAGAAATTAACTGGAGAAGATTTCTACATCAAAGAAGGCGGAGCCTCAGAGCCACACCCACCTATTACATCATTGCCACAGACCAATGGGAGCACAAAGGTGTTCACCAGCCATAGCAAACTTTTCCTGAAAGTGCTTCGAACTCCCAAAACAAACTCCAAACAAAGTTTGTTTTGGCCTGATTTTGTTCGAAATTACATCACATGTTTCGCTACGATTTCACTTGAAGTATATCAGGGCCTTTACATGACTGCATTCCCAAACAGCAGGCATCCGCCTCCGAAAGCAAGATAACAGGACCGCGTTTAGGCACAAGTAATTTATTACATACGAAAATTATTATATACAGTGGCTTCTCCTACTTTTCTTGGTGATATTTAGCGCCAGTTTATCAGAAAGTGACGGTTTTGTTTTCTTCGACTCACTGGATGGAAATGGTGCTTTATTTACAAATGTTTTATGCGATATTTCAATTTTGCGCATAAGTTAAATTCGCAACTTTAGATGGAAACGGCTATTGAAGTATTCTAGTGGACTCCAACACAGGAAACGACTCTGTTGCTGTGTCTAAAATCAATCACTCTTTATCCTACTTGTGCTTACTTTAGAAATAAATAAGTCATAGTAACTTTAGTTTGGAATTATACCTCCGTGCCACCTTTGTAGTTTAATTTATGTCATATTAATGCAAAAAAAAAAGAAAAAAAAAAAGGTTTTCCATGATTAACCTAATTTGAGTACATAATCATTAAACTAATTATAAACCATTAAAAACTCGCATCAAGAATAAACACATCAATGTACATTTTTGCATTTATTTTTGTATGTATTGTATTGTCTTTGTAGTATCTTTAACTCTCCTCTTCAAGCAGCTTTTTAGGACAATGATCATGGCGTTTAGCACCATCACCCGATCATTATAATGAGATGAATTCATAAAATAATAGACCTAACTTCCTTCTTATTTAATTCTGATATAATATTCGACCATGGCTGATTCTCGTGACATTTTCCCCTGTAAAAATAGGCATCGCAACAGCTAGGAAACGATGTTGATCGCTACTCAGTTTTTTTAAAGGTAATGTACTCGCTGAACGGGTCTAAATTGAACAGTTAAGCTAAAAATGTGTTGTTTTAATAAGGGGAATTTAAGGCTCAGTGTCAAAAAAAAAAAAAAAAAACTACAATATTATAATATTCTTGATTCTGCTTTGATGTAAAGGAAATCAAGTCAATTCAATAGGAGTTAAAAATGAGAATACCCTCATCGAGATTCATCAGCCTTTAGCTCACAGGAACACTAATCTCTACAACGGTATATTTAAATTATTTTTTATATTAAATTACCGTTTAAATTGTATTTAAAACACATTATCTTTTAACAGAAAAATCATATTTAATGCTTTAATGCATTCATTACACAAAACGGAACTTAAAACAAATATATTTATAAATGACTATTAAAACATCCCCAAAACAGCACCTCTTGCATAGACCTGCCTCATTAACTATTCAAATACAACAGCCAATTGCAAGTCTCCAGCAGGCAGACATTTCATTATTTACATTTTTGTGTTAGAAGTAGTTGTGTTTATTAAAATTACATACAGTACCGTAGGTTTATGTCATTCGTAATTCCTTTGCACATCTGCGCATTGCACACAATCTCAAAATCTAATTTTTGGCGGTGATATGCAACAACGTTTATCAAGCAAAACGCCACGCATATAAGAAAGTGGTTTAAAGAGTCAGTTGACAAAAGGAGTATGTATTGTTTTTAGTAGGTTTTTTTTGGTGGAACTGAAGAGCTTTTGTGACTCTGGTTAAAAAAAAAATGTCCACAAAATGTGCTTGGTTCAGACACATTGGATGGGTTAATAATGAGAATAGCTCGCGTTCGCTCTAGACAGTGTTAGCTACTCAATTGCTGACTCTCGTGACACATAGCAACACAGCTTAAGTATTCCTAATATGTTGGACCTTTTATTGAAATAGCCGACATTTACCTGAGACATGCCTTCACAAGCACCGTAAGAGCTGTGATTGAGATGGTTGTGTTGGGGAGGCGTGACGCAAAAAAAGGAGCGTTAGCAAAATATGCTGTATTTTTGTATTTCCGCTAGGTCCCATTAGCATCGCAGAAACCATTAAACGGCATCAGTTTAGGACACTATCTGAACAAATAAGAAACACAATGCCAGTTGTCAATTTAAATGTATGCCAGACACATTTTTTTAAAATTGAGAATTAATAATAATAAGTATAATATAGTAAATACAAGTAGCCTATTATAAATAATATGAGAATAATAAATAAAATTAAGTATTCATTAAAAAATAAGTTGAAATGATGCAAATTGATGACTCTAACAAACGCACATACTATCGATTAACAACCTCGGATAGTTACGGTAGAGGTCTGTCTTTAACGGTTTATACGTTTTCGTAAAAAATAAATTTCCCAATGGAGAAAATTAAATGCTATGAAAATAGTTTCAGTTATGACTGTTTTTTCATTTGATTTAGTCTAGTTAGTTTTGTATCAAATATAATGTGATTTTCATTGATGGAGATCTGGCAGGAGCAGCACATTTCTTCTCTTAGGCGAGCGATTCGCGGACAGCTTTCCCTGCGCACATGCCAGAAAACCAATGAGAACGCGGGACAACGGTGACGATACATAAACAGTGTAGGCGCCAAAACTGCTGTGGATCCGCTTACCCAACAGTTACATATGTATTACCAAAATTCTATCATGTAAGTTTTATGGTACACCTCAAACAAGGGAATTTACAGACATTTATAGTGTTAATATTAATTAGCAAGTCCAAGAATGGCTTTGGTATGCAGAGCATTCGCAGCTTATATGGACTGCACGCCCTGATGCGAATTGGTTTTGGTGTATTTAATTCATTCATCTCAGTTGTTGTAGGCGGGACTCATGGTTTGTTTTATCCTGCTTTATTTAGAACAAAATATCTGGTCATATTCTGTCAGAAAAAGTTACTTGATATTAACTTCTTGTTTATTGATCTGTTGTAAAAAAGCAATATGACATTGTCAGTGTTGCTGTAGTGCAGGATATCAGTCATGTGATCCCCTGCGGCCCAATCACAGCCGTACTGATATTCAGATCAACAGCACTCTTACTCATGTTATATGGATTAAATACTGGAAACATGATGACTGTAAAAGATAAAAGCAGGTCGATCCAAACCTACAGCCAGAGGTGACGTTTACTGACTATCTGACGATAAGATCCTCAGAGGGAAAAAACTATAAAAGAACGGATAGACTGTGTCATTGAAGGTGGTGGTGATTGAGTGTAGATATGTGTTAGATACAGGATCAGAAAATGACACCATTCCTCTGTCATAGTCCAGATCAACTCTCACACGATCAAGCTTCTGTTTAACAAGATAACCAGACTCTTCAACCAGTCCGTACTGCACACTCCAGACATCAGTGTTAAAGAAATCACCTCCCTTCCTCTGGTTTGACGCTGTAGTTATTCCAAGTCTCCAACGTGAACTCTTTTTAACCTCCACATCCCAGCACTGTGTTCCTGAGTTAAAACCCTCTGAACCCAGAACACAAGGAAAGAGGTCAAATCTCTCTGGATTATCAGGAAGCAGTTGTTTGTTCCCACCCTGTTTCACTCTAGTCAGATCATCAGACAGGATGAGACATGGATGAGCCGTGTTTGGATCCAGAATCACAGGAGCTGATGAGACACAATCAAAAAGGTGCTTTGATTATGATGTTCATATAACGAAGTGTGAACCGTACAGATTATTATGAATTATGAAATCTATTGATAAAACACATCAGAGATCTTTAAATCTCCCCCATATGTGTGATTTTCCAGTGTCTGTAACAGCACAGATCTTTTCCAGACTCACTGTTTTGGACGATGTCCTGCATCTTCTTCCACACTCTGAACGGCAGGTTTCCCAAGTGATGTGGGACATGAATCAAAGATCCAGACGCCATCTGTGGATCCGGCTCTGAACTCTGGTCTCTGGAAGAACATTCAGGAATCAGGGGCCGTACTCACAAAACATTTTATCTTACCAATAAGAGTTCTAAATGAAAAGTATTCACAAAGCTGCTGAGACCAACTTTTACTAAGGAATAGAAAGAACTCTTAAGCTAAGAGGGTCGACCTCATTACTATGGATGATGTCAGCACGCTTACTAAATATGCGCACAGTGATTGGCTGATCGGGGAGGAGTCTGTCAGTGATATAAATATTGTAGAACGAGGTATCATGTTGCCATATTCAAATTAAGATTTAAAAATAAAAATGTTGCCAAATTCAAATAAAGGTTTTAAAATGTAGGCTAAGTGTCACAAATTAAACTAGTATATGTTCAGCTATTTGTCAGCCTCTTACATGTCTGCATCTTGAGAGATTGCAGAATTCAAGCGACAAATTATGTTTTATAAACAAAGTTCAGGAGGAGCACGTTAAAAAAGTCTAATCAGCTCGAGAGGAGGTATATATACTTAGAGATTTTTATTCTATTTAACTCTAAATTTCTATTACTTATTTTTTATATTGTTTCACAAAAATGGGGAAAAAAAACCTCATTCCAGTCCAATTCTAGATAAAACCAATAATATATCTTGCATTCAGTCATTGAGTGTCTCTGCTGACCTCTTGTGGGAGAAAAAAAAAAGACATTAATCTGCATTTTATGATTACTGCCACTAGAGGGGCCAAAAGTTCCCTTTCATAGGTTCACTCAACGCTGCGTCGCTGACACTGTGGGAACACCCACAGTGTGACAATTGTCTGAAGTCCCTATACCATCACACTAATTCACTGGTGCTTACACCGCCTCTAATGAATGGGTCATGTATGCCTCATAGGAGTGTACACGTGTCATCTCACTTCAGATTTTTATTCCTTCAGGAAGCGTTGTATCTGTTGCCTGTCAGAAAGCTTTTCTTGTGTTCTCAGCTGTCCATTTTAAGCCAGGGACCCACTTAACGACTGTAAGGCCGATTATGAATGTAATTTGATACTTACGACTGATCATGCCCAAATGCACCGAGTCAGAGACAGTTGCGTCAAGTCGGCGTTGAAAAGTCTCTAAGTGTATTCAGTTCAGTCTTATAATTTTTCAGCTAGTCATTAAATGTGTCCCTGGCATTAGGTGTCACCACTCCTCTGCAGAGGTGTAAAGTCCAGGTTCAGAAAGTAAAAAGTTTTTTAGCCACGAGATCTAAATAATTAGTGAAATCAGCTGGCTGAGTTCATGGGTGGAATAAACATATCGCAGGACTTTTACTTTCTGACCCCTGGACTTTACACCTCTGCTCCTCTGAAGCAGACCCGGCGAGTTTCCGAAAATGTGTTGATTCGTGTGGCAGATTCATCACAGGAGACAACATGACATGTGCATGCAATGCCTGGGTCTTCAGCACGCTTAAGCGGCGCTAAACGGCCAGTCGCCATTGTGTTGGTTTGCGTTTGAAAGTGTTGTGCTCTAAGCTCACTTTCTTTCTAAGGAAAGAAGGGCATTAGTTCAACCCCTGCTGTCCCAGTTCTGCGGTTGTTGAGGCGCAGCACAAGCTGTGTGCTTGCGGTGGTGATGAGCCGTGTAGGGTCACTTCCTCATTAGTAGGAAAATCGTGCATGGCTGCTGGTCAGGCAGGAGCAGCCCTCCATACGATGGCAGTGCTCTAAACCTATTAAAGGCGTTTTTTTACGGTGTGGTACGACTTGGCATGACACGGCTCAGGTTGATTTACTTTTCCACTGCAGTTTAGCACCGCTTCAAAGTGGGTGGGATTATAGACTGATCATTATATTTGCACCGCCACCTCATCTACTAATCACGATAAAGCCATTTCTTTTTTCAAGTGGAGTTCGTTTAAAGCAAGTCGTTTAAAAACGTTGCGCAAACAAATTATACTGCGATGGTGATGAAGATTCTCTCTGACCAATCAGTGATCTGCAGTGTTTACACGTCACATTTTAGTATCAGTACAGCTCACTTGGAACCTAAACTGAGGTGGTACTAAAAAAGAACCAGGTACTAGGTACTGTACACAGTGGGGAAATCCCCCAAAAGTGAGCCATACCATGTAGTGGAAAAGCGTCATGAGAGAATGTGCTTAAGGAGCTGAATGAGGGTAATGGCTTAAATGCTGAGGGAGTTAAGGATCTCAGGTTGGCTACTGACTTGGCGCTTAGGGCTACCAAGCCTGAGCAATAGGTCGTTCCATGACGGGAATGGTGGCAGTGGAGCACCATTTTTAGCTGACTCTTACTGACATTAAAGAGAGGGATAAAACCTTCCTTTTAGATGTTCCTGTGTCACAAGAAGGCCTGTTTGGGGAAGCTGTCACTACTGTGGTGGATAAGTTTTGGCTGCTAAACAGCAGTGTGTGGCATTTTGCCAGCTTATTCCACACAGGGCCAGAGAGTCCGGACAACCGACACAAAGAGCTTGTTCGCACTCGAGTTCTCTACAACGCCCTTATGAGGGGCAGCAGAGTGAACCGTTGCCTATGGAGCCCTCTCGTAAAGATTGGGGCCCTAGATCTCACCCAGTGGGTCGCTCGCGACAGCACAATCAGATAAATTTGAGTTCGACAGCTAAGGCCTTGCAGAGCCCATTTATGATGGCATCCAAAGCCTCCGCTGTTGTGGTTGGCTTGCTCGATCGGATTGCTCCCTGTTTTAGAGAGGTCTCCTGCCACTAAGATGTTTTGGTGCCCCTCAGTCTGTTGAAAATTACCAGAGGGGTCAATCTACATGTCCTTTCTGTTTGTGCAGACAACACTGACTCTCCGCAGTGGGAGAGTCAGTGGTCCCCGCAGTGCCTTGGTACCCGCAAATTGAGACGAACAAGGCCAGAGGGCCAGTCCTGTAGGGTTTTGTCCAGGTGAAGGACGGTAACGCCCCAGGCAGATTATTTGTCGGTGTGGCAGGGTATCTCGCACTGTGTACTGCAAACTGTTCAGCATGTTTACACCATCCAATTGCGAAAAGGGCCGCCTCCTTTTGGCGGGGTTCTTCTCATAACTGTGCTCTTTAAGGTGATCTTGACGTTGGGTCAAGAGATTTTATCGCTTCTGAAAGAAGGGGCTATAGAAGTGCCCTCCTCCTGGATGGAGTCAGGGTTCTACAGCCAAAATGATCTGGTCCCAAAAAAGAATGGTGGTTTGCATCCAATTTTGGACTTGCGTCTTCTGAATCTCTCGCTGGAGATTGGTTCATGACTATCGATCTGAAGAATGCGTATTTTCAGATTCAGATTGTGAAGAGGCACAGGAAGTTCCTCAGGTTCACCTTCGGGGCAAAGCTTACCAATATTGGGTTCTTCCATTCTGACTGGCTGCTCCTCAAACTTTTTCAAAGTGTATGGACACGGCTCTGGCCCTGTTGCGGCTCCAGGGCGTCGAGATTCTGAATTTGAGGAGCCTTGGACTATGAGTGAACCTACAGTAGAGATTTTTGCAGCGGAGTCATCAGAAAACTTTTCTTAAGATTCTTGCCCCATGCAGATCTGGTCGGTCTGTAGTGGGCCCTCCGTGGACGATTCCCCTCAGGCCGGACCTGCTGTCTCAGGCCCAAGCCATGATTTGGCACACTCGTGCGGATTTGTGTAATTTGTGGGTGTGGCCTCTGAACAGGGCACATAGATGTGTTCTGGCCTCTTGGCTGAGATTATCAACACCATCTTTAGCTCTAGATCCCCTTCTATGAGGCAGTTGTATGACCTTAAGTGGAAGCTTTTCGTTTCCTGGAGTAGGCAACATGACTTGGACCCAATTAACTGTCCTGTGAGTCTGAGGTTGATGTGCAGCCCCATGGGCTCTGCCCGGTGAAGGCGTTGAAGACTTGTGTTCTTACATTGAGACATATGTTGAAGACTTATGTCTGATCAGATGTTCACGTGTTTTGGTAGTCGAAACAAGAGGAGTGGCTGTAACCAAGAAGAGGATGTCGACCTTCAGCAGGGGATGCAATTTGATCCCTCATTGAGGATTTTTGTAAGCAACCACAGCCCTATTTATTGTCTGAGCATATGAGAACATGTTGGTGGCAAACTTGATTGTAAAAGCAATCAAGAGCTAGTTGAACTGCTCTGTTTTCTAGACACCATATGTGCCACGCTCTCTGTGTTCGCCCAGACACTGAAAGTCGGTCTGCCATTGGAAAGGGCTCCCCAGCCCGTGCTTGATGCATCCGTCAGAACAGTTTAACAACCTTTCCTATCGTTACACCCTGTTCATACATAATTATGTCTTTACAAGGGGCTATAGCATCCAGGCATTTACAAGTCACTAGGTAGGGCTGGGTACCGAGTTCGATACTTTTTAGGTACCGACCGAATTGCCTCGGTAGTATCGAGTATCGAAAAATGACTTGTTTTTCGGTACCAGATTTCGATACCTAAGGGGTTAACTCGTCAACGTCAGTGCTCAAACAAATACATATGAAATGCACAACGACACGCCTAAAGTCGCTCGCGCACATACACGTGATCTCTACACACGAGACGCGCGGAACTCTCCTCGCACATTCATATGAGACGCGCGCGCGCACAAACTGTCCATGCACATTCTCATATGACTGAGACGCGAGCACACACACACAAACTCGCGCACATACTCAATGAAACGCGAGCACACACACTCACAATACTCTAAAGATGTGGAAAAGTCGATCAAAAGTGTGGCTACATTTCTTCAGGCTCGATGCCAACAGCGCGCGATGCATTTGCGGTAAAATAATTGCTGCAAAGACGGTACCGCGACAGATATGATGAAGCCCTTGACAGTGCATGGAGTAAACATAAGAGCAGAAAATTGCTCCGTCTTTGACTGGTAGGCCTAAATGAAGAGATACCTTGTTGATCACTCTGACAGTGTTTATATTGCAATAATGACCTACTGAATGTAGGCCTACACTGCCCTTCAAAAATGTGTTGGTTGGTCAGAATTTTTTTTCAGTAAGGATGCATTAAAGTGATCAAAAATGACCTTAAACATGTGTAATGTTACAAAAGATTTCTGTTTCAAATAAATTATGTTCTTTTGAAATTTCTATTCATCAAAGAATCATGAAAAAATTTATCATAGTTTCCAAAAACTGTTTTCATGTTTCTGAAGGATCCTGTGACACTGAAGTAATGATTTTGAAAATTCAGCTTTGACATCACAGGAATAAATTACATTCTGAAATATATTCAAATAAGATTTTAAATTGTAATACTATTCCACAATATTACAAGTTTTACTGTATATTTGATCAAACAAATTCAGCTTTGGTGTGCATGAGCTCTTTATAAAAAAATGTTGTTCCTTATGTATATGTATAAGGAATATTTTGTTCCTTTTGTGCACTGGCTAAGGAGCATGAGTCAAACTGAAAAAATAAAAACAAAGTTTTTCTGAGGTAATGTGTTATGTAATCTTGTTAAAATGGATTTCATAAAATTGGTATCGAAAAAAGTATCGTTCAGGAACCGGTATCGAAATCAAGGTATCGGTATCGGTATTGGTATCGAAATTTTTTGAACGATACCCAGCCCTATCACTAGGATGCCCTGCATGCCCACGTGTCAAGCAAGAAACAGGACACGGCCATCAGCCAGAGTTGTTTTTTTTTTTTAAAGCATTTCAAAGTGAACATTGCAAGTGAATTCATTATGGCCTGCGAGCACATCGCTAATAAGTGGGCTTGCATGGAAATGGAAATGAGACTCACTCCCAGGAAAGAAATGCCCACAAGTGGGCTAAAGCTGGCTTTTTCTGTATTGACCGAAAAACCCCAGCGGCGCTATTTCACACGCTTAAACGCCATTGTCCTTTTCCAGTGAAATAGTGTTATTCAATCAGGCTTCAGTGTGTCTCTGTGAAAGGAGTTTCTTAGAGTCTGACGCAATGTCGAGTGAACCGAAATCGAAAGGGAACACAGAAAAATTATCTTTAAAGGAAGAATTCACCACACAGTAATTTCTGAAAAATAGATTCAGCATACATAATCTGAATTATTATCAGTAGAAGTCTATTTCAGGAGCTAAGTTTTTTTAGCAAAGGATTTATCTCATATTATTAAGTGCTGCTTAAGATTGCCGCCTACAGGCTGAATAGTAAAGTGTATAATAGTTTTTGTTAAAGTCCCCCGTGGTGAAAATTAAGTTTTTAATGTTGTTTATATATCTAAGTGGTGTTTTTAATATGCTTTAAGACAAACCATGTGCAAAATCATAAGTCAACATCATTGCTGAGTATTTTATCCTTAAAACTGCAGTGAATCAAAGACAGTCTCAAAAACACGGTTTAAAATCGCTGGTGTTTCTGACGTCACAAACTACCTTGTTTCTACCTTGTAAATCTACTGTTTCTACTGCGGGGCTCATTTACATATTCATAGAAACACGTTTACTAAATGAGGCAAGGGAGTAGAGTTACATTCAAGCTATTTTAAGGCATGAAGAAATAAAACGTTTAAATATGCCATTTGTGATCAAAGATGAGTTTTAAGGGATACAATTATTGACTACAAGGAGACTTTAACAATTTACAAGGACACTTTGTTGCACTTTCACATACTGTTGGTAGAGGATTAATACATGTTTAAACATTTTTGAAAATGTTTGGTTATGCAGATGTTATGTTTGATTACTAAATTTTTAAACAGTGTAAACAGGGTGTGTGTGTGTGTTTCAGTTCAGAACCAGAGAAAGGAGCAGATCACTCACCTTTCCATTGGAACTGGAAACTTCTGCAGAACAAACACACAATTTATCATCAAAAACTCAATAAATCATCAATCATCAATCCATCAAGCCATCAATAATCTGAAATAAGACCTTTAAAAAGCAGATATCATTGGCTGTCATCATCTCCTCCATGTCTTGGATTGTGTGTGAAAGATCGGAGATGTGTCTATCCATCTCCTCCAGCTTCTCTGTCATCATCTGGTTCTTCTGCTCCTCTTCCTCCCTCAGTGCATTGATTGTAGCTTCTTCTTCATCTCTGAGAAAACGATGAAGCTTCTTAAACTCCTGTTTAATCTGCCGCTCCGTGCGCTCAGCTTGCGACTGAAATCAAATCACAATCACTTAAATCGTCTGAATCAACACACATCACATCCACCACACCACCAGCCAAACGTCTGGCCACAATTTATTTATTTTTCGCATGATTTTTTTTTATCTAAAGGGTTTGAATGTCTTTACAAACCATGGAGATGTTTGAGAGACCGTCCAGAGTGAGCAGAGCTGGCAAAAGGGGGTGACTTAAAAGATTAACTATATGATTTTGACTTTTTTTTGCTCACTACATCATTCCCATCCTTCCATTTCTATTATTTCATAATCGATGACTTTACTATTACTCTTAAATGTGGATAAGCAAAATAAAGAAAGAGTAGGTGTGTTCAAACTCTTACTAGTAGTAGTAACGTACATCAGTGATAATCTTTGTGTTGGGATTGTTGATTATTTGACCATTGATTATGTTTCCTCACCTTGATGTGCTGAACAGTTTCCACACACTTTTCTTTAATGTCTTCGCTGTGTTTCAGCTTCATCCGTGAGGATTTCAGTGCCGAACTGAGCTCCTTCTAGAAGTCAACACAAAAAAAACAATATAGGCCTATAGAGAATACACTGATATGTTCATATATGTTGAGTAAAATTATAGAACATTAAGAGAGAGAAACTGAGTGCATGAGTGTGATGATATCTGACTATTTATTGTTCTTTACATATGAATCGAGACGTTTGTCCTACCTTGTATGACGGAACCACTTCACTGATGGGTCTGAATGTGTGATTGTCGTGTTTCTGTGAATCTCTGCACATTAAACATGCAGGCTGTTTGTCCTCCACACAGAAGAAATCGAGTTTCTCACTGTGTAAAGCGCAAGAAAGTTCTTCCACAGATCGTGAATCCATTTTCTTTATTTGAGCTCCAGCAATCTAACCTTTATTTCACTTCCTGGATACGGTTTCAAAAATGAACAGCCAAGATAATCACGAAGATCTGCTGTCTGTTCAGAAACAACCTTCTTTCTTTTTTTTTTAAAAGAACCTTCTTGTTGTTCTTTGTTCTTCGTGATCGCTGATTGCTATTTTCTTTTTTGTCGAGACACCGAGTCAGTCACGGTGACAGAAAGGAGTGAAATAGGACAGTCACGTCCGGTGTTACAATATATTCGGCCCCTGAGATATTTGGTTCCGCTGGTGGCGCATGAGTAAATAATATCCATTAATTTCCCCAGTTGTGTGCGTGTCAACGAACTGAAAATATTATTGCAATCGCAACTTGTTTAATGCAACTTTTTTTCTCGCAACTCTTACTTATTTTCTCAGAATTGTGAGATTTAAACTCGCAATTGCGGATTATAAAGTCCAACTGTGAGGGGGGAAGTCAGCTCACAGTTCTGACATTTTCTGACAATTGCGAATTTATATCTCTCAATTCTGACTTTATAACTCGCAATATTGCAGTTCTGAGGGGGAAAGTCAGAGTTAGGAGGCATAAACTCGCAATTAAAAAAAAAAAAAAAAAAAAGTATATTAAGAATGTGTCATCGGAACAAAGCATTCATCAAAAGTTTATGCACTTGTTTATAATAAATTATGTATTGCAATGTTATTTATAATGATTACAATATTAAGGATATTTTTCTTACGTAGTATAGCATTTAGTTAATTGTGCATGTGGGACTATCTACAAAATGGGCAAGAAATTAAGGATAAAACAGAATAATCGGCAGTTATTGTAAATTTATTATTTAGTCATACTGTTGTCGACACTCTGATCTGCAGTACTATCACCGAGTGACTATAGGTAGCACAAGTAACAATTCAAATTAATTTTAAAGCCACACAAAAAAGGCCAAACACATCAAAGAGTCCAATTAAATTGTAGCCTAGACTAGCACCGTAGGTTATTCTCTCATTTATGATTAACATAAAAACTTTATTATCTTTTCGAAATAAATATTCCATTAAACAACTTGCGATTTCAGGAGAGTGCATTAATATTTCCATCTCCATTCCTTTGGTTGTTGCCTCAAGGACACGCCCACAACTGGGTAATCTATGAATATTCATGTATGCGCCACCCAGTGGTACCAAATATACCACATGGAACCGAATATATTGTAACACCGAGGGTTGAGTTTACACATAATAAATAGTCTCTGGTTTACATTACCTAATCATTCAGTAGCATGGTACTAAACAGTACACAGTGCTTTATGTCAGCATTATCTGGACAAACTTAATTTCTTCTGATGACAATAAATCAGATATTATGATATATTTTGATGTTCAACATTATTTTTATTTTTTTACAGTCTGGTTTAAACAGTCATCTACTGGACATCCGCCTCAAGTTTTGAGACAGTTTCACAATTTCACCACTAGATGTCAGTAAAGCCACACTGAAATATTATCCACTAGCTGTGCACAACACTTGTGCTGAGGCCCAATTCGCCTACCTATACTATGCGTATGCCCTAAAAGTATGTAGACTTCAGGTTTTCTGAAGAAAAAGTACATACTTTTGAGGGTGTATCATAAGAGTAGACAAGCTTTACTACTTCGTCTTTAACGGACAGCTCTGTCGCTTAGTTACGTGCATCCTGTCACCATTTAAACTGTCATTCATTGTCAAAGTCCTCCACATTCAATTTAGTTTAATTTCCGACAGTTTCGGAGAGAAATAATATAGTAGCACATTGAGCTGCCAGTCGTTGGTCTTTTATGCGGAGACTCTCCTCATATGTTTGCATAATGATGCATTTAAAAGTTAATGACCAAACGTATCTTTATTAAAGTTCAGTGCTGTTGCAGATTCAATATAGCCTAATGTTGATAACCACGAATAAATATATTTTCGTCAGGTTAGATACTGATAGCCTTAAATCACTCAAACCCCTTTATCTAAACCTCTATAGCCGGACTCGCACATCCGCCATGTTTGTAGTTTTTTAAAAAAAGAAAAACTTTTACTCTTGTTTGTAGTTCTAATCGAATCGCGCAATGGGTTGTGGGCAATATTAGCCAGAGTGTGCAGGTGCTGTGGTGAAGAGATGAGTCCCACCATAAGTGGGATAACTCCCATCAAGTAATATATTTATTTGTATAGCGCTTTTCACGTAGGCCTATACACACAGAAAGACAGACAGCTATTGTATAGTAATTGAATTGTATATGTAAGCGAATTAAAAAAACACTAAGAACGAGAAATGTTTAATTTCACAATCTATAGCTTTGGTTACATACTACTTATATGTTTCATATAGTATATCATATGAAACATACACGTTAAAAGACATTAATGGTCATTATAATGTAGTTCAAAACATTTTTATATAATAAAGTGAATTTGTCTGATTTGTAACCAGGCACTAAAGCCATAAAACGTGCTGCTCATCAGCACATCAGATTGCTTGGGTCCTACGGTGGGACTCATCTCTTCACCACAGGTGATCTGCACTTCGGAAAAAAGTAGACCATCCGGGTATCTGGAGTGCTCATTTCAACATACTACGATTTGAGACACACTAATTCTAATTTTGAATAATATTTAGGATGGATAGTATGCGAATTGGGACACAGCATTGGACATACACTACAGTAAATGAAATGTTGTCCTGTAGCCGACTCTAGCTTGTGTTCTCAGTCGCCTTTGGCATTTAGTCTTTACATTAAGCAGGTTATGTTCTGTTACATAAAATAAATTTTTTGACACGCAACATTTAAAGCATTTTATGAAGGGGAGACTCTAGTTGTCAGAAGTGCTTAAATGATATTCTCAGTAGCTATAGTCAGTGTTCAGTGTGCGTTTGGGAATTAAGATGTCCATTAGCTTTTTAACTCTTGTCTGCCTTTCAAAAATACACAATCCTTGGAAATATGGAAATAGAAAGTGGGACAACTAGCCACGGTTTTAACAGCATCATTTATTTACATCACATATACATATTTATGTAGGCTACATGTGCTCCCAGCTATCACTAAACACGTGACTATGCAGCTGAATATCACTGGAGATTCAAAGGTCCATTTTTTTTAACGTCAATTTTCGAGGCATTTTATCCTTTAAATGCTTGAAATCATTGAACGGCGTAAGGCCTGACTGTGGAGATGTTTTACAGTTCCTGCACCCTCTGTTTATTGTCCATTATAGGTCTATACGTCTCAGTGTAACGGCATGTGTGTATCCGCAGGGCCTGATTCATTGAGATCGATGCCGTTTCCGCCTCTCTTAGGTAAATGGTTGCCTAGGAGACGGACAGGTGCATTCCATCTTACCCAGTCCTGAGGGGGAAGCGGGAAGATGGATGCTCTCCTCTACTTCCCCATCGCCCTGGAAACACTGGAACTCTGCGGAATGTCCAGTTCGGCTCAGAGTTCTATCAGTGAAGATTCCAATGCGCACACACATGTATAACCTAAAAATTCTGTTAAATTTACAGTAAAAAAAACCGGGGCAGCTGTGGTTGCCAGAAATTTACCGTAAAAAATACGGTAGCAACATTTTAGATTTTACAGACTCAAGTTAAATTTACAGTAAAAAAAAACGTATTTCATAATCCGATATAATGTTAATTTACCGATCAATTTACGTTTTTTTTTTCACTGTAAATTTTACGACTTTTTCACTTCCAAAAACCTTTTACTGTAAAATTAAATTAAATGTACGGTTAGATCTATCACAGTTATTCACTGAATATAGTACGAATTAACAGTTTTTCACCATAGCCTTTTTACCGTTTTTTTTTACCGTTAAAATCACAGTAATTTTTTACAGTGCATATATTACATATTCATGATATTTTTTACTCTAATACCACTAAAAATTATTATAATATTGTATGAAATTGTTTAAAAATCAGTTGTCCCCGTATTGTTTTACAACATTATATAAATAAATGAATGTATAAACTGTAGACAAACTTACTAAACAGTTAATAATTTTATGCAAAGAACTCCCAAGGGACCTCTTCCTAAAATATATAACGTATAACTATATTTTCATGTATTGAATTATAAAGACATGTTTCCAGAATTCGCTGCTCTATACAGTACATATAAGAAATTATTAAAACATTAAATGATTATGATACTGACAAAATAAACTCCACCAAATGCTGAAGTAGACAAGTTTATTTATGTAATAATAACAATGATGGTCATATCAATGGTTTAGTAATAAATATGATGTCATAATAATGATGATAATAATGTCAGAATAACAAACAGGATTTTTTCATCTGAGGCTCGTAGCGATAGTAGAAGAGAAAGAAAACACGAACTGATAGCGTCACAGATCTGTAGGGCTTCAAAGAGATACATTTATCTTTCAGTGTTTCACCTTTAAACCTTTTTTTTTTTCAAAGATAGTTTATCATTTGAATGCTTACAAAAATGAGAAAGAGATAGATTTTATAAATCCTTACAAATAAACCTTATCGTTTTAGAACAAAATACAAGATTTTGCTGGGGTGGAGCGGAGGGATAGAGGAGAGAGGGCTGATATTTACAGCACAGCAGAGATAGAAAAACAACCGTTTACCACGGTAAAACCACTCTCGTTCACTTCTCTCTCACACACAGTTATTCTCTTTCTTCCTTCACCCTGGGTCAGACCTTCTCATATAATACACGTATGAGGTGCAGTGAGATATAAATATGATGAGTGTAGCTGCTTCAGAATTATAATATATGATCTATGAAAAGTGTGTGAGCTTTCCAGTTTAACCAGTTTAAGCAAATCCGGATGGAATCTTTATTTTTTCATGCTGATTCTGAGGGGAATCTGTGGAATTCTACGGAATTAATTTAAATATGGTAAAATGTGAAAGTATCATCAAAAGAATAAAACAGTTTAACAAAAACAAAAACAAACAAAAAAAACAGAAATAAAACAATAATAAAATATTTTCGTTAAAATAAATGTTAACTGAAACAAAGTAAACAACATATAAAACTAAATAAAAACTATAGATATATTTAAAAAAAAACAATGACTAATAAAATTACAAAAACACAATAAAATTACTAAAGCTTTTACTAAAATTAAAATAAAAAAGAAAGTGTAAAAATAAAAACATTGATTAAAACTATAATACTACCTCAAATTAAATAATAAAAAACGAACAAAAAAATAAACCACTTTCTAAAAAATAAAGAAAAGAAATATTTGCGTGCCTGCATGTCATGTGATCATTAACCAACAACGGAAAGCCATGAATGTGATTGTGTTGTTGAATTATTGAAATATTAACTCAAGTATATTTTAGGTCAAAGGGGTGCGACTTGGGAAATCCCTGATCTAAACTGTTTATTAATCAGTAAATGTAAACGCCTTAAACAGTTTTTTTTACCAGATAAAATTCAGAAAAACAAATCACAACACATTAATCTGATTTCACTTTGCATATAAAGTATTCTGCTTGCCTATTCAATGCGCGTATGTCTAAGTTTTGCAGAAATGTAAATGCACCTATAAACAAATTTCTAAAAACTCACAAAAAAATGCTGAACTAAAAGTGCTGAATAAAGGGGCTAAATAACGTCATTTACACGACAACGATGTATTAAGGATGGAAACGTTTTTTCCTGTGCGTTTTTCGCGTACAGACGACAACGTTGTCAAAACGATCCCTGTTCACACGGATCTGTGAAAACGACTAAAAATGCTGTATTACTGATGCCAGTCCAGTAGATGGCGATGTCACTTTGTAAAGAAACACGACGCGCCTATAGACTGAACACGTAATTCGCATACGCGTGACGTCACCGTTTTCACAAATTCACGTTTTTGTAGTTTACACTGAGACGATAACAGTATCGTTTTCCAAAACTTGTATACTTTGAAACCTGTTTTCAATAGTTTGCATTTTCAGTCCCTAAAACGCAGTTGTCGTGTAAACGAACGGCCAAAACGCATACAAAGTTTTCAGATTTTAGCCGAAAGTGGTGTCGAGTAAACAGCCCCTTAATTAAACTCTAAACATGCCAGAGAGTTTCTGACGGGCATTTAGAGCTGCAAATATACGTAGTTCAATATAAAAACAATACAAGTCATTGTGAATAGATATAAATGTGTCAGAGTAAAAGCTGAATAAATAAAGCATAGTTTGATTATGACTGGATTAAAATAGAAAAAAATGCGCGCACACACACACACATACACACCCACCTCTCAACCCCCGCCACCCCCATAATAAATATGTGATAGGTATGTACAAGTACAGCTACTGTTACACTCTTGACATATAGGAATACATTCTTCAAAACATAAAAATTCCGGCCATTTCCCCAAATAAAACTCTCTGTTCGTTACACCCCCCCTCACACACACACACACGCAGGTGTATCAAACCCCAGAAACACTTCACACAGCTGACAAAACTTACCAGAGAACAGGTTAACAGTCACTGTTTGTGTAAAACATAATTCAAAGGGAGCATTTAATGAAGGAGTAGATAAACGTGTGGATATATTTGTCATATAGCACTATGATAATTCAATGAATAATACTTTTCTTTTTCTTCTCTCTCTTGTTTTTCTAAGGTAAATACTAGATGCATCCGTGGTCGGGTTCATTTTGGCTGGAAGTTTGTCCCCTGGTTTAAGAGTAAACATCGTAATCTCACGCTTCAGTCCGGTGAGTTTCAGAGACCGGGAATCACTGATCAACGGGATCCAATCCAAATTCGGGGCGGAGCCTCACTTTAAGCTTTTGTGTTCATTGTTTTGCATAAATTGTTGCATAAATATTACTAATGAGTTACATAGAAATAATTCTGCTCATGTTTCATAAATGTGGCTGTAACGTGGTAAATTTGCTTCACTGAGGTGCATCGAAATAAATGTGAATAAAAGGCACAAAATAAATGCAAATAAAAGGCATAAAATAATGTGAATAAAAGGCAAATTAAATGCATCATGATCTAAAGTTCCTATATTACATGATAAAACATTTTCAGAGTGTAAAATACGGTAAATAGTCTTTAAAATGAAACATGAACGACAGAATGAATATCAATGTAAAACCATACTTATGTAAATTGTTGCATTGAATTATGAATCATAATTTGAGATTTTGCTCCGCCCCTTCTTAACTAACATCCACCCCCCCCCAGACACCCCCCACCCCACCCTCACCTCTTACTCCAACATTAATCAGTAGTTGACATCTTTAGTTTCAGTGCTAACCAGGAACACCACAGGAAGTTGGTCAGCAGCGTGGCCAATCAGGAGAGTTATGACATCAGCCACAGGAAGTGAACGAGAGGCTCCGCCCACATGGGACGAATCGAATCCTGGCCTGATGAAGTCTCTCCACAGGAAACGGTTGAACGGATGACCAATGAGGACGTGAGCTGGGGCACATGACACAGGAAGTAGTGCCGCCCATGTGACGAGAGTGGCATCCTTTCTGGGAAGTGTTGCAAAGCGACCAATCACAGAGAGCACGACGACTCCACCCACAGGAAACACATTTGTCATGCAGCCTTCAGCTTGTTTTGACTCCTCCCCCATGGCCTCTGATTGGTGGATGATGTTATGGGCGGGGCCCTGCACAGTCGCATCAGTGTCAGTTTACTGTCCGTCTCCGTTCCATCTATGAACGCTAACATATAGAAAAATAAAATGTTTCTGGATGTGTTTTCCTCTTCTTTCTAAACTGTTTTATATTCTTGTCCTTTATGTTGTCCACTGGCACACGACACACACTTTTCTTCGTTCTTTCCTCTGGTTTTCCTTTTCTCATGATGGTCCTTGCTGTCCTGAAGTGCTCAGTTCAGATCTCTCACTCTTTCTGTTTTTTTTTTTCTTTCACTGTATTTACTGAAAAAGCAGAAGCAGATGAATGAGCATTAATGCAGTGATTCTTGTTGTATAATATCATTTCAGTTTTAGCGTGAAATTTACAGCAGCCCCAAAAAGTGTTTGGACCAAGTCCTGAAAAGTGAAGCCAAAGTATTTTGATCGCCCCCTGGTGGCTGGATGCAGTATAGGCCATAAACCCCGCCCTCTCCATGTAACCAAACTAAAAAAATCGAATTACACTGGTGCTATTTGCGTGTCAGTCAAATATGACAGAATTTGTTTCATTTCAATGAAATCAATGTAGTTTGATAATGTTTTTTATTTAATATTTTGTATTTTTAGGGGATTTTATGGTACTAAATTATATTTACGCCCGAATTTATAATCCATTTATTCACCTTTTTGAGCATAGACCTGACAATTTATTTTCCAACCTAAACAGTGGTAAATCGTGAATGCACAGACTTAAGTTTGGTCTTTTTTTCAAAGATAACACTTGTCAGATTATTGCTGAAGTGAAAAAAGTGAACTTAAAAAAAGTTACAGAATAGGTGGTTTGCAGTCACGTGATTGTGATGACGCGCGAAATTCAGATGGAGGGCAGGAAGTGAAGAGCGGAATGGACGAGATGGCGGAAAGTCCGTACTGGACTACTTTTGACGCTATTACAAGAGAAATATACAACAAAAAAATCGAAACATATGTTGGACGTGATCCTTACGTTATGAAGAGGAGCGATTTTTCAACTGAATTGAAAGATTTTGCCTGTAACGTTACGAGTTTGTCTTCAGTTACAGGGGTAGCAGCTAACTTACAAACTCAAAGAAAAGAAGAAACAATTACTTTGACTTTACAAAGTTCAGAAACTGGTACGTTACACAAACATAGCCACATAAGTTAATTCACCTTTGACAAAGTGATCACTGCACACACAGGCATTTTCCGACGTAGGTTTGCAAGCCATTTTTTTCCGGCGTTTTTCGGTCAATTTCTTGCCTTTTTCCCCCTTATGAACAACAACTTTTGGTACTCGATAAAAACTCCTCGTGGTTTCATCGAATTGAGCAACCATAAATGACGCAAAACATAGGCATTTTGAGTTTGTTATAGTGGTTCTAAATGTAGCAAATCACTTCCTGCCCTCCATCTGCATTTCGCGCCATGGCAACGCAGTGAGGTGACGTCATATGCAAACAAGCTATTGTATGTTTATTGTTATTGAAGTACTATTTTCAATTTTTATGAAATATTATTTTCGAAAACACTTTTTACTCTAAAACTGCAAGAAAATCAAAGCCATAAATCTAAACAGAGTTCCAAATTTGAGCCTGATATCTCAAGTTTTCAGTCAGATTTTGTTTGGCTGCAGTACCAAACGCTTCCACTAGATGAAATTCGTCTCCCATTCATTTCCAATGCGCTCATTTTTGACCGTGAACAATACAAGTGTGACTATTTTTTTCAGGATCATTTAACCTTTTTGAATCATGCCATGATTTTTTTTTTTCTGTGTTCACATAGCAAGTGGCAAAACATTTACCAAGTTTCGCTCCATTCCGGTGAAGTAAAAATTCTTTTCTTTTTTTTTACGAACATTTTTCGGTCGCACCAGAGGGTTAAAATAAAATTCCCGTCATTTTAGGCAGTTCTCATCACGCTGACGTATGTTCAAGTGTTGGTTTTTCCAATGAGGTGTAATGTCATGAAGCTGTGCTTGCGATTGAGGGGCCGTTTACAGAACACTTTCAACTAAAAACGGAAAACTTTTTATGCATTTTGGCTGTTCATTTACACGACAACTGCGTTTTGGGGGCTGAACATACAAACTTTTGAAAACAGGTTTCAAAGTGCACGTTTTTGAAAACGATACCGTTACCGTCTCCATGTAAAGTACAAAAACGTGAATTTGTGCAAACAGTGACATCATGCGAATTACGTGTTTAGTCTATACACGCAGAGTGTTTCTTTACAAAGTGACATCGCCATCTACTGGCCTGGCATGAATACAGCATTTTTAGTCGTTTTGACAACGTTGCCGTCTGTATGCAAGATGCAAAAGAAAAACGTTTACGTATTTAGTACATCGTTGTGGTGTAACTGTAAATTTACCCTGTGGGCGGGACTTTGATACCACGGCTCTACCTCAGGATCACTACTACGCAGACACAGGCTAAAAATGGCCTAATGGGCAGTGACATTTTCTGGGATATTTGGCTTAATTTTTCTACAGTGGAAGGAAGTGGAAACACGTCATCCATCTTTTTTACAGTCTATGGTTTGGACACCCTTTATAGGGGGGAGAAAGTTGGGGACGGTTCTCAAGGCCCCCGGCTTTCGGGGAGGCCCCCGCGATTTCAATCGAGGGAGTTCGCCACCTGTGACAAGATTTCAATCGAGGAGGAACCTCGATTTATAATCTTCTCCATTTTTATGGAGAAGATTATAAATTAATAATAACTTTCAGAAATTCAGATGTATAACTGAATTTCAATCTTTTCTTTCTTTTCACACATACACACACACACACACACACAGGCACACACTAGAAAACAAAATGCGATATAAAATACAAATATTAATAATAATCATTTTTAAGCATTTTTTTTTCTATCCACTTTATGCATGTATATTGAACCGCTTAAGAAGAGAATCACATACATTTACAAACTTTTTTTCTTATTTTTAAAAGTCTAACAAAAAATGTGCGAGGTTGATGCACAAGTTATATTACAAGAGAACCTTTCTTTTAGTCATGGGTATATTGTATAACAAAATATCAAAGCAAGTGTGCTAAAAAAAAAAAAAAAATGAAGAATGACAAAAGCAGTTTTTGCAAGCATTTTGAAAGCACAACATTTCATAAGCATTGTATAAAAGTAATTGCAATGTGTCCAAATACGTTTTGGAGCAGCTGTATTTGTATAATTGTCGAGTTGACAATTGTCGAGTCAAAGCCAATTCGTTTGACATTTTCATAATGTTTACAGGACACAACTAAACATGATTTTTAAATATAATAAATATACATTATATATTGAAGAGACCCCAGCTCATGTAAGCTCTTTATTTTATGTAGACATATTCATGAATTATAATGAACTTGTATAGCCTATATAAACATCAAATATCATTTTCATGGGCAAAAAGACCACATCATATACAGTGTTGAATATATCAAACCAAAGTACTTTTGACAAAACTCTCAGACAAAAACAAACACAGGAAAAACAAATGACAGAGTTTAAAGTATTAACATTTCAAATCCACTATATATGTGTGTGGAAACGCTCAGGAAGATATAAGGTATATATACATATATTTACAAACTTTTTTGCTTCTTTTTTTTTAAACTGTAAGTGTCTTTTATTTATTTTTTGCTGAAACAGCAGGTAAACACGCTGGTCTGAATGAGTCGAGACCTGAAGACTTCATAGATGTGAGTAATATTCATATCAGTCCATGTGCTGATATGTTGACTAGCTGCAGAATAACTATATGGTGTATTAAAAGAGCTCATATGAGCCCTCATGTACAGTAATTAATAATACAGTATATCAAAACAATAAGCAAATACATGTTGTGTATAGTTTAAACCCATCTGCTGGTTCTTTGTACATCAATGCGAGTCGACACAGTGGAAATAATAAACAACAATTCACATCTTTCACATCTACAGAGGCTCTTTCTGGTTGAACATCAGCAGCATTAACAGGTCAAAGCAGAAGAAAAGTGCAGGAAATACAGAGAGGGAACCTAAATATGCTGTCATTCAGGGCTAAATCAGGATTGTAAACTATTCTTTTACACTTGAATGCAATTTCACTTCAGGGAAGATGCAGTTTTTTTTTTTTTTTATATTTAGACTAAAGTGTTTCTCTTTTAAAAATAAGTTTTATAGGAGAAAATGGTTCGAGTCTTGCTCTTTGGTTGGTCATATACCGACCCAGCCCTTGACGTCTGAAAATATGCGAAACGAAAATTGACAAGAGCTCTTTCAAAACAGCAAGCTAAACCCCTGAAGATCATGAAAACCATCCCAAAAAAATGGCAGATGTAAACAGGGTCAAGCAGACAGCTTCTGTTTACACCTCTGCTCCGGCTTTATGAAGTTATTAATGAATGTGACTTTAAGAGATTTTTAGCTTTAAGACTTTAAGCTGCAGCAAATGTGGAAATAAAAACACTCTTAAAAATCAAGGTTCTTTATTGCCATCGATGGTTCTATAAAGAATCTTTAATATCCACACCATGGAATCTTTCCATTCCACAAAAGAGTTAGTTTTTTTTTTTTTTTTTTTTGGAGTGGTGACGAGTGAAGCAAGAGCTTGGTTTGAGAATTAAGTTGAGATTACATAACAATTTTAAGTGAAATATTTCAAGTTGAGAGCAATTAAAATGTACACATACAAAATTAAAATCTGCCAGTTCAGCTTACTTAAACTTTGAATTTCTTAACTTAATTTTTTTTTTTTTTTATGTAGGCTAACTGATTGCCTCATTTTTTTATTTATTTTTTTCCCAACTTATTTGTGTTTACAGTGTAGAAAGGAAAAATTTTAATCAGATGTTCTTAATTCTTGCCTGACTGCATTGTGCCAAGTTTAAAGTTTGGTGGAGGGGGGATTATGGTGTGGGGTTGTTTTTAACACTCTTAAAAATCAAGGTTCTTTATTGGCATCGATGATTCCATAAAGAATCTTTAACATCCATGGAATCTTTCCATTCCAAAAATGTTTAAGATGATTCTTAGCAAAAAACACTTTGTTCTTTCAAAATGATGTGCTCATTAATGTGTAATTACTTCTACCAACTAATCAAGTATTCTTGTAAACGTAGAATCTGTCATTTAGAATACATACGAGCGAGTCGTTCGAATGGCGGCAGCCATGTTGCGCCTCCATCTTGAAAATACATTAGCCAAAGAGGGACACACCTGGAAATTCAAGCTTCGCCTTTCGCGTTTTTACACGCAGTGGCACCGTGACGAATGCGAGGGGGAGATTACTCGCGACTGCCGGCAGATTTGAAATAATACGGCCACCGTAGGAGTTAAAACGCCCTCGGAATAGGAGGGGCTAGAGAGTAATTCAGTTGGTAGTCATATACAATTTCACCGCTAGATGGGAGAAAATCCTACACAGTGTAGCTTTAATAGTGGAAAAAGGTTCTTTAGATTGTTTCTTCCCGCTAAGAGAAAAGAAAATGGTTCTTCTAAGAACTGATCACTGAAAGATTCTTTGTGGAACCACAAATGGTTCTTCTCTAGGGGTTTTCGCACTGGAGGACTGTTTTCATAGTTCCTATAACTATTCGATTTTTGCCGTGTTCACACTACCGGAACTGGGAATGATTTTAGTTATAGGATCATTTTTTGGGGAACTAAATTAGCTCCAACTTCAGAGTAGGGTCTAACCCAGAACAATAGGAACTACAGTGACGTAAGTGTACTCTGATTTGGCACCCGCCATTTAAAAGAAAGCCATGTAAACACACAGTTTCTACTTACTCCACGAACATGGAAAACAGCGATTGATGAACTGACGCCGAAGTTCTTCTCAACCTTTATGCTACGGAGTTGTTGATGTTTTTAAATGCCGCACTTAAATAAAGTTGCGAATGCAAGCAGGAAAATGGCCCTAGGGGAAAATATAGTTCTGGTGGCTCGTTCTCATAACTACCTGGTGTGAAAAAGCCCCTTTTGACATCACTGCGAAAACTCCCTTTTAGAACCTTTATTTTTAAGAGTGAAAGATACAGCTGATATGCTTGTGTGTAAACATTGTTAACAATGTGCACTCAAAGTTCAGTTTCATTAGGATAGAGCCCTAATTATATGAATCAAACCACATCTTTCACAGCACATGTAAGATATGTTAGTCTGAATTCAGTCTGACGCATCATATCATTTGAGCTCAGAATTGTAATGTTGAGTTCCTTCTAAATGTCACACTACTTAAGGTCTCGTGTAAAGTGTGCTTTGCGCTCGCTCTGATCTCATTCACAGTTAATCATTGATTCATCCAGAGTCAAGGTCTTTCATGCTTTCTCTGTCTCTTTGTACCTTCCTATGACTCTTTATGCCTCGCTGTATATCTCAGTGTGTTCTCTTAAAACTATTCATTTCTCCTCAAGTCAGAATCACCCTAAAATATCTCTTTAGTATGGAAGCCCATTTCTGCCACATTAGAAAACAATTATGATATGAAAAGTCAAAATTATGACATAAAATTTGAAATTATGACATACTAAGTCAAAACTGACATAAGTCATAATTATCAGGGAAAAAAAGCCAAAATTGGCAAGAAAAAGTCATTATTTAAGTCATTAAAGTCGAAATTGACATATTAAGTCATAATTATGAGATAAAAAGTTCAAATTATGACACAAAAAGTCAAAATTATGACACAAAAAGTCAAAATTATGACTGTCGAAACAAAATGTCAATTGTGACAAAAGTCGAAATGATGGCATAGGTTAAATTGAAATTATGACGTAAATTTCATTATTTGTTTTTTTTTATGTCAAAATTGACAGTCATAGTTATAAAATTATAATTATCAGATAAAAAGTTAAAATTATGACACAAAAAGTCAAAATTATGACACAAAAAGTCAAAATTATGACACAAAAAGTCAAAATTATGACTGTCGAAACAAAATGTAAATTGTGACAAAAGTCAAAATGATGACATAAATCGAAATTATTAAGTACATTTCATTATTTGTATTTTTAGGTTGAAATTGACAGACGAAGTCGAAAAATTATGACTTCATAATTTTGACTTTTTATCTCATAACTGACTTTGTCATAATTTCATCTTTTATGTCACAATTGACTTGTCAATTTCAACAGTATGTCATAATTTTGACTTTTTGTGTCATAATTTCAACTTTTTATCTCATTGTGGCGAGCACGACGAGGTCGAGGGCCGTGGGAGGACGGCGCGAGGCCGGTGGCGTGATTGATAATGAGCGACACGTGCGCGACGCACCGGTCTCGCATCTCTTCACTGTCGTCGTTCCTCCTTTATGCTTCCGCTCCTCCGTGAGAGATGCGAGACCGGTGCGTCGCGCACGTGTCGCTCATTATCAATCACGCCACCGGCCTCGCGCCGTCCTCCCACGGCCCTCGACCTCGTCGTGCTCGCCACACTCATAATATCACTTCTTTAGTCATAATTACAACTTAATGTCATCATTTTGACCATTTCTCCTTGTGTTCCCGTACATCTTTATTTGTCTACTTAAACCTCTCCATGTCTACTTGCATAATTTCTCAAATCTAATTCTTTTTTTTTCTCTCAGAATATCTCCTTAAACCTCCCCATGTCCCCTTATATAAATCTAACTATTCTTTTTTTTATTTTTTATTTCTCTGTATATCCGAAATATGTCTCAATAAATCTCCTTCTTTTCTTAAATCTAAATATTTCCCCATGTTTATTTTTATTTTTTTTATCTCCTTTCTGTCTACATATTGTCTCTCTGTCAACCTCTAAAATTACTTTATGCAATATTTGCATATATCAAATGACGGTTTAATCTTTAACATATTAACGTCCATGTTCACACACGCACACACACACATACACATCCTTTCAGCACTAGTGAGTGTGAGTTAAACCTGTCCACTGTGTACAGAGGTAAATCTGTTAGTGCAAACGTGAGAGGGACGGATCCTCTCATCTCAGGAACAACATGCATAGAAACCCTTCAAACAAAAGCTTCTTCAGACCACACAGACCTGTAGACTAGAGTAATGCTGGCGATATCTGGAGAGAGACAGTGAATCTGAATGTCTGCTGGGATGGTTGTGTGTTCAAGAGAGTCCTGAGATATTTCTGTCTCACGTCTGAATTCACACTAGCAGCTTATATACACAATAAACCCAATAAAATGATCAATGATGAAACACAAACCCAAGCCAAACATCTAAAGACAGCTTCCGTTCTTCCCGTTTTAACAACCAAACACAAATGCCAAAACATTTCCATGTCTGAAAGAAAAAGTAAATCCACATTTATGAGCTGCTCTTCCGATTTTCCCATTGATTTCCACAAGGTCCACAGAGTCGGGCTTGAGAGAATGTCGTCTTGGATGAGGTCATCGGCTGACCTGGAAGCGTTTTAGTAAATGGGACTCCGTGTGGCAGAGCGAGTGTAGTGGTTTTGAGTGTTAGTTTGTGTGATCAGTGCTTTAGTCTCTAGTAGGGTGTGAAGCGGCTGTAGCCTCCTCTGTACAGGCTCGCCTGCAACATCAAAGATGACAGAGCACCAATCAGAGTCAAGCTGGTGGCCACGGCAACGGCGGAATCCAGCTCCCTCAAAATCCCTTCCTTTAGAATATATAGGGTTCCATGAGGACAAGTCCCATTCATTTTCTCCATAGGGGAATTGACTGGGGCCGTTGTATACCTTATGTAGTGCCTTAGAGTAGTAATATATACTCGTAGGGTGGTACTAGGGACTTTTAAGGCTAAATAAGGTACGCAAAGTTGGGAAGCCCCAGTGAAAAGCTGCTGTACCCCTAAAGTGAGTTAGTGTTTCCTGAGTGTACCCATGATTCTGCAAGGAAATCTCCACTTTTCACATTTCCAGGGTTCTCAGAAGTCGTCATATTGTGTAAACTTCTATAGTTTTAAACGGTAAAAACAACAAATGTAATTTTTGTGTTCCTATTTTTGCTAATATCAAAGGAAAAGAAAGCATCCATCATGGATTTTCTATGACTTTCCACAGAGAAGAAAATATGAAAGATTGAGTCATGCCAAAATAACTCTTTAGTATGGAATCCCAATTCTGCTACATAAAGTAATTATGACATCAAAAGTCAAAATTATGACATCAAAAGTCATAACTATGACAAAAATTCAAAATTATGACATACTAAGACAAAATTGACATGTCATAATTATGAGAAAAAAGCCAAAATTGACATAAAAGGTCATAATTATGACAAGTTGAAATTGACATATTACGTCATACCGTAATTATGTTTTAAAAAGTGATAATTATTAGATAAAAAGTTCGAAATTGACACTGTCGAGAAGTCAATTATGACATAAATCAAAATTATGACAATACTGACAAGTCAATTATGAGCTTTTTTTTTTACATACTGTTGAAATTATGACGTCATCTCATTATCACTTATCTCATAGTATGTCAATTTCGACTTTTTGCGTTATAAGGACACAAGTCGAAATTGACATTGAATCACAGTTATGATTTAAAAAGAAGTCAAATTATGACACTGTCGAAAACAAAATGTCAACTGTGACATGAAAGTCAAAATGATGATTTCAATCATTACATAAGTCAATTTTATTATTTATATTTTTAGGCTGAAATTGATATAAGTCAAAATTATGACTTTTTATATCATAATTATGATTATGTCATAATTTTGTTTTTTTTATGTCACGATTGACTTGTCAACTTCAGCAGTATGACATCACTTTGACTTTTTGTATCATAATTTCAACTTTTTATCTCATAATAATTATCACTTCTTAAGTCATAATTACCACTTAATATCATCGTTTTGACTTGTTATTAGTATGTCATGACTTTTTAATCTCATAATTATGATTTAAATCATAATTTTGACTGTTTAATCTCATAATGTTGACTTAATATGTAATAATTGTAACTTATTAAATTATAATTTTGACTGTCATAATTATGACTTTTAAGGTCATTATTGACTTTTAATTATGACTAAGCATTTCATAATTTTGACTTTTTATGTTTATGTTTATGATCAGAACATGAGTTTTTTTCTTATGTGGCATTAATGGACTTTCATACTTTAGTGCATGATTTTCAAATACTTTTTTTTGCTCCAAATCACTTTGGACTTTTTTTTAAAATCCCTATGGGGAAAATGAATGGGAAAAATACTTCTGGGAACGAAGGCCACTGAAAAGTGGGTGGTGTGTGTGTGTGTGTGTGTGCGCGCGTGTGTGTGTTTACTATTGCTGATGCAGACAGAATAGAAAAACAACACAATTCTGATTTTGAACTATGAGAACTCAGATTTAGACAACTTCTCTCAAAACTGCACGTTAATAATCGTGAGATCAAGGGGTCGTGCGGCCCATGAAGGGATCAGCGTGCTTTTTTTGTTGCTATCTCATTACAGAGGCACTAACTAGCAATTTCACAACCGCTCCATCTGCCCATATTGTGCAGAAATGGCATCGTCGCCTTTGAAAGCATTATAGACCTCGAACTACGATACATCAAATTAATGTTGATGCTGTTCAAAGGCAAGTACAATTATTCTCTTTAAAGTTGAGCACGTAGAAAGCTCACAGGCGTCGGGGCGAGCGATGGTCTTCGAACACACCCCGTGATGCCGGACCGTACGCGTAATTTACTCCAGACCTTCAAAGGATAATTCTCCCTAATTTAAGGGGAACCCGCTCGCTGGTTTGGGTGGAAGCCTTCTGCAATTTCATGACGCTGGGAAAACCAGCAAAGAGAATTTAATGCAACCTCAGAGGAACTAATTATTAAAGGAATTTTAAAAGCAAAAAGCTCTCCCATCTCACGCCGACGCGTTAATCAGTTATGATGAAAGAGCCAAAAAACCAAAGTGCTCTTTCTCTGACAGATCGAGGGATCGTTTGATTGCTCTGTGAATCTGGAGTTCTCATGTTCTTCTGCATCAGTACACACACACACACACACACACACACACACACACACACACTGAAATGGACAAGTTGGGTGTGGGTCTGTTCCAAAACCCAGTGAGCTCCCTAACTAGACAGCATTCTAAGACATCATAGAGAACTCAAAAGCTTCCAAGATACTTTTTTATTTTTTTTTAATCTAAAGATTCTTAAACCAAGATCAGTATCAATTTAGTATTATTTATATATCATTACAGTATTTATTGACATTCTGAATGAGCATTTATTTAATTTAAGTATTAGTCATTTTATTATGCGCTTTTGTTTTAAATATTTCTATTTAGCTCTCATTTATTTTTATTTGTTTTAGTTTGAATTTCAGTAATTTTAATACCTCAACTTATTACAGTTAGTAGCCAAGACAATATTTCCAATTTTATTTATTTTTTTCCCATTTTTTTTTTCCATCTTTTTATTTTTTTTATTTTTTCAGCTTTATTTCAATGACCAAAAATGATTTTTAATAGTTTAGTTAACAATAAGTTTATTTTTTTTCCATCTAATTTTATTTAAATTCTATTTCATTTCAGCTTTATTTCAATTTGCCAAAACATTTTAATAGTTAACAATAAGGTTAAGCTTTTTTATCTAATTTCACTTATATTTTATTTTATTTATATTTTATTTCAGCTGCATTTCAATGACCTATTTACTATATTAAAAATAAAAAGTTAACAAGATGCATTTACTAGAGATGCATTCTGACATAAAATACGTTTTTTTTTTTTTTTTTTTTTTGAGAAACTGATCAAAATTAAGTGATACAAATATCTGCCAGTGGAGAAAGAAAAATACACTTAATTCAAAAGGAAAAAATGGGTATTTTCTGAGCCCATTGGCAGATAATTGTTCTAATTTTAAACATAATCTCACTTGATTTAAATCATTTTTATTTCATGTCATTTTGAGTAAATGTATCTTGATTCAAGAATGTTTAGATATCTGAAATGGAAAACGAGTCAAAAAACACTGAGGAACAAAATAAACGTTGTGTACAATCCCAGAATGCATTGCAACAAAAATATCCATTAAAATTGGTGGAAGAACAGAGTTAGAAATTGACTATAATTATCATTAAATATATCAACAATCAATAAAAAGGTCAATCTAATATATTTAAAAAGACCATTTTAACACTTTTTAAGGTGCAGATTCGAATTAAAAGTGTAAAACTGTGCACCGTCTAGTGGTTTTCAATGAAAGTCTTTATGCGCACTAGACAGGCAGCTCACTGTGTTTTGGAACAGAGCCGCTGACGGGGCTTTTCTGCTCCGTGACGGGCTCATTTTTCTCTCTGTTGAGGAAGAAACAAGGAAGGAATTTTGCAGGGAAGCAGGAATCAAGGAAAAGCGTACAGGCACAGACTTAATTTAGTAAATGAAGAGAGTTTCAAACAAAGCGTCTTAATTAATGAAAGCTTTTAGCTAGCAGCTGCACCGGGGAACTGTTCACTGCTTCTTTTCTTTCGTATTTAGTTCTCATTTATTTCGCTGACGTCCTCGTCGTTGAGAAATTGCATGCATGCCGGAGTGCCAAATACTTTTCTGATAGAGAGAGGTGGTTGAAAATGAACCATCCGTGCTTTAGTCGTGTCTGTCCCACGGCACACTGCTGCATGCGTCACGTTCTCGTTAATTTGGGGGGAAATCGAGAGCAAACAGCGAGCTCTCCTCACTCTGACGGCCCATTAGTGCCTTCATCTTTGATGTTAGCTGCAAACGCTAGCTAAAAACAGACATTAACCGACTGACTTCCTCGTGTCATGGAACAAAGCCCCTCACAGAAACACACGCTGAACACTCCCGGCTCATATGCGAGGGAAAGTAAGGGTCCGTAATCATGGGAAACAGTTCTTTAGACGACTTTTAGTGCAGGATAAGTTTAAGAGTGTGTGTGTTTGTCTTACCATGGTCCCCACGCTGTATGTGGCCGCCGGGCCGATGGTGTGGTGATAGGGGTCAGTAGTTGCATAGACTCTCCCATAACTGCACAAACATCAATCAAGAGATGCTTTAACGTGTAGAAACGCTCATGCACAACATCAAACAGCAATTTCTGAGTTTGTTTCAGTGTACCCTAAACTTATTGTGTTAACAAAAGCAAATATGAAATGCAAATCTCCCATTTTTGGTAATTCTAGCTCGCTTTATCACTTTTTAATGGTAGTCTTTTGAAAAGGAATCTGAAATAATCAACTAAGTGCAATTTAGTGTTGTCAAAAATATTGATATTGATACTGAGATACGCTTCTAATATTCATTTTCCGCAGAATAGATACATGATAACAGCTGCTCTTTCGCTCTCTCTCATCTCTCCATGAGCGAGTTATACACAAACCCGCCTCCACTCACTCACTCACTCACTCACTTCATTTGCTCTGGATGTTGCTGTTACAGGGCTTGAATTTCAGTGTGGGATTGCGCATAAAGCCACTTCTCAGTACTAAATTGAGCTCTTTTTTGCTGCTTATTGCTCTTACAGTCAAATACACACAAAATAATGTCACAATGCTGGTCTGGGAGAGTATTCACGTGTAAACGGACAGTTGTTTTAAGTGAATGTAAACAGTTGGGAAAGAAAACGCATAACAGTATAATGGATCAGAGCGTCAGCTCTTAAAGTGACAGCAGCCTAATACTCCTGCCGCCAAATTATGAGATAATATAAAAAAATATCTATATGGCAGTTTTTCCCCATGGTATTGATGTCAGAATTGTGGCCAATGAAAATGCTGAGTGGCTCGTAACTTTGGTTGACTGGTCAGCAAAAATGTTAATATCAAGCCCTGTATGCAACATCAAAATGCATTCGTTTTCAAACCATGCACTACGGTAAAAATGTTTTGAGGTCATTACATAGTATTGTGCATGACAATAATTCTTTATTATTCAATAATCTGCCCCTGTAATCATGAATTTTGTGATTTACAGCCACTCATATGCATTTCAGCTGGAAACTGCAGTGAATTTTAACTTGTATAAGAGAAATTCCTGTTGAAAATCCCTCATAAACAACTTTGGGTCACACTTTAGTTTATAGTCCAGTTCTCACTATTAACTAGTTGCTTATTTGCATGCATATTACTAGGATATTGGCTGTTTATTAGTGCTTATAAAGCTCATATTAACGCCTTATTTTGCATGACCATATTCTACATCCCTTAATCTAAACTTAACACATACCTTACTAACTATTCATAAGCAGTAATTAGGTGTTTACTGAGGCAAAAGTCGCAGTGAAGAGTGAGAACTGGACTCTAAACTAAAGTGTGACCTAATTTTGTGACTTTTAAAAATATTTCTAAGAAAAAACATTCAGGTAGAAGACGAGAGAATAAATCTAATTAAGCATGAGAGCAAAAGAAAGGTTGAGAAGAGGGAAAGAAAGACGGAGGTGTGTGAAGGCGAAGTGAACGGGATGCCGCCGCAGGCTTCGTGTTGTGTTGCTGGTTTGGAACTAATCCTCCACAGGAAGGACAACACGTGTCATTTCCTTTCATTTATATTACGCATATTCCACTCTCTGCTTCTTCTCCACACAGGGCTTGCAAATGAAGGTCTGCAGAGAGCAGATAAGAAAACACAAGCCCTCGGCCACGGGCAACAACTCAAACACAGGGACAGAGAGAGAAAAGGGCAGCTTTACCGTAAGAGATATACATGCGCTTTAATGTGTGTGTGTGTGTGCGTGTGTGTGTGAAACTGGACGATGAGTGTGCTGACTCAGTCTGGATTGGCAAGAAACTTGCTTTGAAAGCACAACACTGACTTCACCACACCGCAAAACATAATTTCAGTAATCGGTATAATCAGTATTATTGCCTTGTTTTCCTGTAAAAATATCCAAACACTCTTTAAAGCGACATGAAATTGCTTGCGAAGCAAAAGTTAAATTAAAACTGTGCTTTGCTTTCAGAGAAATGTCTTGAATTATGTTTATTTCTCTTCCTCATTAGCAAATGGCTGCCTCACTCAGACTCGCCAGCTAAATAAAGCTGGGAAATATATGATATTAGATGAGAAACAACTTATGAAAATTAAATGAAAATTAGAAATGTTGGTTTTATTGTTGGTTTTAATGAAATAAGTTTAAGTACTAAAATGACTAAAAGTAGTATAATTATAAAATAAATATTAAAATCTAAATATAAAAAAAAAAAAAAAAAAAAAAATTCAAGAAAATCACTCAACCTGAAATGAAAAGAAAAAGTATAAATACTCAAAACACTAATAAAATACTATAATAGTATCATTTTACATTAGGACATTTCTAAAATCAGAAATGAAAAAAAAAAAAATTAAATAAACTGATTATATTAATAAATACTCAAAACGCTAATAAAATACTATAATAGTATCATTTTACATTAGGAAATTACTAAAACTGAAATAAAAAATTAAACTATGAAAATAAATGTTAATTATATGAATAAATAGTAATAAATACTATATAAATACTAATAAAAAAAATGAAAACTAAAAATATAAACTAAATGCTACTTACATTAATAAATAGTAATATATACTCATAACAATAATAAAATACTATAATAGTACAATTTTACATTAAAAAAATAAAATAAAAAAATATATAAACTAAATGCTGTTTATATTAATAAATAGTATAATATACTCATAACAATAATAAAATAATTTAATACTATAATAGTACAATGTTACATGAAATAAAAAAACACTAATAATTATTAAAAACTATAATAAATACTATAATAGTATATAAATAATACTAAAATGATAACACTGCTTCACTCCCAGCACCAGTGCTATGTATAACTAACATTAAAAATGATATTAATAAAATAAAAATGAAAATAATTATAATACAAAATAGACATTTAATATTTTTATAAAAATATAAATATATTTTTTTTAAATATAAAATTTATATAAAAATGTAACACTTTAATACTGTAAATGATAAAGAAAATTCCAATAACATGTTTGTAATATCATTATTTCCTGCCAGAATAACACTGATGTCTTTTAATGAATCTCTTTGCGGTCTATCAGAAACATCTGATATTTCTCCTGCTCTTTGCTCTGAGCTGGATGGGTTCCGGGTTCCGGTTGAGATTTCTACAAGATAACTGTGTTTCTGACCTAAATATCAGGAGTGTGCGCGTGTGAACTCGTACCTGTCGCTGTACGCTGTAGCCGTCGCAGGCTGAGTGTATCTGTACGCTGCGTATCCGCCCTGAAAACACACAAAACACTCATTTATGCATTTATCCATCCATGCATACTCAATGCATTTAAAATCTCCAGTTTTTCCACTGAGCTCAATGCATTCTAGGTTTGCCTTCAAAGCAAAGGACGCAAGCAATGCTGCATTCGATTCTGCAGATGATGCACTCTCACGACAAGAGGTACAAAACACACCTTTGTACCTTTTTACCCTTTAAGGAGGTGCCTAAATAGAGTACCTTTTGAATAGGTACTGCCCCCAGAGACAGCTTTTGTACCTTTTTGTCTCTGAGAGTGTGCAGCATTGCATCTCAAAAGTGTGCATATGATGCCTTCAGATGCAGATCTCTATGTTTGGAAACAGATTCTGTTGATGTGGCGCTTGTATCATAATCAGCAGAGACTCTGAGGTGGAGTGGAGCTCATTTGTCTGTAGGCAGATCGCTAATAACACACATTAATCAGAGCGTCAGAACCAGAACAGCCACTGTTTTACACTCTCCGATATATACACACATGGACGTCCAGCGCGCGCCACTGGGAGGCGCTACAGCACACGCTTTCGGGTTGCTGAGAGTTTTGCATTGATGAACTGTGCCGCATTTAAAATCAGCACAGAAAGTTTGTGTTTTGAGTTATTGTGAATGTGAGACAGAACGGCGTGCGCATTTCTGGAATAAGCACACAGAGACCCTCCAACGCTACGGGAAGGCTCGAGTTAGACGGCTTGATTTCCCGTCACTTGCAAAACTATTCAAACTGGAGTAAGTTTGTGAGTGAAATCAGGTTAGAGGTTGAGCGGGGGATTGTGAGGTCACGTTCCCGCGGGGACAGGAAGTGAGGAGGAGTGGGCGTGGTGAACTTCCTGTGGGACTGAGCTGATTGGAGCCCCAGCCTGCGCACACACGGGGTAATAAATCAGACTGTCAGGTGTGTGTGTGCGTGCATGCGAGTGAGTGTGAGTGTGTCTGCGTGTGTGACTGCAGCATCTTTGCCAAACTCTGAGTGTGTGTGGTGGTGACTGGAGTGGATCTAGAGTTCGGTGATCAGGTTTCACGGGTTAACCGACGCCAGAGCGCCAGGGCTGGAATCACACACTCTCATCCCTCCAGAAACAGAGTTACTCACGTAGATCTCGGCGCCGTAGAACCCGTCCTGATACACCACCCTGCGTTCAACAAACGAGACAACGAGAGCGTCTGATTATCACCAATGAGCATGAGAACTGCTGCGTCAGGAGCACGGGGGGGTGGTGCAGAATACAGTCACATGACTCGCAGAAATAAATCAGTTTGGTGCAGAGAGATGAAGTATGAGAGCGCATGCAGTGCAGAATAGGGGAACGTACAAATAGAGCCGTCAATCCTTTAATTGCATTAATTATATGGCATCCGGAGTAATTAATTTAATTAGTGTTGCACAGATCAATATTTGCCGTGAAAAGCCTCCAAATGAAGATGATTCTGTTGCGGATGAGTAAACGGTCACATTTATTTCTATTACGCTTTATGCAATACAGACAGTAATAAAAAAGAAAATAACGGAATATTAAGTTATTCAATTATGAAGCGAATATAATTTCATCTGCACAGCAGCTCTACAGAAGACAATAGAGTCATTACTCAGCTCAATTCAGTTTCATTTGATTTAGTTCAGTTCAATAACAGCGTAAAATTCATCAATTGTGAAACGAATATAATTTCATCTGTACAGCAGCTCTACAGAAGACAATAGCGTCATTATTCAGCTCAATTCAGTTTAATTCAATAACTGTAAAGTTATTCAATGAAACGAGTTTAATTCAGCTATAAGCAGCTCTACAGAAGACAATAGAGTCGTTATTTAGCTCAATTCAGCGTTGATTCAATTCAGTTTAATACAAGAGTTGCTAAAGTTCATCAATTATGAAAGAAACTTGACTCAGCTCAATTTGATTTAGTTCAGTTCAATAACAGTGTAAAGTTCATCAATTATGAAACGAATATAATATCATCTGCACAGCAGCTCCACAGAAGACAATAGTGTCATTATTCAGCTCAATTCAGTTTAATTCAATAACTGCAAAGTTGTCCAAAAACTCACGCTCCGTATGCCGGGATTGGCTGAGGAGGAGGAGCCGAACGGAAGGTGTTGTAAACGGCACGGCCTCTGCCCCTCAGATGAGCCCCTCTGTACGCCACCGTCGCTCCTGCCGCGGGATACGGGAAACCCGCCACTGCACACACACACACACACACACACACCGAGAGCATTATGAGGACGAAAAGTACTGTACGTGTGCTGCATGTGTCTCTCTGACACAACTAGACACTTAAAGACAAGCTGAGGGGTGTTTGCACATGCAAAACTCATGTAGTCTTGTTGCTAGGGTGTTGCTAGGGTATTCAGTTGCACCCTAAAGTCTCTGTGATCTCTAGCTATGGGCTTGTGTCCCTCCATCAATGTGATTTTTAACCAATTTTTTGTCCAGCAAATAATTGTTTTCTTATTTTTACTAATTTTACTGGCAAACAAAAGCCTTTTTAATTTTTTTTTAACCAATTTATTGGCCAGCAAATGCATTTTATTTTATTATACTAATTTTTATTGACCAAAAGCAAATGCTTTTTTTCTTCTTTTTTCTCCATTTAATTGGCCACCAAATGTATTTTTTACGCTTTTTTATTTTTATTAATTTTATCAATTTTATTGGCCACCAAAAGTATTTTGAACCATTTCTTTCTCATTTTTACCAATTGTATTGGCCAGCAATTTTTTTTTTCATTTTCCCACCCTTAATTTGACCCATTTTATTGAATACCAAAAGTATTTTTATTCTTGTTTGCCATTTTTTCCCTCTCATTTTTACCAATTTTAAAGGCCAAAAAAGTATTCTTAACCATTTCCCCATAATTGTTATCCATTTTATTGGCCACCACATACATCACTTAATAATTTTTAATATTTTTTGCTAGTCTATGCTTAGAAAAATCTCCTCAAGCCACACAGTTTGATCTCTGTTAGTTTGCTGCATTGATACTGTAAGTTTACAAAACTTTGACATCAACATGGTTTGATTTTTCATAAATATGTCTGAGTTTACCAAGACTTGTCTGTATACAAGGACTTTGTCCTGACACTGACATATCAATGAATCACACAATGAAAAGACAAAATAGTTTTTTGTTTTTGTTTTTTGTTGCATCTGTTCAACAAGAACGTAAATATCTTAAACACATTTTAATTACTGACGGGACAGTTCATCCGCTGCTGAAGGACTCATAACCCGCTTGATGGCTTTTAATGCTTCCAGTCGTGTGAAGGAGTTAGAGAGAGTAATCCACACGCTGGGAAGAGACGCAGATTAATCAGATCAACCGCGAGTGCTTCATTATCTGCGTAACGTGCCGAGCAACAACGAGAGAGCTCATCTACACTCATTAACACACTTCAGAGCGGATCTGACTGGAGTTACAGGGACTATACAAGAGATTAAAGGAAGAGATCCGCAAAAATGAAGATTATGTGGTCATTTCCTAATTTACCTACTTTATATGTTCTTTTCTGAGCTTTAAAGCACTTGTTAGTTGAGCTAACTTAAAAAAAGAAGGTAAGCTATCGCATTCAACGTTTTAAGTTAACTCAACTAATTCACTCCAGTTAAAATCAACTTATATACTTTTGTTCATCTAATGAGTACCAGGTAATCTTTTGAACTTAAAACTTCTTGTCAAGATAACAAAAAGAAATGATAGTTGAGCTAACTTAAAAAAATAAGGCAACCTATCGCACTCAACTTTTTAAGTTAACTTAATTTTTTTCTTTTTTTCAAGTTGACTAGCAAGTTTTAAGTTCAAAAGATTACCTGGTACTCATTAGATGAACAAACGTATCTAAGTAGATTTTAACTCAAGTGGGTTAGTTGAGTTAAATTAAGTTGAATGTGATAGGTTGCCTTATTTTTTTAAGTTAGCTCAACAAAAATTTTTTATAGTGCAGTGAGTTTTCATTGAATGGAAAAGTATTTTTTTGTTGCACTGAACAACAACATATGGCTGAACGATGACAGAATTGATGTTGAATTATTCCATGGAAGGATTCCTGATATCATAAACCTCCTCTCTGTGTCCGTGTCGCTGAAGTGATTCTCAGTGTAAAAGTGAGCATGAAGGTCCTCTAATAAGAGTTATGTCAGTGCGAGCGATGCTTTTGTTCATTCGTCAAAGTCATTTGAAAAGATATTCGGCGTCTACATTTCCATCAGCAGTGCCAACACACAAACTGATCGTGGCAACGGAGCGACTGATGCCAGAGCAAGGCCGGGCCGGATACTCTCTCAGCTCATTACCTCAGACTCATCACTAGAGGCTCGTGGGAAGGTTTGGGTTGCAAACAACAAAGGAGGAGGAAGAATCTGGCGCCACGAAGGCTTCCATCAGCACATGTACAATCCAGCACACACAAACCTCAAGAAACTCACAACACTGACTAACACAACACATCTGGAGACTGCAGACGCTGATCTTTACTATAAAAGCTTTCTAAGAGTATCATAAAAACAATATATTAGTAGTCTAATTACTTATAATGTATTATAATTAAAACAATAATTATAATAGTTTAATAATAGCCTATATTTATACACACGTGTATTATATATATAGATAATTAAACATAACTTTTTATACTTACACACACACACACACACACACACACACATATATATAACAATGTATAAGTATAATCAACTTCATTTTTAAGTCAGTTTAATACAATTTAATTTGAAATGATTTTCACAACCCAGTTGAATCTCATTTAACTTAAAAGTTGGAATAGCTTAACTTATTTTGATTAGTTACTGTACTGTAAAAACATAAGCAGCCATGACTTACTGATCATATGAATTGGATTTGATTTTTTTTACAGTGTATAGCATAATTTTATGCGGATGCCACTTGGTTTGACATTGTTTGTATCTAATGCAATGAAATTCACACAATTTTAAGTGTGAATTCAGAGTCCAAAGGTGCCCAAATAGTTTGAATGAATGAATGAATGAATTGATGGATGCATGTCTATATGAATGGATGGATGGATATATGGATGGATGGATAGATTAATGGGTAGATATATGGATGGATGAATGGATGGATGGATATATGGATGGATGGATGGATAGATTGATGGATGACAGATGAATGGATGGATGGATATATGGATGGATGGATAGATTGATGGGTAGATATATGGATGGATGAATGGATGGATGGATAGATTGATGGATGACAGATGAATGGATGGATGGATATATGGATGGATGGATAGATTGATGGGTAGATATATGGATGGATGAATGGATGGATGGATATATGGATGGATGGATAGATTGATAGACGGATAGATGGATAGATTAATGGATGGATATATGGATGGATGGATGGATGGATGGATGAATGGATGGATGGATAGATTGATGGATGACAGATGAATGGATGGATGGATAGATTGATGGGTGGATATATGGATGGATGAATGGATGGATAGATTGATGGATGGATGGATAGATTGATGGGTAGATATATGGATGGATGAATGGATGGATAGATAAATGGATGGATGGATAGATTGATAGACGGATAGATGGATAGATTAATGGATGGATGGATGGATGAATGGATGGATGGATGAATGGATGGATGGATAGATTGATGGATGACAGATGAATGGATGGATGGATAGATTGATGGGTGGATATATGGATGGATGAATGGATGGATAGATTGATGGATGGATGGATAGATGAATGGATGGATGGATATATGGATGGATGGATAGATTGATGGGTAGATATATGGATGGATGAATGGATGG
>NC_140209.1:26467858-26487858 GCF_951802725.1 Rutilus rutilus
GGTGCGAAAGAGTGTGAAAGAGCATCGTGATGCAGCAGCCAATCAGAGTGAAGAGGGGGCGGGGCTTCAGATGATGGACTGCTGGATGGTGTTTGGATAATACAGGATGAGCTACTATCAGCCCGAGGGGTCGGTTAATATTAGACACTCTCACACGCAGGAACTTCAGTGCCTCCTGCTTGATTCACATATATATATATCAGTCAGAGAGATAAAGGAATAAATTGAGGAAGGGAACTGAGGGCCAAATGAATCCTGTGGACATCTCACACGGCAGCATCTGCTCTCGCCGGCTCCGCTGTTTTATCATGCAATAATTAGCTTACACAGAGGGGTAAAAGAGAGCCCATTTTTCAAAAGGGACAAACATATTGAATGCAAATTGCTGCTTCTTAGAAAATAGATTGTTTATTAATGGGCCGGTGGGTTCATTATACAGCAACGCTGGTGGTGGGGACAGCAAGGCATCATGGGTAATGGGCTTTGTAGGGCACACAACAGTGAACGCTTGCTTGAGCAGAGCAGAGCACGCTATGATCTCCATCTTATCTAGCTGTCGGGGACACGGTTACACACCATCCACAGAGAGACGTGCAGGTCCAAACACCGACTGTGAGAGTTACGCTTCCGGAATGGGGGGGTTTCACTGCGATGTCATAGAAAGAACCTTTCAATCAACAGTTCTTAAGAGAATTATTTATTTTCTTAGTGATATGAAACTTTTTCACTCCACTAAAGCATAAAAATACCATAATATGTCTGCATATATTGAGGAAGCATGCTAAGTTCACAAACTCGTTTCTCTGAAAAACACTTCTACAGCCAGTTATTTTACTTTGAAATGTGTGTTTCCAGGCTGGACTGTTTGTTTTTGTTTTGATCTGTGATACTGCATGTTGCCAATTTTCGTTGTCCATTGCGCTAGTTCCTGTTGTGTGTTCCAATAATAATCCTGCCTAAAAAAAGCATAAAATACCCTGTTAAAAACTATTTATCGGATGATTCCCATTTTATCCATATAGCCGAGAGTCTATGGCAAGTCGTTTTAACTTTTATTCATTTCCAGGATATGAATTGTTGATATCAAGAATTTCATTTTTGATATCAACAATTTACTTGTTGATATCTGTAATTATATTTTCACAAGTGAAATGTCAACATAGGCTGCCATTCAAAATCAATCGTTGATATCAAGAATTGATTTCTTACTAGTAGAAATATAATTGTTACTAGTAAAAATGTGAATTACTGATATCAATAATTCAATTGTCACTAGTTGAAATGTCTATTCTTGATATCAACAATTGAATTGCCACTAGCAATTTTTTTAATTTTTGATATCTGAAAATGTATTTCTGATATCAATATTATTTCAGATATCTAAAATGGCTTTCTTACTAGTAACAATCACATTCATCATATCAGAAATTAACATTGTTATGGCAAGCCGTTTTAGCTTAAATTGTACCCAGCGTTACTCGTCGTAATTGCATTTTTACTAGTAAGAATTCAAATTGAGAGCTCTACAATTCAATTCTTACTAGTAGCAATTACAATTAGAGAGCTCTACAAATGAATTTTTACTAGTCATATCTCTCCATTGACTTCCATTCATTTTTAATTACGGAGCTCTACAATTGAATTGTTACTAGTAATAATTCCCATTAGAGAGCTCTCTATTTCAATTGTTACTAGTAAGAATGCAATTGCAGAGCTCTTTAATTCAATTCTTACTAGTAATAATACCAATTACAGAGCTCTCTAATCCAATTATTACTAGTAACAATTCCAATTAGAGAGCTCTGTAAATTGTAATTCTTACTAGTAACAATTCAATTGTAGAGCTCTGTAATTAAAAATGAATGGAAGTCAATGGAGACATATGACTAGTAAAAATTAATTTGTAGAGCTCTCTAATTGGAATTGTTACTAGTAAGAATTGAATTACAGAGCTCTGTAAGTGTAATTTTTACTAGAAATAATTGGATTAGAGAGCTCTCTAATTGTAATTGCTACTAGTAAGAATTGATTTGTAGAGCTCTCTAATTGAATTCTTACTAGTAAAAATGCAATTACGACGAGTAACGCTGGGTACAATTTAAGCTAAAACGGCTTGCCATATTGCAGAGCTCTTTAATTCAATTACAGAGCTCTGCAATTATACATATCTTTAATTCGTTTTTTTTACTAGTAAAAATTGAATTGTAGAGCTCTCTAATTGTAATTCTTACTAGTAACAATTCAATTGTAGAGCTCTGTAATTAAAAATGAATGGAAGTCAACGGAGACATATGACTAGTAAAAATTCATTTGTAGAGCTCTCTAATTGGAATTGTTACTAGTAATAATTGGATTAGAGAGCTCTCTAATTGTAATTGCTACTAGTAAGAATTTAATTGTAGAGCTCTCTAATTCAATTCTTACTAGTAAAAATGCAATTACGACGAGTAACGCTGGGTACAATTTAAGCTAAAACGGCTCGCCATACATTGTCACTAGTAAGAATTGTATTTCTGATATGTGAAATTGGCATTTCAACTAGTAAGAAATCAATTCTTGATATCAACAATGGATTTTGAATGGCAGCCTATGGTGACATTTCACTAGTGAAAATACAATTACAGATATCAAGAATGATAGTTTTTACTAGTTGAAATGTAATTGTGGATATCAAGAATTAGCATCGTTACTAGTGGAAATGTAATTTCTGATATCAAAAATTGCCATTGTTACAGTAGAAATCTAATTCCTGAGATCAATAACTATCATTTTAACTAGTTAAAACTGAATTGTTGATATCAAGAATTAGTATCCTGGAAATTAATAAAAGTTCAAACGGCTTGCCATAGTGAGTCACATGTATCTTTATTATTGATTAACAACATTAAAACAATCAAATTCTGTTAAACAATTAGGTCTTTTCAATGTTTAATGTTCCAGCATGCAGTTCTCCAAAATATCTTGTCAGTGTGACAACTAGCCCCGGCCTCACTTATCCCTCAGAGCAATAGGCTCTGGAGGAAAATGAATAGGTCAATTTTGTCATAACTATTATAATTGTGATCTATACAGCACAGTAAAGCCTGAAGTCAACATCAGCAGCACAAGAGTTTGTACTTAATTCTCTGTGTCGTCTGAACAAACAGCAGATTATGGTGAAGTCCTGCGAGCGGCTGACCTCTGACCCTGAACTAGCTCTGATTATGTGCACTGCCATGTCTGCTTTGCTCTTTGACTTTATAGTCTTTAATCTGACTCGAGGAAGATCAAACCGGCGTCTCTAAGCCAATAAAGAGTTCAGAAGAGATCGTCGCTACACAAACAGAGAGGGGAAGAAAGCAAGCGTCATTCATACCTTTGATCCTCTTTCATTAAAGATAATCTCCACGTCTAAGATCTTCCCAAATTGCTGCAGAAAAGGAGAGCGAGAGAAAGAGAGAGCGAGGGAGGGAGAGAAAAGCAAGATGAAGAAGGGAATAAGAGAGAGATAAATCAATTAGGAGCCTCTGTGTCCATGAGAAAGTGGGGCTTGAATCCTGGGATGAAATAATAACATCACACATTCGTGAAACTGCAATTACATAACAAACAGGACATGTTAGACGCTTTCCACTGCGGGCTTCATAAAACAACTTTCAAGAGTTTAGATGTGGAAAACTTTTGCAATTCTGTTGCTATAATCTCATTCTACAGCATTATTAAGAGCCTGCAGAGGTCTCTGGCGTGAGGTTTATAATGTGAGGTCTCTGGCACTGGACTAAAATTAAAACCAAAACCTTAAAAAAAACACTAGTGTTACTTTAAGTAAATGTTAATCAAAATGAATAATATATATATATATATGTATATATATATATATATATATATAAAAAAGAGAAAAAAAAGAAAAACATTTTAAATATTTTTCATTACGGCAAAATCTCCCTTTTATATTTAACTTGAACTAAAAATAAAATAAAATAACAAAATATAATCTATTATATAATAATAATAATAATAAATAGACATTTTTCAACAAAACTGAAAGCAATTAAACCGACAAAAACACACAAAAAATTATGAATACTTTAAAATTAAAATTAAAACAAAGTTAAAGTTTTTATTTTATAGTTTGCTTTAATTTTTATATAATTGTCTCTGGTGTGAGGTCTATCAGATGAGGTTTTTCAGTATAAGTCTGTTGTGTGAGGTTTCTAATGTGTTTTATCTGGAGTCTCTGGAGTGAGGTCTCTGGCGTGAGGTCTATCAGGGAGTCTCTGGAGTGAGGTCTCTGGCGTGAGGTCTATCAGGAGAGGTTTTTCAGTATAAGTCTGTTGCGTGAGGTTTCTAATGTGTTTTATCTGGAGTCTCTGGAATGAGGTCTCTGGCGTGAGGTCTATCAGGGAGTCTCTGGAGTGAGGTCTCTGGCGTGAGGTCTATCAGGGAATCTCTGGAGTGAGGTCTCTGGCGTGAGGTCTATCAGGGAATCTCTGGAGTGAGGTCTATCAGGAGAGGTTTTTCAGTATAAGTCTGTTGCATGAGGTTTCTAATGTGTTTTATCTGGAGTCTCTGGAGTGAGGTCTCTGGCATGAGGTCTATCAGGGACTCTCTGGAGTGAGGTCTATCAGGAGAGGTTTTTCAGTATAAGTCTGTTGCGTGAGGTTTCTAATGTGTTTTATCTGGAGTCTCTGGAGTGAGGTCTCTGGCGTGAGGTCTATCAGGGAATCTCTGGAGTGAGGTCTCTGGCGTGAGGTCTATCAGGGAATCTCTGGAGTGAGGTCTCTGGCGTGAGGTCTATCAGGGAGTCTCTGGAGTGAGGTCTCTGGCGTGAGGTCTATCAGGAGAGGTTTTTCAGTATAAGTCTGTTGCGTGAGGTTTCTAATGTGTTTTATCTGGAGTCTCTGGAATGAGGTCTCTGGCGTGAGGTCTATCAGGGAGTCTCTGGAGTGAGGTCTCTGGCGTGAGGTCTATCAGGGAATCTCTGGAGTGAGGTCTCTGGCGTGAGGTCTATCAGGGAATCTCTGGAGTGAGGTCTATCAGGAGAGGTTTTTCAGTATAAGTCTGTTGCGTGAGGTTTCTAATGTGTTTTATCTGGAGTCTCTGGAGTGAGGTCTCTGGCATGAGGTCTATCAGGGACTCTCTGGAGTGAGGTCTATCAGGAGAGGTTTTTCAGTATAAGTCTGTTGCGTGAGGTTTCTAATGTGTTTTATCTGGAGTCTCTGGAGTGAGGTCTCTGGCGTGAGGTCTATCAGGGAATCTCTGGAGTGAGGTCTCTGGCGTGAGGTCTATCAGGGAATCTCTGGAGTGAGGTCTCTGGCATGAGGTCTATCAGGGAATCTCTGGCGTGAGGTCTATCAGGAGAGGTTTTTCAGTATAAGTCTGTTGCGTGAGGTTTCTAATGTGTTTTATCTGGAGTCTCTGGAGTGAGGTCTCTGACGTGAGGTCTATCAGGGAGTCTCTGGAGTGAGGTCTCTGACGTGAGGTCTATCAGGGAGTCTCTGGCGTGAGGTCTATCAGGAGAGGTTTTTCAGTATAAGTGTTGCGTGAGGTTTCTAATGTGTTTTATCTGGAGTCTCTGGAGTGAGGTCTTTGGCGTGAGGTCTATCAGGAGAGGTTTTTCAGTATAAGTCTGTTGCGTGAGGTTTCTAATGTGTTTTATCTGGAGTCTCTGGAGTGAGGTCTTTGGCGTGAGGTCTATCAGGAGAGGTTTTTCAGTATAAGTGTTGCGTGAGGTTTCTAATGTGTTTTATCTGGAGTCTCTGGAGTGAGGTCTCTGGCATGAGGTCTATCAGGGAGTCTCTGGAGTGAGGTCTATCAGGAGAGGTTTTTCAGTATAAGTGTTGCGTGAGGTTTCTAATGTGTTTTATCTGGAGTCTCTGGAGTAAGGTCTTTGGCGTGAGGTCTATCAGGAGAGGTTTTTCAGTATAAGTCTGTTGCGTGAGGTTTCTAATGTGTTTTATCTGGAGTCTCTGGAGTGAGGTCTTTGGCGTGAGGTCTATCAGGAGAGGTTTTTCAGTATAAGTCTGTTGCGTGAGGTTTCTATTGTGTTTTATCTGGAGTCTCTGGAGTGAGGTCTCTGGCATGAGGTCTATCAGGGAATCTCTGGCGTGAGGTCTATCAGGAGAGGTTTTTCAATATAAGTCTGTTGCGTGAGGTTTCTAATGTGTTTTATCTGGAGTCTCTGGAGTGAGGTCTCAGCAGAGGCCTGAGAATGTCTCATAGAGAGAAAAACAAGCAAAACAGGTCATTTATGCCCACATTTTTTGTAATATTATAAAGATAAACAGAACTATGTGTGTGTACAGTGTTTTTTCTCTTTCACTATTGACAAGCTCCCTTTCTTCTCTGTCTTCCTCTCTCTCTCTCTCGTTTTTGTTGTGTGCCATCGCTCCCAAGGGGGGAAACGTTCAGCAATCTTCGATTTAGCTTCCGTGCTGTTTGGATCGTTAGAAAACGGAGGGATGAGGGACGAGCGCAAACCCCTCTAATGAGCACGGCTTTTAATTGATGCCTGTGATGGTCGTATTATTTCATTAAAAGTAATTACCCTGTCAAGCATGCTGCATCGCCATCATTTGGCCACTGCGGTAGAAAATAAAACCTCTGCGAGCGTCGTTCTGTGTGGAGAGACGATGCTGGAAGTGCTAATAGGATCAAGAGCAGGCACTGATCTCTACAGAGACCGACTACAAAAAAAGGATGAATGGACAGGGTTACAGGGTCAACGTTAGTCAGATTACATGCTTATGTTAATTAGCCGTTTGTCTGAGATTCAGACTCTGAGGAGAGGTCGGGGAAAAGTCGCTAGACATGAGATGCAAAGATTCGGGAAGCCTTCATCTTCATTAACAGCTCTGCCCTTAGGAAAGAAAAATCACACATGAAATCTCAATTGTTTCTCCTAGACAGAGTGAATTGAAACGTTTGCGAAAGATTCCTGCTTCTCAGATGTTTCTCCTGAAAAAAAAAAAAAGACCCCAGTAATCTCACATTTGTCGCCGCTAGAGTTTTCAGAAGAGAACAATGTCAACAATGTCTCAAACTGTTCTCAGATTTGCAAAGATACCAAAGTCTGCAATCAAAGGTCAGAGATCTCAATAGGAACTCAAACGGTTCTCATCAAATTCTCTAAAGATCAAATAATCTGGCTGCTATATATATATTCTTTTTTAGGAGAATAATCCGAGAAGATACTGAGACATAACAGTGAACTTCTTTAAGTTTCTTGAGCAATCAAATGTCCTCTGATCACTGATCTCTCAGCATAAGATCCAGAAATACTCAAACTGGACAGTAAAATCCCGATTGAGGACTCTTTAATGCCTCAATTGCTTCTTCAAGATTTTAATGAGATTAAATGGAGACTTTTGAAGAAGTCTTCTGTATCTCATATGTTTCTCTTGAGAAAAAGACCCCAGTGATCTCACATTTCTCTACTTGAGTTTCAGAAGACATCTCAACAATGTCTTAAACTGTGGTCAGATCTGCCAAGATACGTCTGCAATCAAAAGTCAGAGATCTCAAGAGGAACTCAAGATCAAATTCTCTCAAGATCAAATAATCTGGCTGCTATCAACTCTTTCTTTCTCCAAACAGATTTTAGGAGAATAATCTGAGATGATACCGAGACATAACAGTGAAGAACTTTAAGCCTCCTGAGCAATACAATTTTCTCTGATCTCTCATTATAAGATCCAGAAACACTCAAACTGGACATGACAATTACAAATGACTCTTTAAAGTCTCAATTGTTTCTCCTGAGAAAAAAAGACTCCAGTAATCTCAAGCATTTCTCTTCTAGAGTTTCAAAGTAGATATCAACAATGTCTCAAACTGGGCTCAGACACCAATGTCTTTTAGGAGAAACATCTTAGACGAAGCTGATACTACGTGCAATAACATTTAAGGAGTACTCTGATGACTCTACGCTCATAGTCTTTCTGTTTGTGCTACAGCTGCAATGGCTTAATATTATTGCTCATCCAATCAGCATCTGTGTGAAACTGTAGGCTGAAATCTATCAATTTATTCAAATGAATGCACATTCTGCGGAGGGCTCAATCAGAGACACACACAAACACATTAACTCCCCAGCGTGGGCTCCGAGTTGTATGGTGGGGTTTTCCCTGGCTAGCGTGCCGCAGATGCTAATTGTTTTAACCAGGCCTAATGGACCAGTGATAGAGATTAATGAGTTTGGTAGGAAAGTTGCGTACAGTAGGGGAAGTGATCTTTTCTACTGAGCATGCTCAGATACCCCCTGTGGTGGCAGTTTCTCTGTGCAAAAGGGACTGTGCAAAAATCTGCATTGAAGAAATGGCTCCTTTTCAATTAATTAGTGTAAATTTGTGCCACACCCCACAGGAAGTTGAATTGGAATAACAGGAAGAGGAATTTACTAAACTACAATAGACTCTATGCACAATGGTTTCTGCATTTAGGATGCTTTCAAACTAGCAGTTTAGTTCGAAACAGAGCATGGTTTGCATGAAAAATTGGAAATGTGAAAGCTGTCTTCCGGACCCGGGTGCGTCCGGGGGGGGGTACCAAATCCGAGACTACCTTTAGGAGGTGGTCTGAGTTTGGTTGCACCGGAACTGTGGTGCGATTCACGTGAATGTGAAAGCAACTCAGACTAGGGTGCACGCTTGTTCTTTTGCAGCGATTTTTGTGTGAGCATATCAGTGAACACCCCTGACCACTCGGTGAGTTTCACGTCTTTGTAAACGAAAGTTTAATGCGTTTTATGAAGGATTGTTCCAGTGCCCATAGGCTGCCATTGTGTAGGTGGGGGGGGAAAGCTAAATAAACCTAAAATTCTCGGGACAGCAGCATGTGTCCAAATTTTAATCTTAACCGTTCTATTTCATCAGAAACGATCTGTAAACAGGGCTTTAAGTGTAAAATACCGAACTTGTCCTTTAATAAAAAAAATCACAATATATTGACCTGCGTCCTGTTTTTTTTTTAATCATACTTAAGATGCACACAAATGCACCAGGGTTCGAAAAAATCAAATGTGTGTGAAACAAGACCAACACTGCGGACCAACATGAATCTCTTTCACGCCTTCTTGCACTTGAGCGGATAAATTCACACAAATTTATGTAAAAAAGTAGTGAGTAAACGCTTGTGTACAGTATCAGTATATTGGCAGTATATCACTCTTAAAGTGACAGCAGCCTAATATTCCTGCTGCTGTCTGTTTGAATGCTAATCAAACATCAAAGGACAAAGAAAAAAAAAAGCATTCACTGCAACACTTTTGTAACTTTAATAAGGACTAATTAATAAGGATGTTTAATTTATACAGTAAAAACTATGCAGTATTTTACTTTTGCTTACTTTATTACATTTCTGTACCTGAAAAATTTAAATTTTCACTGGTATCTAACATTTTGGTGTCATTACTGCCTGTTTTTGCTGTGTTCAGCTGTTTGCTGTTGTTTCATGGCCGGTAAAAAATATTTATGGCCGATACATTTCTTAAGTCACTGGCCATTGGCAGGTGTGGCAAAAAGTTAGTTTTAGGACCTGGCACCTGGAACAAACACACTCGGATTGGGACAGTGGCAAACATACCTAGTGTTAAAACCCCTTTAGACTCAGTGGAAATCATATCATTGCAGTCCAGTGCATGAACTGATAAAATGTAAACCTTAAATGCAATGCAAGTCACTTTGGAAAAAAGTATCTGCTACACACATAAATGTCTACATGTTAAGATATAATTACTTGTGATCGACAGTTATAAGAAACATGACAGAAACCGTTTGCTACAATCACAGTGTGCTATGGGAGAATACTATAATAGAAGCTTGATTAGCACTGAGATTTTAGCGGAAATATAGGCAGTAAGCTGTGCTATGCATACTGCAAGGTTGCCAGGTCTGCGCAACAAAAGAAGCGCAATAGCCAGTCAAAAGGAGACCAAAAATAGCCCAATGTGATTTTCTCCGTCGAACACCCGAATTCTCTACTGAATTTGTGTGTCTGGGGGTGTTTTGGGGGTTTTGGAGCACTGAAATCATATGTACGGGGGTGGAAATCAACCCGAGGATAAAAGAATATAATAACCCACGGCTACAGCTTAAAAGTACCCTGAAACCACTGACTTGGCAACACTGACTGGGAAATGAAGCATTCTTCTTCTCTGGTTCACAAAAGTTAATGGTGAAATATATAAACTAAATATTTATATCAAAAACATCAAACTTAGAAAATATTACATTAAAACATTTCAAAAGTTGATAAGTATTAAAATATTCAAGTCAAGTTTATCTGGAAAACGTTTGCTGAAGATTAAACTTACTTTCTTTGAATTTCAATTCATTTGGAAATGTATGCATCTTGTTTGCAACCTCAATTCATATGCAAGAATTGAATTGTAATTTAAAAGGCATTTTCAATTCAATTCTGAAAGTCCAGAGTACAATATTCATAAACTTTAACACTTTAAGCCATTGTCAAGTTTATTTTGATTAAATTCTTCATCTTGTTTGTAACCTAAATTCATATGCAAGAATTTAATTGTAATTTAAAATGCCTTCTCAATTCAACCCTGAATGTCCAGAGTAAAACCATTCTCCCTCAGATGCTGGATTAGATGGCTTTTCCAATTATGCACAAAACACCCAGCCAAAAAAGCTCATGCTGTATTCTGCAAAGCACAGCAGTATTGAAGGCGGTTTGGGCACGGACTGCGTCTTTTGAAGTGCTCTGATTGGTGGGGTTTTCTGTAATGCGAGTGGACTCCATGCCGATGAAGACTTGTTCGCTGCTCAGATTTAAGCAGATCTTTAATTCCGTCTCTTAAAAGAGCAGAGCCGCAGGTGGAATGCTAACGTAGCGTCTGCGCAGCGGGAAAAGCTGGAGATGAAGGTAAAGGCCCCCTGTGAGAGCGATTCCCAGCAGCCCTTGAGGCCCACAGGCAGAGGGGAAGAAGAAACAGCCCGTAAGCCGACACAAAGCCGGGGGTTTTACTTCCAGGAACGCTCTCTCCCACCTCACATTTCCATATGGACATCCTCAGTAATAAACCACTCGGCTCCGGATAATGAGCCCCGTACTTCTGCACTCATTAGCGACTCCCAGGCTCCAGCGCTTTAGCCTGCGACGCTAACCTGACGCCCCACTCATTTAGCTTCGGCTCTCCGTTAGCCAAGCAGCTAATTAGCTGCACTGCTTACTCTTGGCAAAGGAAAGCTTCGGCCCTGCTCACCACAGGCTAAATCTCCATTAGCCACGAGGCTAATCAACGCCGCCAAGCTTTGTTAGCATGGCGGCGAGTCATTAGCGAGGCTCACTTCATAGTCCGCGGCGGGCAGATGGTGCTTATTATCTCAACTTGTTAGAACCTTGAAGAAAATGTGCTTTTCATTTCTCCCATAGTGTATGATTGCAGAAAAAATATATGTTTTTATCGAACATTGATGGATCAACACATTTTGTGGGAAAATAAATCATAAAAAGCGGTTTGTTTTGTTCAAAAATCGTATAAATGTATGAGGTGGGGATTACTTTTGCTAAAGTAATATGTCTCACACAATATTTAAGTTAATACTATCTGTTTATTTTGATTAAAAATGTAAAAAGATCCTGAAAACTTTGAAGGAGATCCCATTGTAATTTATTATGGCTTTACAGTAGTAACAATACATACATTTCATTATATTATATGATTAATATTTTCTAAATATGATGGATTTATTATAAATATGGTGATTATAAATAAGGTGAGTGAGTTTATGCTTAAAACAAAATATATATCAGTGGGGTCAGAAAATAAACTTAATTCAAAGGGAAAACAAGATTATTTTTCTGGTAGATTTTTTTTTCTTGTTTTAGGCATAAAGTCACTTAATTTTGATGATTGTTGACGTTTATTTTTCTGAAAAGTGTTTCAGAATGAAGTGAGTTTCCCAACGGTGTCAAAAAAATGTATGTATAAAAAGAGAAAACTAAATTATTAAAACTATTTTTCTCAACCCGTTGACAGATATTTTTTTCTTGTTTTAAGCATAAACTCACTTTCATTCTGACAAAAAAGACTTAATATCTAATATTAGTATCTAGTAATTTGCCTTCCCATGTTTTCCATTACAAATAAAAAATTCTTAAATCAAGATACAAAACAATAGTACTTGGTCAGAAAACCTTTTTCTTTTTGCAGTGTATCGTTAGCAACATTATGAAAGTGAATAGCACAACAATGCCGGTTTAAACACATATATCTACTGGGTACAATATGCGTCACATGACCAAACATCATCGTTTCATCATCATCGTTTAGTTAGTTTTCACAGTCAGCGTGAAAATGCAGAGAGTGTGCCTTCAAAAAACTCATTTCACAGGACAAATGAAAGGTTCAGAGACTTTCCTGATGCCAGCTAGGTTAATAGTGATTAAACAAACGTCCCTAGTCATCCATATTGTCTGTGGCATCCATACGGAGTCTCCGGACCACCTATACACAACGACCGCAAGCTAATTACTGAGTGGATTTGGCGCACACAAACCTGGCAGCCTCTGAGAACAATAATCCAGCTATCACAGAGCATGCTGGGGGAAACAGACCATGTTGTATGTAATTTATCCGGCTACACGGCGGTCTGTGCTGTAATTAACATCATCTTTTCCACAGAGCCACTGGCCGACACCGGCCCAAACAAATGAGCGCTGTTTAAAGCAGCTTTTCTGGCCAGCCCGCTGCTGACGGGTCATTAGGATGATTGAGATGATTTTTAGCAAATAAGAAGGAATCGGCGCACACAGTGTCTGTGCATTTAGTAAGCCTGTAATCATCTGATTCGCCCCGCAGGTCAGAACGGTAGATGTAATTCGGATATTCAGAGAGTGGGAACGTTTCTTTCAACGTTTCTTTTCCATTACAAACATCTACACATTCTTAAATCAAGATAGATGTACTTGAGAAGCAAAACAGCTTAAGATTCGACGTTTATTTTTCTGAAAAGTCAACGCTATCTCGCGTCCAATCCGTACGATATGTCTAAACTCCAGAAAATCATCCGAATTGGCCAACTCGTAAAATATGTAAGATTTAGAAAAAAACTTACAAATTTGTACGAGTGAGGTCGTATGAATTTGTACGAATTAGCCAGCTTGTAAAATACGTGCAAAATGCCGTGAGATAGTGTTGGAAAAGTGTATCAGAATGAAGTGAGTACATGCTTAAAACAAGAAAATATATCTGCCAATGGGGTCAGTTTTTCTTTTCTTTTTTCTTGTTTTAAGCATAAACTCGCTTCATTCTGACAAAAATTTAGCACAACCAGACTTAATATATTGAGTCATTCTCAAGTAAATGCATTTTGATTTAAGAATGTTAGGGTTAGGGTTAGGGTTAGGGTATACAAAAATACTAATATTTCAGCTTCTCTCGATTATTAAAACATTATCGTCTGCGATATTTGCAATATATCCCAAAAATGAATCTCGTCTAGACTGTTTGTGAATAAATGTGTGGGTATTTCTTTTCTCTTTTTTTTTTTTAAATTGGTGAAACAATTTTCATTCAGAAAATGCTAGGATTAAATTATGCTAAAAAATGCTACATTAAATTTAAAACATTTTTGAAGTAGAAAAAACGGAAAAAGTCCTTTAAATTAAACTTTAAAAAGTTATGAACAGTCTTAAAGAAAGAGAAAAAAAATGCCTTCCGGAGATTCTGTACTCTTTCAGAAGATGCGTAATAGCGCCCCCTAGTTTATAACAGTGAAAACAAGGATTGTTGGAAAATTCCATCAATGGCAGGGAAAGAGTTATAGTAAATAGTGTCCGTTTTGATGTTGACTTTAACCATTAACGTTTTCAATTAAAAACGTAAAACTTTTTAAGTGTTTTGGCCGTTCGTTTACACGGCAACAGCGTTTTGGGTGCCTGAAAACGCAAACATTGAAAACGGGTTTCAAAGTGAAAAAAAATAAACGTAAATCTCTGAAGACGGTAACGTCATGCACATACGTATTACGTGTTCAGTCTATAGTGTTTCATCGCCATCTAATGCGAATACAGCGTTTTTAGTCGTTTTCGCGGATCCTTGTGAATGGGGATCGTTTTGACAATGGTGTCGTCTGTACACAAAAAACTAAAAGGAAAAACATCTCCATTTTAAGCGTATCGTTGTCGTGTAAACGTACCCTCAGTGACCACCCCATTCAGACTACAGAACCGATAACAATAAAGACATCAACGTAGAATATCACAATACAGTGTAATTTGTCGTCTGTCCCTTTAAATGCTTGAACTCTTTAAAGTCATGTGATTTTCCGATTGTCTGGAAATGTTTTTATCGTTCATCAGCTGAAAAAACAACAACAATCACTATGAAAGTGATTCTAACGATATCATTCCTCTGTGTTGCTATTGTTTGCAGGGCAGTGAACTCTACGATTCCTTTACATTTAGAATGATTTTTAAAACTAAATCTTTATCGTTATTGTTACAGATATCGTCCTTGATGTGAACAGGCCGTAATGCTAGTGATTCAGTGCACTTCTCTCACAGACAAACCGGGAATCTCCAGTCGATGAAACCAGGAAAGAGGCTGCTGGCAGAAACGCGTGCATTGGCGCATCGACTCACCCCGAACATTTGCCGTAAATCTGGGTCCCGGAAGCGGAAGGGGATGTTGGAGACGTGTAACCGCTTGGGCTGCTGTTTTTCCGTGGAGTCTGAATGTTGCACCTGCTGGGAAACTTCTGTTTGCGTCACGTCTTCCGTCTGTCCGAAGAAAACAAAGACAAAAGAGCCGTCCGTTCATTAGTGCACATAGCCACAGGTTAGACTCAGTGAAGAAACAAACAAACAAATGAAGGATAGTAAGTTAGCCTACTTATCCGCGGCTATCATTTTTCACTCAAGCGGCACGCGGATAAGCAGACGTTGAGTTATGAGGGCCTACCTGAGGTCATGCATCTACGATACGATTATTAATCTCCACCTGTTACTGTCTGAGGAGCCTAAACACACAAGATATACTGACAAATATCTGGTACACACACTCACACTCAGGCCATTGGCTTGTTGTTTCCATCATTATGTTGATGATCCGCCACAAATGAAACTTCAGACGCGTGTGACAGATGTTTGCTCTCTCCGCTAGCTCATTCCAGCAGAACGACACACGCACACACACACGCACACTCATTTCCATGTGCTCCCTTACAGCACCATGTCATCAGAATGTCATCATTGAGGTAAAAAATGTTCAGATTCATTCAAACACGCACACATACACACACAAGCGCGCGCGCGCACACACAACAGCAACAACATCAACAAATCTCCCCAGAGCATCATGGGCTTCATCAAAACATCAACACAGAGCACCAACATTATTGCATCAGCTCATAACGGAGACACACACACACACATGCAGTAAGTCTGAAAAGTCATTTGATGAATCTGACAAAAACATAAAAGTATCCTGATACATTGCTAGATATATTGCAAGTGCAATTGCATACACTCTTAAAAATAAAGGTTCTTTATTTGGCTTTAAACAAACCTTAAAGGTTGTATCAGCGATTTCAGGCCCCCCCAAAAAAAGATCACATTCATCTAATCTTTCCTAACGATCTGCTAGCTGCCCGCCCATAAGCATGCCGTCAAAAAACCGCGCCTCTGTAGGCAGCCTAGGCTCTGAGATCTGCACACAAAAACAGTTGGTTTCACCAACCACTCAAAACCAAAATAAATAGTGTTCCAACCAATCACCGACAGGGGGAGGGTGTTTTGAGGTTTTGCGCCAGCTTCTTCTTCAGCTCCGACTTCGCGTGCAGCCGTGCACGAGCACAAAACCTCACAACACCCTCCCCCTGTCGGTGATTGGTTGGAACACTATTTGTTTTGGTTTTGAGTGGTTGGTGAAACCAACTGTTTTTGTGTGCAGATCTCAGAGCCTAGGCTGCCAACAGAGACGCGTTTTTTTGACGGCATGCTTATGGGGCGGGCAGCTAGCGGATCGTTAGGAAAGATTAGATGAATGTGATCTTTTTTTTTTGGGCCTGAAATCACTGATACAACCTTTAAACATCAATGGAGCCTTTCCATTCCAAAAAAACTTTCTTTAAAGTGGAAAACCTTCTTCAGATTTCTTTTTAAATGTTCCACACACTAAGAAAAAATTGTTAGGCTATTTTAAGAACTCTTCACTGAAAATGATTATGGAAAGATTCCAAAAATGGTTCTTCTATGACATCACTGTGAAAACCCCCTTCTGGAACCGTCTTTTGTAGGAGTGTATGTTGCTTTAAGAGAGGAACAGAGCCAAATATAAGTCATTATTCACTGAAAAATGATTCTTCTCCAGGTCTCAAATGTCACTTGCAGCATTAATGTCGTTAACTAAAACCGTAAAAAAAAAACAAAAAAACATTTTGTTTCTTTCAAATAAAATAAACATTAACTGAAATAAAGTACAATATTTAAACAAATATATACATTTTGTTTCAGCGTAATTCTTCACTAAACTTGATGTACTAAAATAAACTAAAACTGAAATAAAACTATAAACCAAAAATAATAATAATAAAAAATAATATAAAAAAATATAAAAAAATAATATAAAAAATAACATCAAGGACGATATCTGTAACATAATAATACAAAAACACAAAAAAAAAAAACAAAAAAAAAACTTTAACTAAATTTTAATTAGAAAATATAAAGATACAAACTAATTCAAACCATTAATAAAAACTAAAACGTAACGATTTCAAATATCACTGGTTCTGGTTTTTGGTTTTGCAGAATATTGTAGAAATAACTGATAAGCTACACGTTTAGGTCATGTTTTACTATAGAAAAAAAGCAAGAAAAGAACATTAAACCTTATTTTAGGACCATTGCATTGACAAAAAAAGCCAATAAACCCATTTCAATCATGACAACTCTCATATTTTTAGCATGTTAATGTTGCAGAGCAAGTATAGACTTGCTACTGCTAATACACACAGAGACGCTGTGAGCATGTAAGATCTGCTGCTGCTGCTGCTGTTGTATAAAGACACACACATAAATCCTGTAGCAGATCTAGGCAGGTGGAGCTGGGGAGGTGGAGGGGTTCAGGGGAACTAGCTTACAGCAAACACTGAACCAGACTATTTAAATGTTGAGCAAGCAATCTCATTGGCTGCAGGATCAGCAGAGGCCAATCAGCTTGTGCCATGCGGTAATGATGTGATTGGTTGCAGATTGCATGTAAAGGACCAATCAGCCTGCGCCCTCTAGAGTTTCAGGACTGAACTATACATTTTCACTGCAAATTCTCATTACTGTAATTAATGCATATGTTTGTTTATAGTTCTCAGTGATAATTCTCATTATATTTCCAGTGCTGTAATAGAGTCATTTTTTACAGTAATGCCATAGAAATTACTGTTATATATAATTTACTTTATTTATTTTTAAATGACTTGATGGCATAAAACAAATAATATCATTACATATTAGCTTTAATTTAAGCTTTAATCTAATTTACATAATATTTATTCTTTTCTTTTTCATTATGGAAATGATAATTGGGGGAACGTGCTTAATGATCATATAAATAATGTCCCAATCAAAATAAACTGGATCTAAAACGATAATTTTTTTCTTTAAGCAAAAAATTTCTTATTTTTCCTTTTGATTACGACCCGAACACGTTCTTATCAAGTTTCGTCACATTCACCTTGAAGATTTTTTCTCTTGTACATGCAAAAAACAGCCTGGCGTGAGTGTGAAATCATGCAGCGCGTGATTTATGATCACATGTATGTGCATGCAGACACATGCAGAACGTAATTCATTACACACACACACACTCGATATGCGGTTCCGCTGCAGGGAGGAGTGTGATACATCGTTTTCATTTATCTCCCAGCATTAATCACCCCAGCATCATCATCATCATCACCGCCATAACGACCATGGGCTTTATTGTTGCCATTATGATAATCACTGTCCCCGCAGTAACGATGCTCGTTTGTGCTCTTTTATGGCTCTCGCCTGCGCACTGACACTGACAGCTGTCTGATTCAATCGCTCTCGGGCTCCAGGTGAAGACGGGGCCACCAACCCCGACCCGCACGGCACCCTGGGTAATGAGCAGGGGACCCGAGAGGTTAATGTCACACACACTCACAAACACACACAGTCAGTCAGTCAGTCAGTCACTCACATACATTCACTCACTCACTCACTCGCTCACTCGCTCACTCACTCGCTCACTCAGTCACACACTCACTCACACTCACACTCACTCACACAAACACACACACACACACACACACACTCCCTCACTCAGTCACTCACTCACTCACTCACTCACACAAACACACTCCCTCACTCAGTCACTCACTCACACACACTCCCTCACTCACAAACACAAACACACCCACTCTCACTCACTCACTCACCTACCCAACCTCACTCACTCACCCACTCACTCACTCACACAAATACACCCACACACTCCCACTCACTCACTCACTCACTCACTCACTCACTCACTCACTCACTCACTCACTCACTCACTCACTCACTCACTCAAACACACCCACACACACTCTCTCACTCACTCACTCACTCACTCACCCACTCACTCACACACACACACACACACACACACACACACACACACACACACACACACACTCCCTCACTCACAAACACAAACACACCCACTCTCACTCACTCACTCACTCACTCACCCACCCACCCTCTCAATCACTCACTCACCCACCCTCTCACTCACTCACTCACTCACTCACTCACTCACTCACTCACTCACACAAACACACACACACACTCAGTCACTCACTCACTCAGTCACTCAAACACACACACTCCCTCACTCACTCAGTCACACTCACTCACTCACACAAACACACACACACTCCCTCACTCAGTCACTCACTCACTCACTCACTCACTCACTCACTCACTCACTCACACACTCACACACTCACACACACTCCCTCACTCACAAACACACCCACTCTCACTCACTCACTCACTCAACTCACTCCCTCACTCCCCCACCCACCCACTCACTCCCTCACTCCCTCACTCACACAAACACACCCACACACACTCTCACTCACTCACTCACTCACTCAAACACACCCACACACACTCACTCACTCACTCACTCACTCACTCACACACACACTCCCTCACTCACAAACACAAACACACCCACTCTCACTCACTCACTCACTCACTCACTCACTCACTCACTCACCCTCTCACTCACTCACCCACTCACTCACTCACTCACTCACTCACTCACTCACTCACTCACTCACTCACTCACTCACACAAACACACCCACACACTCTCACTCACTCACTCAAACACACCCACACACACTCTCACTCACTCACTCACTCACTCACACAAACACACCCACACACTCTCACTCACTCACTCACTCACTCACTCACTCACTCACAAACACTCTCACTCACTCACTCACTCACTCACCCACCCACCCACTCACTCACTCACTCACCCACCCTCACTCACACTCACTCACTCACTCACTCACTCACTCTCTCACTCACTCACTCACAAACACTCTCTCACTCACACACACTCACTCACACCCACACACTCTCACTCACTCACTCACTCACTCACTCACTCACTCACTCACAAACACTCTCACTCACTACTCACTCACTCACTCACCCTCACTCACTCACTCACTCACCCACCCTCACTCACACTCACTCACTCACTCAAACACACCCACACACTCTCACTCACTCACTCACACCCACACACTCTCACTCACTCACTCACTCACTCACAAACACTCTCACTCACTCACCCTCACTCACTCACTCACTCACTCACTCACTCACTCACTCACTCACTCACTCACTCACTCACTCACTCAAACACATCCACACACACTCTCTCACTCACTCACTCACCCACCCTCACTCACACTTACTCACTCACTCAAACACACCCACACACTCTCACTAACTCACTCACTCACACCCACC
>NC_140209.1:26490358-26527858 GCF_951802725.1 Rutilus rutilus
TCTTTCTTTCGTCATTTCTTTCTTTCATAATTTTTTTCTTTCACTTGTTCATTCTTCCATTCTTTCTTTTGTTCATTCATTCATATGTTCATCCTTTCTTTCTTTCTTTATTTCTTTCTTTCGTCCTTTTCGTTTGTGGCTTTGTTCCTTATTTCTTTCATTGATTTGTTCTTTCTTTCTTTTTTTCATGATTTCTTTTTTGTTTGTTCGTTTGTTCTTCCTTTCGTTCATTTGTCCTATCTTTTTCTTTCGTTCAATCTTTCTTCCTATTATAATTTCTTTCTTTAGTCCACTCATCCTTTCTTTCTTCCTTTCATTCCTGTGTTTTTACTTTCTCTTTCCTTCGTCCTTTCTTTCGTTCATTTGTTTGTTCGCTCGTTCATTCATTCATTCTTTCTTTCTTTCTATTGATTTATTTTTCTTGTTGTAAGCATAAAGCTCCGTAAATGTTGTCAAATGTATGCTTAACATGAGAAAAATGTTCTGAATAAAAATAGCAAAAAGTATTTTTTTCAATAACTTAACTTAGATTTTGATCATTTTTATAACAAATACAAAACATAAAAAGATATACAATTCATTCATTCATTCGTTCCTTTTATCTTTAGAATTGGTTATCATTATGCCCAATGATGCACTTTTAATAAGACACACTCTTCATCCGAACAATAATAATGTATAATAAGGTTTAAGGACAGGGCCGTGAGCCTCCGAGAAAGACTGTAAGAGAGCGATCTGCAGATCAGTGAGAAATCCACCCGGCCGAGCGAGATTAACTAGCGAGCGTGTCCACCTTTCTGCTACAATAAATTATTCATGCAACACCATGTTCACGCTCCTCTGAAGACATAAAGAAAACAGGCCAGGAGGAGAAGAGAAAGAAGAAATCACTCACAATGAACTACCACACACGCATCATCGTCAACACATTTGAGCTTTTCTTCTCATTCAAACCGAACGCGAATGCCATCACCACAATACAGGAACAGCATAAGGACCCAATGCACTGAATAAAATGCGTAGGTATTTAGACACAGTAGCATCAATTAATGTCCCGACTGCATGAAGCAGGAATGATGCAAACCGACACGGCTCTTATTTGGTGTCACTCTGTCTGCGAGCGAGAGATAGTGATAGTTGCGCGAGCCAAACATGACAGTGATTATGTCATTATAACGGCACACAGTGTGACACATCATTACAGTGGTGTCAAGCGCTCTCTCACTGCTCATTATTTCGGACAGAGGAGCATGTACTCCCAAAACACGGCGTCTCACACTGCGGCTCCATGCGCAGGCTCCTCCACGGCTTCATAATCGGAGAATATTTCAGAAATGACTTATGAGAGACGAACCTCGTCCAGGCCGGGACGCACAAGTTCATCTAATGAAGTCAAGAGACGTTTCTAGTGTGAACTCAATGAGATCTGCTGATAGTTTCTTGCAATAAAATCAAATTTTATAGTCTTTATGCCCGTTCCTGGTCCTGTTGATTGAACAATTCATCAGTGCGTAATATTCCTAAGGGGGGAAAAAAGTCAGCTTCCTTTAAATGAACACCATAATACCTCAATAGGATGCTTTTCTGTTTGTTTATTTTACTTACTGACTCTCATAGGCCTCTCATGTTTTGTTGGAAGCATTTGCATTTCCTTCATTAAAATATAATATCTTGCTACGCCTCCAGAACGACTTTCCTTTTTTGTCTGGTTTCATCCTCCTGTCATATAGAGACAATTTTTTTTTTTTTTTTTTTTTCACCATAAATTCATCATGATACTGTACCTCCTGTTCAAAAGTTTGGGGTAAGTAAGATTTGTTGGTAACACATGCAGTTACTATAGTAATAACTATAAATTATGCATAATTACATGCAACAAAACCTAAACCAAAGCAAACCTAATCCTAACCCTATAGTAAGTGCATAGTTCCTTAATAGTATTCAATACTTAAATGTATAATTACAGTGTAACAGAGACAACTTAAAAATAAAGTGTAACCGATTTAAAAAAAAGGAAAAGATTACTTAATACTAACTAAATAAATATCAACGCTAAACTCTTGAACGCTAGTGTACGTTTATGCAGACACTTCTCTCCAAAGCAACTAAATGTGAACATTTAATCAGTTTATCCTTCCCTGAATCGAACACATGACTTTAGTCAAGCACAGTGTTCTTCAGTTTGGGCTACAGGAACAGGAAGGCTTCAATTCTGTAAGTCATTAAATAAATTAAAGAAAGAAAGAAAAGCGACTTGTTTGAAAACACAACTACTGTTAATTCACATTAAAGGAAGCAGATTTTTTTAAATATACAAAGCGACTTATAAATGAGGAGCAACACAAGCCATGTATAATTCAAGAGCAAAGCATCAGCAGTGCAGCGATAGTGAATCTCAGGAGTAAATCAGAGAAATGCAAACACGTTTAATGGCAGAACAGCAGAGAAAAAGAGGGGGAAATGTGTTTTAACTTTTTATTGCAAATGGACTGGCGTAAAAATAAGCTTCTATTCATAAAAACAGTCGCTTAACTCTAGTTGAAGCACTTTATATTAAGCGTACACTAAACAAAACCGGTGTAAAATGTTTTCACTCGTGATATTTTGAAGTAGAAAGACTGAAATAGTATTTTTTTGTATTTACAACTTTGAATCTTTTCTTTTACAGTTTGGCACGTTTACATCTTGCAATTCTTTTTTTTATACTGAGTTTATATCTCCACAGTAGAAAAAAATAAACTAAAATATCTCACAATTCTGAGCTTATATCTCGATAGCTTATATGTCTTTTTTCCTCAGAATTGTGGAAAAAAGTCAGAATTTTCTTGTTAGGACAACTTTTCTTCTCAGAATTCTGAGTTTACATCTTGCAATTCTATCTTTTTTAGAATTCTGAATATATGTCTTGCAGTTTTGTCTATTTTTAAATTCTGAATTTACGTCTTGCAATTTTGTCTTTCTTTAGAATTCTGAGTTAACATCATGCAATTCTATCTTTTTTATCATTCTGAATTTATGTCTTGCAATTCTGTCTTTCTTTAGAATTCTAAGTTTACATCATGCAATTCTATCTTTTTTCTTAGAATTCTGAGTTTACAACTAGCAATTCAGTTTTTTTTTAATTCTGAATTTACGTCTTGCAATTTTTTCTTTTTTTCAAATTCTGAGTTTACATCTTGCAATTCTGTCTTTTTTAGAATTCTAAATTTATGTCTTGCAATTTTGTCTTTCTTTAGAAATCTGAGTTTACATCATGCAATTCTTATTTTTTTTTCTTAGAATTCTGAGTTTACATCTTGCAATTCTGTCTTTTTTAGAATTCTAAATTTACATCTTGCAAATTTGTCTTTTTCAGAATTCAGAATTTATGTCTTGCAATTTTGTCTATTTTTAAATTATGAATTTAAGTCTTGCAATTTTGTCTTTCTTTATAATTCTAAGTTTACATCATGCAATTCTATCTTTTTTCTTAGAATTCTGAGTTTGTAAACTCAAGTGCAATTCTGTCTTTTTTTGAATTCTGACATTACATTTTAGAATTCTGAGTTTACATCTTGCAATTCTGTCTTTTTTAGAATTCTGACATTACATCTTAGAATTCTGAGTTTACAACTCGCAATTCAGTTTTTTTTTCTCTACGGAATATAAATGTTTTATCTTTTATCTTTTTATATACAAATATATCTCACAATTCTAAAGGTCCTTGCAAACTGAGTCAAAACACCTCTCAAAATGCTTGCTACGGATGCGAAAAATGCAGAAAATCGGACGAAAGTTTCGGAGGCAGTGTGCAAACGTGATTGACACAATGTGAGGTCGTATTTATTTTTTAACGTGCGAAAATTTTGCACACACTCAGTGTCCAAGGACCTTAACTCTTCTTCTCAGAATTCACATGATGTCGAGATGTCAAAACTGACTGTCAGAAAAGTTCTCAGAATCGTTCATTATCATCTTGCAATTCTAAGTTTAATCCTTGCAATTCTGACTCATTTTATTTTCAGAATTGAGAGAAAAAGTCTTAAATGTCTCCTTGTCTGGACCTTTCTTCTCAACAAGCTTCCACAGAAAGCTCCCTGTTAGCATGTGTGTGTGTGTGTGTTTGACGCACCGGCGCTGTGTTGTTCCCGCTGCTGATGGCTGGCGTGTTGCTGTCGGCGTTGGCCAGATCGCTGTGAGTCTGTGCCGGCGTGTAGAGCGTCAAGCCGTGATCCGGGACGCGGTTCTGTCCCGCGTAGTCTTGCGTGGGAAGAGTGTGTGTGGCGCTGAACTCATTCTGCGGGGGATGCCCGTACTGAGGGGTGTACGTCTGGGCCATGTCCGCCGGATTGCTGGCCTCCTGGTTACCCTGCGAACACCAATGCAAACAAAAGCATACATTAAACCCCTGCGGCCGTCGCATATAGGGCCGTATGTTCAAACTGAATGTTTTTATCTTTCCAAGCGCGCCTCTGATGGGCCGATCAGGGAAAACGGGCCGCCCTGCGCTTTAAATAGGCCAGGAAAACAACGATCACATCTCACGGATGATTACAGACACGCTTGATCATTACTAATGAACAGACTTTGTGTTGTTGTAGAAGCCGCTCGGAGGACTAGAGGCCACTGGGATTTTTCCACAGCGCAGAAAAAAAGGAAATCAGTCTCCTTACGATGTTTTGACTGAGAGCTTTGATTTTCCTGACAGGTTACTAATGTTAACAGCGGTCGACACTTTAACACGTCTTCACACGAACACTTTCTGCTCAGCGGTGTTGAAAACCAAGTTGTTTGTCAAGCTACAAGCTTCCCTATAAAGCCTGCTGTGTCATATTTGATACGCACATTTCAAAGGCCTTGAAATGATCAACTTTTGCTGAAACACCTGTTGTACACAAACTACTATATGCCTTCTGTCATCTGATTGATATGTTTTTAGTAAGTAAAAGGGATTTTATAAAAAAAGTTCACCTTCAGCTTGTGGCTCACGTGTCTTTTAATGGTGAAATCTGAACTGATTTCTCTAAAGTTAACATAAGAATAACCTCAAGATTTCAAGATGAACACTTACTGGACTGAAGCAACTTAGTTTTACTTGATTTTTCTGCACACACAAAAAAGTGTTAATAATCATGCTCAAATGAGAGTATCAAATATGATCATCAGGCTTTTGAGGAAGATTTATTAGTTCATCTGTTCATTGTATTGCATTGCATTATGTTTTAAAACCACAGAGCTTTGACATCATAAAACTAAGCATGTAAATATCATCTTACCAAGACATATTATTGACGACTGATATTTATATGCATTTTATGTAAGTAGTCTGCTATACTGTAAAAAATATCCCCTTGATTTACATTAAAGCTATGTGAACGGCCATATAAATATCAACATTGTCAATATTTTTGCACAGTTTGGGCCTCACTATATCATACTATATGAGCCATAAAAGCCTGATGTATAGTATGATACTCAACAAAAAATATTTTATATATATATATATATATATATATTACATATAATTTATATATAATTCCAAGATATAGATCACTGTGGTCCATGGCAATATTTTACTGGAAATAAGACTTATGGGTAAAAATAAATAAATAAATAAATAAATAAATAAATAAATAAGAACCTGTATTAAACAGATAAAGTGGAAGGAATCTCTGAATGCGGGAGGTAGATAAATGCACTGGATTTTTCCCGTTTGCCTGTTCTGGTCATGGTTATTTGGTGTTTGTCTCAGCTGTTGTTCCTGCAGATCTTTTCCTGGAGTCTTAATGAGCCGAGAACCGTCAGCCGCTGTAAATGAGCGGGAATTAAACCTACACAGAGAGTTCCTGAACAAACCGCAGGTCCCAATTAAAGCTAGCGGATACAGGACGAGAGTAACGTGAGATCAGCGCTCACAGTCGCTTTCTGTCGGTTTCGTCTCCTCTTTATTCCTGTTTGTCCTGTGGAACTACCAGCAGGGTCAGAAACTACAGCAAAATCACACCGAAAGTGACACAAATACCCATGCTTTTAATGTGGCGGCAAAACAATGTCACAAATAGTGCAAAACGCTAATATATACTGAAAATGAAAGTGGCAACAAATATGCAGAATAATCAATATGTTAAAACTGATGACATAAAATGGTGAAAAAGTGGTCTCTCTCCTCAGCTGCCCCTCATTACCCAGTTTGACTCTCACATTAAATATTCCTCTAGAACCCATCAAATAAACCTTTTTCTGTCTCTTTGCTGAGTGCGTGTTTCTGCTGCTGCGTCATTCTGATCCCAGATCAGTTCAGAGCGACTCTCTAACGCACATTCAGAACCGCAGACATCATTAAGATCAAACCCACAGCGGAGATCAATAACATGATACTTTATTTATGCGCGCACATTATGCAAAAACTACATTTGATCAAATGTGCAGTGCAGAACCCAAAGCCCAACGCAACTCTTTACCATAATGCAATTTGCTTGACATGACCCTTCATTTCCAGTGTAATGAATCAGAAGTGATATGACAGGTTTATAAAATCATAATTTTATCTACTTGCATTTTAAAGTGCCCTATTACGATATTATTAAAGGCTTATAGTTTCAATCTGAAGGTCTCCTACAATAGGTTTATGTGCATCAAAGTAAAAAAAATAAATATATATATTATTTTTCTCAAAATATGCATTGCAGCATCACCTCTTTTCTCAGTGTCTGAAACAGTTTGATAAAGGATTTTGTCTCTGTAAATCCCTCCTTTCTGAGAGCTTACTCTGCTCTGATTGGTCAGATGGTTCAGTCTGTTGTGATTGGTCTAATCTGCTCTGATTGGTCAGATGGCTCAGTCTGTTGTGATTGGTCTACTCTGCTCTGATTGGTCAGATGGCTCAGTTTGTTGTGATTGGTCTACTCTGCTCTGATTGGTCAGATGGTTCAGTCTGTTGTGATTGGTCTACTCTGCTCTGATTGGTCAGATGGTTTAGTCTGTTGTGATTGGTCTAATCTGCTCTGATTGGTCAGATGGCTCAGTATGTTGTGATTGGTCTACTCTGCTCTGATTGGTCAGATGGCTCAGTCTGTTGTGATTGGTCTACTCTGCTCTGATTGGTCAGATGGCTCAGTCTGTTGTGATTGGTCTACTCTGCTCTGATTGGTCAGATGGCTCAGTCTGTTGTGATTGGTCTACTCTGCTCTGATTGGTCAGATGGCTCAGTCTGTTGTGATTGGTCTACTCTGCTCTGATTGGTCAGATGGCTCAGTCTGTGATTGGTCTACTCTGCTCTGATTGGTCAGATGGCTCAGTTTGTTGTGATTGGTCTACTCTGCTCTGATTGGTCAGATGGCTCAGTCTGTGATTGGTCTACTCTGCTCTGATTGGTCAGATGGACCAGTCTGCTGTGATTTGCCTACTCTGCTCTGATTGGTCAGATGGCTCAGTCTGTGATTGGTCTACTCTGCTCTGATTGGTCAGATGGACCAGTCTGCTGTGATTTGCCTACTCTGCTCTGATTGGTCAATCAATATATTGTTTTATGTGGGCAGGATGATTTTCACATTGTTTCGAAACAACAATTCTAGGCTACAAGATCCAGTTCTCAAAAGTCTTGTGAACAAATATTTAGCATGGGCTTTATGGCCTCATTTCAGTGACTTAAAAATAGACTTCGCAAAACACGCATAAAAGTAATTTTCTCAAAACTACAAACTTTTACATACATGCTGCTCACATATTATTGTAGCAGAGTTTGCCCTGAATACAGTGTAATCAGATGAAAACGTTATAAGTAACAGAAATAAGCACAAATGTCAGCACATGTCAAAACATCTCCAGGGCATAAAAATATCAAATATCAAATTGTTATAAAGTAAAGATTATAAATATTATAAAATACTCTGTAGTATGCAAGTATTCCAGTCCCAAAAGCACTCAAACTCAACTTACCGACCTGCAAATACAATCTAGTGCCCTTAACACCTCTGAAAACACTTTCATGACGCAATGCAAAACACAGTACAAAGCATTGAGTTTCAAAGCAGCGCAGCAGTGAAACACACACACACTCTCTCTCTCTTTAAAAAGGGCAACGCTCCGAGTCACACGGGGAGAAGAAGGAGCTTATTAGCGAAACACAAAGCCACGCTTGCTGCCGTCTGATCTCCACTGCTGCTCTGAAGTGTGTGACAAACACATTTTCTGGGGGCAGATGAACCAGACCAGAAAAAAGAGGCTCGTAAATCAGAGGAGACGCCAGCGTCCTGGAGAGACCTTCAACCCCTCAGAGTCCAGCGCCGATGCCCTCGCATCCCACACACACACACGCGCGCGTGCACGCTAATTACTGCTCACACACGCCTTCAGAGAGACAGGAAAGAGCCATCAGGGAGAGCCGAGGTCTCGAACACCTCTCAAAGCAGACAGACTTTGAGTTTTTCTGGGTATTTTCATTTATTCATGACCTGAAAAAGCTGCGTTCTTCTATTCGGTTAATATAGCACATCATGAGCTAATTACAATATGACCGCCCACATTTACATAATATCAGCATTCAGTAACTCAACTCTTCCTGATGTAAACTACAGCAGTCAACATTTGAAGTGGATCAAAAAAGTTCATCAAAGTTGTCCTAAGACAAGAACGGTATTGTTCAAAATTCATGTATAACTTTGATGAAAGGTTTTGATCCACTTCAAATGTTGCCTACTGTATACTAGTACAAAAGAAGTACAGTATCTTTCAAAAGTTTGGGGTCGGTGCATTTTTTTTATGTATTTGAAAGTAGTCTCTTCTGCTCCCCAAGGCTGCATTTATTTTTATGTACATAATAATTTTAACAGTAAAATTGTGAAACATTATTATAATTTAAAATAGCTGTTTTCTCTGTGAATTTATAGTAAAGTGTAATTTATTCCTGTGATCATTACTCCAGTCTTCAGTGTCACACTTGACATGAATCCTCTGATATGATTTGATGCTCAAGAAACATTTTCTGATTATCATCAATGTTGAAAACAGTTGTGCTGCTGCTTCATATTTTTGAGGTTTTTTTTACGATTCTTCGATGAACAGAAAGTTCAAAAGAACAGGATTTATCTCTACTGTCACTTTTGATCAATTTGATCAACTGAATGAAATCATTTCTCTAAAGAAATTGCATAAAAAGTTCCATAAAGTGGAAGGTACAGTAACTACATCAGGTCAGAGAGAGTGGAAAACGATCATGTAAAACGAAATAACAAAGTGTACGCGGTCAGGAAGCAGGAACCACAGACCTGAACCTGATCATTAGCACCCGAGAGTCCACTAAAATAACCCAGCGCCAGAACACTCGCAGTGCGCTCAGATCCTCCTGATGTGGAAGGATTCCCCCTCATTCCCTCCAATTACAGCACAACAACGGGAAGAAAGAGCGGCAGAGGGGCGGCAGGCCAATTTACAGCAGGTCTGTCCATCGGGCTCCGGTTATTAGTCTTCATTCGGTGCGCTTGAAAGCTCCGCTGTGTCGTTTTTACACCTCATTTGTGAGGGAATAAATTTGGCAAAACAAACAGCGTGTCTGTCCTCAGTCTCGACGGTTTTCCCTTCAGAAAGAGCTGAGCCACGACCCAAACATCTCACGATCTCACGCGCTGTTTGACCTCAGATACTGCCCTATACACTCTAAAAAATAAAGCTTCCAAAAGGGGGTTTTCACAGTCATAGAAGAAACTTTTTTGGTTCCCCAAAGAACATTTCAGTCAACAGTTCTTAAAGGATTAGTTCACTTCAGAATTAAAATTTCCTGATAATTTTCTCACCCTCACGTCTTCCAAGATGGTCATGTCTTTCTTTCTTCAGTTGAAAAGAAATGAAGGTTTTTGAGGAAAACATTCCAGGATTTTACTCCATATAGTGGACTTCAATGGGGTCCAACAGAATGAAGGTCCAAATGTCAGTTTCACTGCAGCTTCAAAGTCTCGACACGATCCCAGCCGAGGAATAAGAGTCTTATCTAGACAAACCATCGCTCATTTTATAAAAAAAATAAACATGTATATACTTTTTAACCACTTGCACTGGCTGTGATGCGCCACACATTACGTAATCACGTTGAAAGGTAAAAAAAGTCTAAAAAGTAAAAAAATATATAAACGTTTATTTTTTTATAAAATGAGCGATGGATTGGCTAGATAAGACTCTTGTTCCTCGGCTGGGATCGTGTCGAGACTTTGAAGCTGCACTGAAACTGACATTTGGACCTTCAACACATTGGACCCCATTGAAGTCCACTATATGGAGAAAAATCCTGGAATGTTTTCCTCAAAAACCTTCATTTCTTTTCAAATGAAGAAAGAAAGACATGAACAACTTGGATGACATGGGGGTGAGTAAATCATCAAGAAATTTTAATTCTGAAGTGAATGTTTTTCTCAGTGTGATGAACATTTTAATATGAACCTTTTTCCAGTATAAAGAATCTTTTGTAGAATGGAAAGATTCTATCTTTCATGGAACCAAAGATTCCAATAAAGAACCTTGATTTTTATTTTTTTATTTTTTCAAGTGTACACGCTTACAATGAATGCCAATATTCTTTTGAGATATGACAGTGTACTAAGTTCTCGTTTGTGTTGATTGTGAGAATCAGCCTGGTCTCAGATGTTTGGAAATCCACTAGAAAAAAAAATCAATATGGAGAGCATCTCAGATCATTGAACAGAAGACAGTTTGTGTTCATATTGAGATCTCTGACTTTTACTCATATACTTTGGTATCTTGGCAAATCTGAGCTCAGTTTGAGATAGAGACATCGTGAGAGTCATTTTCTCAGGAGAAACATCTAAAAAGCATGAGACTTTTCACCATTTGCCGTCCAATTACTCTCATTATTGTCTAAAACAGAAATGTAGGAAAGAGTGTATAGAAAGTCAATAGAACTAAACATTATATTTTGAATAGTTTCAGCTCTAGTTAACAATAACAACACTGTTTTTGCACATACAAACACCTCTCACACGTTCTTCAAAGGATGTAAAATCAATGTGTTATTTATAATACTCTTAAACAGCTGTGTATCACACAAGTAAAACAGAGGCAAAGCTTTATGTTGTGTGTGTGTGTGTGTGTGTGTGTTCTGGGACTCGCAGTAATCGTCTACAACAGGCATCCGTGGCCCGTTCGTCCTCTGAGACCGAAGCTGAAAGTGTCTTAATAAAGCAAAAAGACAGAAGATCATTTTAAACTCTTATGACACACGGCGAGGCCTCCTGCAACTCTCACCGGACCACACAACACACTAATAAACACCACCGCACATCACGCTCATGATCTCAGACTGAGACAGACCTGCCGGACTGAACCAACACGCAAAATATAGACTTCAACTCAATTAAAAATGACAGTTATCATCAAATAAACCAGACCAGAACAACTGGAAACCACCAAGATAATTTTATAAATGTCACATCCACCAACTGGAGTGCCCATGACACACACCAGAGGGCGCTCATCCGCACTCATGGACTGCATTTCCCATAACCCAATGCCTGGACTCATTATGCTTGATTACTTACACCTGTGTCTCATTATCTTGTTAATGCCTGCCTATTTAAGCCCTGTGTTTTCACTCATTCTTTGCGAAGTCTTGTGTGTGTCAAACTGCATTTCCGTTTTGACATTTGCCTGTGTTTTTCTACCATGTTGTCTTTTTGGATTATCTGCCTTGTGTTTTGACCTATTGCTTGTTTTATGGATTATGATTCTGGATTGCCCTTATAAAGCTGCATTTGGATCCTCAACTGTGTCTCTGAGCAGTGTGCGATAGAGATGCGCGGATGGGCTATTATTTCATCCGCAACCGCATCACAAAACTCATCATCCGTCCGCCATCCATCCGCACCAACGTTTTTGACCAATTTTCAAAACCGCACCCGCCCGCCATCCGCTGATTGGTGTATACATATATTTTTCATTTGATTGGTTCAACCGCCCGCCACCCGCCCGAATTTAATTAAAATATTATTTTTCGTCACGTCATCCACCCGATCCGCGGTTTATCCGCGGAGTCCGCGGCTGTAACCGCCAACCGCGCATCTCTAGTGTGCGATACGATTTTGAGTGTATAGTGTATAGTATATATTAGAGATGCACCGATGTATCGGCCAATTAAAGCTATTATTTTCACTATCGATTGTTTAAAATCAAACTATCGGTACCGGCCGATATCATTCTGAATATCAGCTATCATATTAGCGGAGACATTTAGTCTCGATGCGTCACTAGGATATATCACTGTATGTAAGCGTGCTGAATTTATGCAGGTTCTTGTATATGCAACTTTATATAATGAGGTGGGTGATAATATATTACACTTTGCAAGGAAATAAACAAAAAGGAGTCAGTGAGATGTGCTTTATAGTACATGTCTACAGTAAATCTCTCCTCAGAAGTGTGTTTCCTCTGGTTCAGATGGAGGATGATGTTTCCCTCAGGCGCTCAAAGAGAGATGAAGATATGAAGGATATAAAAGCGTTAATGATGCATGATCCTCATCTTGTTAATGGGAGGGTTATTAAGAGTAATTATCTCTGATAGAAGAGAGATCATTCCTGAGAGCTTGAGAAAATCTGTCCCGATGATCTTGCCTGATCCAAACACAAGACAGGAGAGGAGCAAACCTTGTTTAAAGTGTCTTGTTCCTGTTGCGAGACAGCAGAAGCTGATTCACCAAACATTTTGAAGATTAAAATTCAGGGTTTTTTTTTTTAAGTTAAGAACACAGTATTTGTATTTCATGAAATACTTAATGTTTTTCTGAGGATCTTGAAAGACTTCCTGAAAAGAATGTCTAAGGTTTCATTTGTTAACACTAGTTAGTTACATTAATAAATATTTTAAATTATACCCAATGTCAGTTCATTTTAACTAATCTAAACATAATTTAAAGCAATTTTTAATCTCAGTTAATGTTAATTTCAACATTTACATTATTAAAATAAAAATCACGTGTTAAGATTATTTAATGGACCTGAGCCAGTGTTTTATTATATTATTATTATTAATAATAATAATAAACGAGTCTACTTCTTAATATAACCTCTATATAACCTCATACCATATGGCCATAAAACATCAAAGCCTCTCACTTAATTCTTTGGGGAAAAATATGATGTTCTCAAGCAAATATCTTTCTATGCTGAAACTTTAGATTGATGTTACATAATAAAGGTGTCCACTGCATCTGCCTTCAGGTCCCAGCACACACACACACACACACACACACACACACGATATTCAGCACTCATGAGCTCTAATGAGACAAAGTTAAGAAGTAAAACTATATGATGCAAACTGACAAAACCTCCTACACCTCACCTCATTACTGACCCACAGAGAGAGAGAGAGAGAGAGAGAGAGTGAGACTGAGAAGACACACTTCATTGCCTTCGTCCAATTAAATGTCTTGAATTGGATGGAGGGCTGGTGACCACACACATAATTGATGCCACCGTGTACTGTATGTGTGTGTGTGTGTGTGTGTGTGTGTGTGTGTGTGTGTGTGTGTGTGTGTGTGTGTGTGTGTGTGTTTGCGTTTCATGTCTTCCTCAATTTCATTCAGATTGATTTATCAGTGCACGCTTTCTCTGCATGTATGTGAGCTTTTCTGTAATGAAATCTACACCTAGTTCAAAATAAATAATTTAATGCGAAAATTAAGTGTTTTTTTTATTCTTCGTCTTACAATGAATTCACTCCAAACTCATCCATGAATTTAGTCTGAAGGGTTGTTATCCTTTACCATAAAAACAAAACTTGTTTTATTTCAGCTAACTTCTCATTTTCATTCAATTTAACTTAAAGTTTTAAAAACTAAATTAATAACTAAAAGTAAATAAAGTAAAACTAACATAATAAAAATGTATAAAACCTGTTGGTAACACTTTATTTAACAGTGTCCTTGTTACATATGTTACATGTACTTAGTATACCATAGTATTAACAGTAAATTATGCATAATTACATGCAACTAACCCTCAACCAAACCCTAATCCTACTCTAACCCTATAGTAAGTACATGTAGTTAATATTACTCAGTACTTAAATATATGACTACAATGTAACAAAGACACCTTAAAATAAAGTGTAACCAAACTGTTAGACATATTTTTAGTAATAGGCATTTTTTTTAAAGCCTAAAAACAAACTAATAAAGATGACAAAAAATTGTAAAGTAAAATGAAGTAAAAGTAAAATGAATCTAATTCAAAATAATAACAAAAAGTATATAAATTATACTAGAATAACACTGATCTGAGCAAATAAAAGCTCTTATCTGGTGATTTGACTGTTTATATACTTATCTGGTACAGAAATGTTTTGCTTTAAAAACAACATTGTTCTATATTTCTTAAAAAAAAAAAATTGTATTCAGACGATTTTACGTGTAACTCAAGTATCTTTTCGGGACTGTATTATACAATTGAATGACAGCAAATGAGATCGACACCTGTTGAAATTAACCGAAACCTTATTTTTGACATAATTTAGCCAACATAAGCAAGCGAGAATCATTCAAACACTGTAGGACGACACATACACACACACACACACACACACACACACACACACACACACACACACACACACACACACACACACAGTGAAGTATGAGCAATAGTGAAAGTGATGCTTGTCTTAAAGCACTAACAAGGACCAGAATTGATCTGTGACTATAGTTGACAGAGGAAGAGATTTCACACACTCAGCTGAAAGAGAGAGACGTTCACTAAGCACACACGTGTCAGGAGACGTTCACTAAACACACACGTGTGTCAGCAGGCGTTTGGGATGTCCAGCTCTAATGGCGGCCGGCGTGACTGTCGGAGGGAGAAAATGACTTGCTGAAAAGCAATTGACTGATCCGCGTCCTTTCTCACGGGATCACTGACCCATGAATCTTTCATTAGAGCCCGATATGCATGCGTGTGTGTGTGTGTGTGTGTGTGTGTGTGTGTGTGTGTGTGTGTGTGTGTGTGTGTGTGTGTGTGTGTGTGTGTGTGTGTGTGTGTGTGTGTGTGTGTGTTCACCTGCACTCTGTCATCACTGCTGCACTTGAGCTACAAACTCCTCATGACTTAAATCAGTTCAACTACAGTCACACTAGGAGTTAACTACAACAAGCTACTAACAAAAATGCTAATAAAAATATTTAAAACACACACACACACACACACACACACACACACACACACACACACACACAAACACACACTTTCATGTGACACTTTAAAAACATTACCAAAATTTTATAGATCTAAAACTTTTTAATAATTTAATTTGTCTATCCAGGGTTTATTCAAATATTGAAAATGAAATGAAATTATTAATTAAAATGTATCGACTGAATATATAGGAATTCTTTTTATTTAAATTAATGAGCTTATATAATTCAATATCAATATTTTATCTTACTTGTACAAATAAATTATATAATATCAATAAAAAATATATATAATATCAATAATAAAAAAAATCAATAAAAATTGAATAACTATATTATATATTACTAAGAAATAAAATACAAATAAAAATAAAAATACAAAATTATAAATTATAAAAAAAGAAAATGCATAGGGATAAGCCGCAGTAAAATACAAAATAATTGCATTACAAAATTATGTTTTAATACTACTTAAAAAAAAAAAAAAAAAAGACAATTGAAACAAACCTATTGACAAACCTATTGAATGACGAATATGTGAATTGAAAACAAATCTTCTAAATGCAAAAAAAAAAAGTGTGACAATGCACTTTTGAATGTTAGATTCTGATTGGTTGACAGGCATTTAATGGTGTCAGCTGATGAATTATCTACAGTATAATGGCTATGAAGCACTTCTCAAACACTCGTTCAATGCCTGAAATTAACTTATACACACTATTAGCAGAGATAAGAACAAGACAAAGACACTTTCAAGGAAGTGACACTTTCAAACTATACCAGCTGCTTAGGCGGTTTCTATACATGGAAACTTGAAAAACTGGACACTTTATGTCTTAAAGTTTCACTGCTACATGCCGGAGAACTAGTTTGTGAGTGGAAAAGATGTTTTGAAAACTGCTGAGCCACTGAAACATGTAGTTAAGTTGGTGGCATCACCACTTCTGGTTTGCATCACTGCAGTGACAGACTCAAAACAGAAACAGGTGGAAGTCGAGCGACGGAAAGAAAGAGGAGGTGATTGATCGGAGGACTTTGTGAGAGTTGCGTAAGGAGTTGTCGGTCTCAGCGGAGGCGTGAGGCTCAGAGATTGATGCACACATTACCGGCTTCAGACCTGAATGAACCTACACAGATCAGATGGTCTCCGCCAGCTGTTCTCCCACCTCCAAACTTTCACCCCGCGCCGCTTACGCGTGGAGGAGCTCCGGGTTCGGGAGATGCTGGAGTGTGGAGAGTTTTATGAAGAGGAAAAGCGAATCAATCTCGGCTCGAGATCATCCAGAAATCAATGGAGCTCGGCGTCTTCGGCGGGGATTTGAGCAGATGCACATCTATTAGTCGCGCAATTTTCTGGAAAAGGCTTTTAGAGTTTAAGGAGCGCGGCGCTCGTGTCCTCGGGGCTCCATCGGAGAAACACATAAAAGTCAGCGAACGCCCGGACGGGACCCCTGGCTCAAACATCAGAGCCCCAGCTGTGAGCCCCCCCCCGAGGGACAGAGCGCTTTAGAGACGAGGAAACTAAACGCTGAGGTGGCAGGAGAGCCAGAGAGCTGTGAAATACACATTAGAGGAAGAGAACGGACTGACAAGAACTTACAGGAGGAGATCAGGGGCCGGATTCCTTAAGATGAATTTTAAGAATTTCGTGAGAATGTTCCTATAGGTGCAATTCTTGGAAAATTCTCAGAGATTTTCTTAAAGGGATAGTTCACCCAAAAATGAAAATTAGCCCATGATTTACTCACCCTGAAGTCATCCTATGTGTATATGACATTCTTCTTTCAGACGAACACAATCAGAGTTATATTAAAAAATGTCCTGGCTCTTCCAAGCTTTATAATGGGAGTGAATGGGAGTATGTATTTGGAAGTCCATCAAAGCCTATCCATTCATGATTAAAGTGTTCTAGACGGCTCTGGGGGTTCATAAAGGCCTTCTGAAGTGAAGCGATGCGTTCGTGTAAGAAAAATATCCATATTTAAAACTTTATAGACTAAAATCACTAGCTTCCGTCAGACGGCCTACGCTAGTCGCCTACGCTAGTCGTTCAACACTTGAACTTGATGCACAACGTAACGATGAACGCGGTTGCCCAATCCTATTTGTTTGAACCGCGAGAGGCGTCAATTGCTGCATTATGTTGTGCGTCAAGTTCAAGTGTTACTCTTTTGCCATAAATCGATGCGTACGGCCGTCTGCCGGAAGCTAGTTACTTTAGTCGCTAAAGTTTTAAATATGTATATTTTTCTTACACGAACGCATCGCTTCACTTCACAAGACCTTTATTACCACCCCGGAGCCGTCTGGAGCACTTTCATCATGAATAGATGCACTTTAATCATGAATGGATAGGCTTTGATGGACTTCCAAAGACATACACACATTCACTGCCATTATAAAGCTTGGAAGATCCAGGACATTTTTTAATATAACTCTGATTGTATTCATCTGAAAGAAGAAAGTCATATACACCTGCTTCAGGGTGAGTAAATCATGGGCTAATTTTAATTTTTGGGTGAACTATCCCTTTAAGAACATATTATTTTTCCTTAATTAAATGACAGGCTTTGGTGTTTGTATGCTGGTTCTTGCCAAAGGCTCGGTGATGAATAATTAATTTGAAACAACTCAATAAATTCATTAAACTTATCCATCTTACCTTTGGGAATTTAAGACAAGTTGGAGGTTATCTGAACTTTATTTTTAAAGAAGATTATTTTTAAGAATTTTAATTATTCTTAAATTTAGTATTAAGAACAATATTTTAAAGGAAAGATACTCAAGTACTACTTCTGGGAATGCAAAAAAAAAAAAAAAAAAAAAAAAAAATTCTTGTTATAACACACAGACACACACACACACACACACACACACACACACACACACACACACACACACACACACACACACACACTAGTGCTGGACAACGATTAATAGCTTCCAAAATAAAAGTTTGTGTTTACATAATATATGTGTGTGTACTGTGTAGAAATATTTTGTATATATAAATACACACATATACATGTATACATTTAAGACATTTTTGCATTTATTTACTGTATTTTTATACATAATTTATATTATATATAAATATTTTATATATAAAAAGCAAATTTTTCTTAAATGTATACATGCATGTGTGTGTTTTTATATATACAAAATAATTATACACAGTACACACACATATTTTATGTAAACACTTATTTTGGATGTGAAAGTATATACTTTTCTAATTTATTGACTACTTTGGAATACAGGACTATTTAAAGTAATATATTATAATAATATTATTATATGAAAAACATGTATTATAATATATATATATATATATATATATTTTTTTTTTTTTTTTACTCATTTACTTAATAACTGCATAGTGATAGAGAGCAGTAAAATACTAAATAATTATATTACACAATTATGTTTCCATGCTACTAAATAATTACACCATAAAAAAAAAAAAAAAAACACATCACAGGGAAAACTATTGAGTGAAAAATGTGTGAATTGAAAATGAACCATAATGCATCATTAAAATGAAACACAAATGACACAAAATGTGACTTATATGATGCATTTTTGAATTTCAATGAACAATCATTGGAAAAAGATACAATTCTTAAGAAAATAAAGTTAAGATTATTTTGTATTCCCCCAAAAAACTTAAGAAAATCTTTAACCAGTTAGTAAGAATTGTATTAAGAGACTTTGAGACTGCTTTATAATGAGGCAACACACACTAGACACACAAAAACAGATTTCAGCAAAATATCATAATTACTTCATACTATAACTTCACTTTCATCATAAACAGAAACAAGAAATATTCAGAGCGGTTCTGATCCCACATGAATCCATCAGAGGCTGTTAATCTCTCAGCATTACACTAGTTCTGTGTTAGTAATTAGACACTGAAGCAACGCTCTTCAAACTGTTCAATCACGTCTCTCTGTGACATTTGCCGTAATCCGTCATTCATGCCATTAAAAAACGAGCAACAAAACGCTTGATTTCAGGGCCGCACACGGATTCATCAGGTATCTTCACGGAATCCTGGCTGGATTTAGACGGGAAAGACTGAAATGTCAAGGAGCAGGTGGACATCCGATGACTTTCAGCAGAAACGGGAATGATTTCATGATTAAGCGAATATTTAAGACTGATAGAGGACGGATCATGAAAACTAGCCTCGGTTTTTAACATCCTCCAAGCTCCTGCTGTTTATAGCAGATGTAATGTAATATAACATAAAACGTAATATAACGTAACATAACAGCATAAAACAACATAAAACATAACATATAACATAACATAAAACAACATAAAGCAACATAATGTAATGCAACATAACAACATAACGTAACATAACATAATACAACATAACGTAACATAAAACACAACAACATAACACAACATAACGTAACATAACGTAACAATGCAATACACTCACCTAAAGGATTATTAGGAACACCTGTTCAATTTCTCATTAATGCAATTATCTAATCAACCAATCACATGGCAGTTGCTTCAATGCACTTAGGGGTGTGGTCCTGGTCAAGACAATCTCCTGAACTCCAAACTGAATGTCAGAATGAGAAAGAAAGGTGATTTAAGCAATTTTGAGCGTGGCATGGTTGTTGGTGCCAGACGGGCCGGTCTGAGTATTTCACAATCTGCTCAGTTACTGGGATTTTCACGCACAACCATTTCTAGGCTTTACAAAGAATGGTGTGAAAAGGGAAAAACATCCAGTATGCGGCAGTCCTGTGGGCGAAAATGCCTTGTTGATGCTAGAGGTCAGAGGAGAATGGGCCGACTGATTCAAGCTGATAGAAGAGCAACTTTGACTGAAATAACCACTCGTTACAACCGAGGTATGCAGCAAAGCATTTGTGAAGCCACAACACGCACAACCTTGAGGTGGATGGGCTACAACAGCAGAAGACCCCACCAGGTACCACTCATCTCCACCACAAATAGGAAAAATAGGCTACAATTTGCACGAGCTCACCAAAATTGGACAGTTGAAGACTGGAAAAATATTGCCTGGTCTGATGAGTCTCGATTTCTGTTGAGACATTCAGATGGTAGAGTCAGAATTTGCCGTAAACAGAATGAGAACATGGATCCATCATGCCTTGTTACCACTGTGCAGGCTGGTGGTGGTGGTGTAATGGTGTGGGGGATGTTTTCTTGGCACACTTTAGGCCCCTTAGTGCCAATTGGGCATCGTTTAAATGCCACGGCCTACCTGAGCATTGTTTCTGACCATGTCCATCCCTTTATGACCACCATGTACCCATCCTCTGATGGCTACTTCCAGCAGGATAATGCACCATGTCACAAAGCTCGAATCATTTCAAATTGGTGATTTCAAATTCATTTCCGAAAGGGGGTCAAACACAGTATTAGTATGGTGTTCCTAATAATCCTTTAGGTGAGTGTATAACGTAACATAACGTAACATATAACATAACGTAACACAACATAACGTAACATAAAACAACACAACACAACAAAACGCAACGTAACAATGTAACATGCCATAATGTAACATAGCGTAACATATAACATAACAACATAACATAACATAAAGTGATGTAACAATGTAACATAACATAAAACAACATATAACATAACATAAAACGTAACATTTAACAACACACAACACTGCAATTATATAATTGCATATATAAAATAGTATTAAATGCATGCATATATCTATAGATTTATAATATTAATCATTTATATATAGATACAATTCTCAATTTTTTTATATGATTAGTCACCTACAAACATTGATAAATATTCATTATGTTGTAACTTTTTACCTTACATTTTTCAAAATCATAAGTTTTATTTCCATGTATATTTCTTTTTCAGATTGAAATAAAATACATTCAACTTATTTTTTTTTATAAATTTAATTTAATAAATTAAATAAAACGTATAATTTTAAGATATAGTAAAAAAGTACAAATTTATAACAGTGAAGATTTTGCAGTATTTGTAGGTGACTAATCATATGATAAAATTGAATGGTGGAAAAATATTAAACGATTACTATTAATATATTAATATTAATCAAACAATTTTTTTCATCATAAATAGCAGGCATCATTTTGCATCACCAGCATCATTTTGGAATTGGATCTCAGTCACTCTGCTCTATGGATGTCGGTCATCGCGTTATAAAACCCACATTGGTGGACCACTAATTAAACAACAACCCTGATCTGTGGACAGAGAAATCAAACATGAAGATGATCCATGTATCACTGGTGAGGTGATGACAGGACCGCCAGTGTGTGTGTGTGTGTGTGTGTGTGTTTGTGTTCAGAAGACATTAGGCCGAACGGTTCCTCTGGGAAAGACCTGGACACACTTTTCCCTCCCAACATACCATGAATGTGTCAGAGTGTATGGGTCCAGCTCGAGTTAATAGCGCTCTAATGCATGTAATGAGAGATCCTGAGCGCATTACATCCACAGTTACAGCACTTAAAGGCCTCGTCCCACGAACAATCAATTCTGCCTTCATCTGCTGAGAGAAAAGAGTTCATTGTGCCACGAAAACACAACTCAAACTTCCTCTCCAGTCCGGAAGAGCGTTTATAGAAGCTAAACTGCAAGTGCAAAACACTTTAACAGCAGTATAAGTGAGCTTTACGGGTACAAACATCACGAAGACCACCTGAAGCTCCCCCACTAACCATCTCAGACGGGTTCAGTCTCTCTCTTTCCCCCTCTTCTATTCCCCCCTCATCCATAATCACTCATAATGGACACAGTGACATCTTAGACAACATTCAATAGGCTCCTGGAGGAGGATGAGGAGGAGGAGGATGAGGAGGATGAGGAGGAGGAGGCACCTGGTGTCACTGACTTAAGCGCTGAAACTATTGTGTTTGGTAAGAATCAATCAGTGCTTTTCAGTGTAATTCGATTCTATTCACAAAGGAGCAGGGATTCAATCTTAAAATGGAAATGTGACTTTGCTGGGAGGAGCGTCGAGGGAGGAGACAGACGGTGTGGGAATGATGGAGCCGCCGACGGAATCATCATAATCTTCGCGTGGGCCGCAACAAAACTTATGGGGGATTTTATGGCCAAATGGCTACACTGTTGATCATAGTGGCCGTTCCCACTGTGATTGGTGGGATTCACGATTGGTTGTAGCTTTTAAAAACCTGTGCACAACTGGGAGGTATTGCTGGTAAAAAGAAGACGGGACAGGGAAACAGCTTGCTCGCTGTAATAAATTGACATTATGGGAGGAAACCAACACGGCTATTATCATTACCCAATTTTATGAAAGCAGTGGAGAAATATTAGTGCAAATTGAAATTGAAAATAATATTAAAAATCAATATGATATGAAGATATAAAATGTTACTACATATATAGTCTTATATATATATATACATACAATAAGACTATATATGTAGTAACATTTTATATCTTCATATCATATTTTTTATATTTTCAATTAATATATGGGATATTCTAATTTAAATTAATATGATATTGATTAATAAAACTAATTTCAATATATTATTATATATAGAAATACTATATCTATACAATTTTTTTTTAATAATATTACTTTCAATCAATATAGGATATTCTCAATTCATATCGATATAGGACTTTTGAGAGAATATGTGAGGTTGAAACGACCATCAAACTTTAAGAGTTTACACTGTTTTTAAGAGGATCCTACTTTTTCCACTATGATTTTACCCTAGTAAATCAGCACAGACGTCATCACGGCTCATTTTCCATGTGGCGAAGCTTCTGTTCAGGAGAGATTTACAGAAAAAACGGCTAAATCTAAGCACTTATTGGCCAAAAAAAAAAAAAGCCACAGTCCTGTTCTCACAACTTAAAGCGACTCTTCATCCTGCAGAAGACACCCGGCTGGAAAAAGGCAATTTTTCATTTCCCCCGCAATAGAAAAATGAAAGTCTCCGACCGCCTCTGTGTCAATTCAGCAATCAAAGCGTGTTTGTGCCATTACATGAGTGAATCACGAGCGTTTTCCCCGGCTCAGCGTGAGGGTGAACCAGCGATTGGAGGTAAAGAGATCTGATCCTAATGCTCTTCCCTTCCTCGAGCTCGTCTAAGAGGCTGAGATTTCCCAGCGGAGGAAGAACTGAGTCTTTCCTTCGAGGTAATGACTGTCTCTCTTTAATGACACCGCTGGGGGAGCAGCGAATAATCAGGTCGTGTGGGGGGTTGAAGATCCGGTCGGATTCTCCCTCGCTATCCGTCTTTCTCCATCTCTACCACACGCTGATGTCCCCGAGATGGTCTAATTGGCACGAGGAGCCCCTCGTCCTCCTGAATCCCTGAATCATTGATGGAGGCGTTTGAGAGTGGCCCCTGGAGGTCCGGTCCGGTGTCTGGATAATGGAGTAAAGCTACACCCACACCGGGGCTGCGGGGTTAGATCACATCTCACCTCTGAAGTACTGACCAAACCAAAAGCGTGCCATAAAACGACTGCATTCCTATGCTTTGTTTTTAAACAGTCACATGGTTGTATTCATCATCGTTTACTCATGACATCACCTTCATGTCATTCCAAACAGGCATTCTTCCTTCCGTGGAACAAAAAACTTTTCCCGCAAAATTTTAAAACTAATGCAGGGCAACGATTGATCGCGATTAATCACATCCAAAAAAAAAGTTTGAGTTTACATAATATATGTGTGTGTACTGTGTATAATTATTTTGTATATATAAATACACACACTTGCATGTATATATTTAAGAAATATTTGCATGTTTATACTGTATAAACCTGATTTATATTATATATAAATATTTTATAAATTATTCTTAAATATATACATGCAAGTGTGTGTGTGTGTGTGTGTATATATATATATATATACACACACACACACAATATATATATATATATATATATATATTTATATATATATACACACACACACACACACACACACATATATTATGTAAACTCAAACTTTTATTTTGGATGCGATTAATCGTTGCCCAGCACTAGTTAAAACGTGAGTAAATCTAAGCCTTTAAATGCAAATCATCCCCTCAATTACAGCTGTCAATTCTCATTTGTGTATGTATGGTCAAGAATACTTCCAGGCTTGACACTATTGGTTCTTGAGATAAGTTTTTGTAAAATCTTGTTTTGGTTGAGTTTTGTTTGGTTTTGACATTCTGCTCAGTTAGGAGCTGTTTACAAGACACCGTTTTCAACTAAAAACGTAAAACTTTTTATACGTTTTGGCCGTTTGTTTACACGACAATGGCGTTTTGGGTGCCCTGAAGTGCAAATTTTAGAAAACGGTCTCCTTGTAAACAACAAAAATATGAATCTCTGAAGACGATGACGTCATGCACATGCGTATTGCGTGTTCAGTCTATAACGTTCAGTCTAAACGTAACTTTAGTTCCAGTTTCCCAGCTCTGTTTAGTTTTCTTGGTAACTCATTACTCCCCCGTTTGTTTCTATGGTTACTCTTTGATTCATTGATTATGTTCACCTGTTCCTGATCTAGTTTCCTTTAGTTCCAGTTTCCCCACTCTGTTTCGTTTTCTTTCGTTACTATAGTTACTATTTGATTCATTGATGGTCACCTGTTCCTGATGTAGTTTCCTTTTTGTATCGTTTGTATATATTCTCCTGTGTTTTAGGGCACGTTTACATTACAACAGTGTACTAAAAACGGAAAAGATTTTTCCTGTGCGATTTTTGCGTACAGACAACTTTGTCAAAACGATTCCCATTAACACGGATCCACAAAAACGACTAAAAATGCGGTATTATTAATGCCAGGCCAGTAGTTGGCGATGTCACTTTGTAAAGAAACACTACTCGTCTATAGACTGAACACGTAATATGCATACACATGCGCATCACAAATTCACTTTTTTTTTTTTAGTTTACATGAAGTTGATAACAGTATTGTTTTTATTAAAAAAGCACTTTGTGAACACGTTTTCAAAAGTTAGCATTTTCAAGCCCCCCAAAAACGACATTGTCGTGTAAATGAATGGCCTAAATGCATAAAAAGTTTTCAGATTTCAGTTTTTAGTTGAAATTGGTGTTGTGTAAACGCTTCTAAGTCATTCCTGGTCGGTTTTCATTTATTAAATAGATATAATAAATAGATTTATTAAATAGGGTGGTTTTTTGTTCATGTTATTACTCTAGTGTATTTAATTTTATTAAAAACTGTAAATTATATCTTCATCTTCTTTGTGCGCTGCTATCACCAAACTCTAAGTTGGGTCTTTTTCTTACTAAAAACTATTCCATGAGCACTTAAAGTAGTGAAATTAATATTAGTGCAATAAAATGCAAAAAAATAAAAAAATAAAAAATAAACAAACAAAAAATACATGCATTTTAATGCAAACTCAAATATATAATATATGTAGCTTAAATTTGGGTTTGTTGTTTTTGGTAATTCAAATAAAACTGAAATAAAATAAAATATTAGATGAAAAACATAAATGTATTGATTTCAATTTAAGCTTTTTAAGTTTAAGTATACTATAAGTACTAAAATAACAATACAATACTAATATTTAGTCAAATTAATACAAGCTAATAAAATGATATAAGCACAACAAAATTAGTCAAATTTAAACTAAATTAAAAAAATAAATATACAAATTAAAAGTAATTCAAAATATGACTAAATACTATATTAGTATTATATATAAAAAAAATTATTCATGTATTATAGTAGTATTTTGTCAATAAAACAAGATAAATTACCTTGAGAAGCAAGACTGCATATATTTTAAGACCTGTTTTCAGATTGTGTCTTTAATACAAGTGTATTTTGTCTTACTGAACTGGCATTTTTGTTTGTTATAAGTAAAACTAATAAAACAATCTGTCAGTGCAGGAAGACAAAATACACTTACATTCGCTAATATCTTATGCAGAGTTGCTTCTCGAGCAGATTTATCTTGTTTCAAGGATACTGAGCCTGCAAAACAAGTTACAAAGAAAAATTAAAAACTCATTTTTTGCAGTGTTGTGACTGGCGACAAGAATTGAATCAAACAGGGTTTTTTTTGCAGATAAAACGAGCAATTAGTGAAAGACGAGACCTGCAGTCCCAGGCAAAGCACTTAACCCTAGATTATCTACAAATTCATCAAAACGTGATCAAATAACATCTAACCTGATGTTTTCCATGTGCAAGAACACAGACAGCACAAGTCAAATGGCTGTTCAGAAAGAAATATTGCATCTAAAAATCACAGATTAGCATCCATATACGCAACAGGAAATGTTTGCCCTCAATTTCCAAACTTTCTGGAGTGTCTTTTGCTCCCGAAAGATGAGCAAATTCATCAGTGACATCAGCATAAAAAGTGTTGTTTATTACCCAAGGTTAATTAGCATTCAAAACTAGATGACAAGGCAGTTGAATCGGGTGACTGTTTATGAACGATGTTTGTCCAGTCGAGCGCAAACGTTGCCACGGATTTCTTTTATCTGCTGATGAGCTTCAGATGCCTGTCAGCGGCGGTGACGTGTGATCAAAGCTCTGGCGTCCCAAACGGATAAACTCCCGCGCGCGCACCTCTCCATCCGCGCCACAGAAGGAATAATTACGCGGGCTTTGTACGGGGAGCGACGACACAGACGCCGAGGGCTCTTTGCAGTCCGGCGGAGTATAGAGAAAAGGCCAGCGTCCTGGTGAAGTAATTAACCAGCGCCGCTTGTCTCACATGGCAGAGTCCATTATGTTCATGTCGGGCCACGGGGAACCGCGGACACACACACCGGCTCCGGCGGCGCAGATTAGAAGGAAAAAAAGAAAAAAAGGGAAAAAAAGAAGCAGCTTTCTCTCATGCAAACACTTTCTCTTCCGTTTGCAATCAACAACGCGGCAAAAGCAGCAGCTATTGATCCATAACACACACACACACACACACACAGTTTCTGAGAGGAAAAACAGCATTAAATCACTATGAGTGGATACAAATCACAGCAGGAAGGTCTGGATGGGCTCATCGACATTTAATAGAGGCGTTTATTGATATTCCTCAAACATTCTGGTCAGAGTTTGTTTTGAAGCCCAAAGACAAAATATTAAACCACTGCAATTCATTTACACTTCTGAGCCACTAGCACCACCAAACCGAAGGGCCAAATAATGATTTACACACTCACTATTCTGTCTTACATCCATTTTACAATGCCGTCCAAAAGTTTTGGGTCAGTATGATATTTTTATAATGTTAAAAATTATTTTTGTTTCAAACAAATGCTGTTCTTTTGAACTTTGTATTCATCAAAAAATCCTGAAGAAAAGGTTTCTGCAATAAGATATGAAGACTGGAAGACTGGAGTTATGATGCTGAAAATTCAGCTTTCACATCACAGGAATAAATTACATTTGAACACATATTCACATATTTTAAATTGTAATAATATTTAAAAATATTACTGTTTTTACTGCAGCCTTGATGAGCCAAAGAGACTTCTTACCCCAATGTTTTGAACGCCAACGTTTTGATTCTCATACACACTCAACACAAGACAAAATGCAAGTGATATTAAAGTAGGAAAGTTTATGTTTGGTTTTGGCATTTTTAATGAAATGCAGAATCAGAGCTGATTTATTTTATTTTTTTCTCGTTTATTTTCTGTCGGTTGTGCACGAGAAACCATCTTTACAGAGACTATAGATGGTTAAACAGAACAAGAAATAAAATACTTAGTATGCAAATAGACGTGAGAAAGAAGGCTTTTTGTGATTTAGAATGTAAATATTCCAATGACATCACAGCTGTTGATTAGAACACTGAACATTCTATCAATGCAAGTGAGATTTTCAAATTCAAATCTTAAATGTATTAAAATGTTAAGTCAGAAAGTCGAAATAGATGCATATCCAAGACCTGAAACGATAACTAAATCTAACAAACCTCTTCACTCATGTTTACATGCTACTTGCCATTGAATAACCACAACACAATGTGTTCAGTTCAAATACTACAGGCCTGTTTGTTACATGTTCATATTAGTCTGCTTAAATATGAAAAGTACTGATTCTAATGCACCTGGCCTCAGTTAAATGTTTCTGTTCTGATGTTTCTGATGATCAGCATGTCATGTAGTGTATAAATGTGATTTTTTATGCCTGTACAGTGTGATTAAAACCTAATGTTTCACTGTGATTGTGGCAACAGTTGAACATTCTGATCAACCAATCAGATTTTAGGCTTAGATTCCGGGATAAGATCAGGACTATAGCCGCTTTCCGACCAAGTAGTTACAGGAACTTAGTTATAGGAACTGTCCACTTCTAAACAGTTCTATGAACTACTCTCCCACAAACTCAGTTTTGCTGTTTGCGTTCGCACTGGCCAAGTGGCCATAGGAACTGGTAGGAGGGGTAAGGGAGTGACGCAAACACGGTGACTTTTATTTTGACGGCGCGACCCACCTTTATTTTGGCGGCGCTGAGAACGCCAGAGCAAACAATGCTCGCATTCTCTGTGTTTATTAGTTAGCGATCTGTCTAACAGTACTGTTTAATATGTTATTAGATAGAACTGTTATAGAAAGTAGACAGTATATGAAAAAAAGGTTATTAGCCTATGCCGTGTGGTTGATGTCCAGTGTTGCTAGCTGGGCAGATAAACATAATCATGTTTGGCTTGGTCCCCTCAAAGTTGCGTTGGATTTTCTCTTCAGCATAAAGGTTTAGAGACTCATCTATCACTGTTTTCCATGTTTGTATAGTTAGTTTCTGGAGTAAATATAGGCTATAATCTGTGTGTTTACATTCTAGCTGTTTTAAAAATGGCGGGTGCTGGTGCTCCGCGTGCGTTCGGTCAATCAGCGTACACTAACGTCACGGGTAGTTCCTATAGTGCTGGTTTAGACCCTACTCTGAAGTAGGACCTAAATTAGTTCCTCCAAATGGAGTTCCTAGAACTAAAATTGTTCCTAGTTCCTGCGGTGCGAACACGCCGACATCCGGGTACTTTAGCCAATAGTTCTAGGAACTGTGAAAAGGTTCCTCCGGTCGGAAAGCGGCTTATGACAGGAATGTTGTCAGACACACAATATTGCATCAGGACACATCTATTTATCCTATAGCAGAATATCAATATAACCCTCATCAATATTGTACAGTCTTACAGTTTTTTGATACCGACACTGGTACAATATCAATGCTTCTGAAACATTTCTGATCAACTTTTAATAATCACTAAATTGTTTCAGATTTTATAAATGCATCAAGTGTTTAATTTGATGGTGTTAAACATTTAATTATACTCAATTATCATAATAACCCCCAATTTGTAATTATGATATTCGATTTACCTAAACAGAGAATGCATAAAGGTGTGTGTGTGTATTAAACAATGCATGTAAAAGTTTTTATGCTTTAGAAGCTGTTCAGAAGTGTAGGGTAGGTATAAGATTTTTTTTAAATATATTTTACATAAGTCTCTTTTTCTCACCAAGCATTTATTTAACAAAAAATACAGTAAAAACAGTAATATTGTGAAATATTATTACAATTTAACACACTGTTATGTGAATATATAGTAAAGTGTAATTTATTAGTCTTCAACATGATCCTTCAGAAATCATTCTGATATGGAAATGTGATTCTTTTTTTTAATTCAGGATTCTTTGATGAATAGAAAGCTCAAAAGAACACTGTGTTTACTTGAGATAAAAATCTTTTGTAACATTATAAATGTCTTCTCCATCCGGACACATGGTTCACTTCAGTTTCTCCGGTGTAACTTGCATAAGCTTTGGGCTTATAATTAATGAATAAAAATGAATAAATGATAAATATTATGATAAATATTTAAATGTTTTACATTCCTCATGTTGTGCATGCATGCACACAGAGTCAGAGTGAAGCATTGAGAGTTTGTGCATGAATTGTTCGTCTGTTAACCATGAAAAAAAAACGAATCAAATCAATGGCAAATACCCAAACCCTGACCCCAAAAATATTGTTTCATTGAAACCATATGAGATACAGTTCACGCACACTGCCAGACTAAAACACATCTCAGTTGTGTCTCTCACGGACTCAAAATCACTCAAAATCAAGCAAAAAAGCCATTTTATGTGCAAATCAATTGCCGATTTAAAGCTACATACGTCTACCTAAAGCAACATGAAGGAAGGAAATGGAATACAAAATCAATGCGCTCCCAATGAAACATGCGGTTGAATAATGCCACGTCAATAATAAAGTACTGCATAACAGCGAGACAATACAGGATAAAAGAGTCTGAGCTGCTATCAAACGTGCTCAATATTAAACACGCGCTCTTTGATCAGCGCGCTCATACAGGAGGAGAGGAGGATTTGTACGGATGAAGACCGTATGAAATATTCATTCACTAAGTGCAGCTGGATTGAGCCCTGCCTGTGAGAGAGACATGTGCTGCTCAGGTCATGAAGAGAGAAGCTCCACGTCACTCACACAGATCAACACACACGCTTGTCAAACACAAAATATAGTCCATCGTCATTATTACGTTTAGAAGTGAAAATGCATGTAATTTTCATGAAAATTTATATGCATATCAATGCATATCAGACTTTAGGCTGACAGATCTCAAGCGCACAGAAAGCCACTTCAGACAGCGCTTCAACTGACACAAAAAAACACAAAATTATGCCAATTTTGTCGAGTGTACTCTTAGCCCTCTGGTGCTCTTTGGTCAATTATGACCGAATATAAATCTTACATTTTGTTTTTTTGTCGAATTTTTACTTCATTGAAATGGTACGAAACTTGGTAAAGGTTTTGGCACTTGCTTTGTGAACACAAAAAGAAATTCATGGACATGATTCAAAAAGGTTAAATGGTCCTGTAAAAAGTACTCACACTTGTGCTCCTCGCGGTCAAAAATGGCCGCATTGGAAATGAATGGGAGACGAATTTCATCTAGTGGAATCTTTTGGTACTGCAGCCAAACAAAATCTTACTGAAAGCTAATTTTTTTGAGATATCAAGCTCAAAAATGTGAGCACAACTTGTTTAGATTTATGGCTTTGATTTTCTTGCAGTTTTAGAGTAAAATGTGATTTTGAAAATATATATTTCATATACAAATTGAAAATAGTATTTTTGTGCATTTCTTGTTTTGTTACAGCAATACTCTGCCAAGTGTCGTCTTTGAATAGTGATCAAGAATTCAAGATTTATGACCGTTTAAGTTGGAAATTGGAAAAAAAAATTAAGTTGGAAAAAAGTGAATAAATGGATTATGAATTATGTAAATATAATTTAGTATATAAAAAAAATCCCCTAAAAATACAAAATATTAAATAAGAAAAAAAAATTCAAACTAAAATATAGTACATTCATTTCATTGACAAAAAATAAAACAAATACAATTCAGTCACACACACACACTCTTGTACATCTATCTTTATGAGGACATTCATTGACACAATGCAATCTCTAGCCGCTTACCCTAACCTTACCCATCACAACTAAGTGCCTAACCCGAACCCTGACCCTAAATCGACCCTTAACCTAATTATAACCTTATCCCTAAAACCAAGTCTTGACCCTCAAACAGGCCTTTAAAGGGGTCTCAGAAAGTGAGGACCAGCCAAAATGTCCTCACTTTACTCTCTTTGTCCTCACTCCAATGGTCTAAAACTCAAACTGGTCCTCACAAAGATAGTTGTACAAGTACACACACACACACCACTGATCTGAACAGGAAGTTGCTTTCATTTGTGATTCAGCTCACAGCAAGAGGAGCTACAGATCAATAGAGCAGCAATTATGACCAACACGAGACACAAGCAGCATCATCATAACACACACACACACACACACACAGTAACTGAGAGTCACGCTTAATAAAGCACATCACATTCAACACAAAAAGTGTGCACATGTGGCTGCACACAAACACGGGTGTAAACTCTATAAAGCGTGTGAGTTACAGTAAGAGCGCTTACAGAAGTGTGGAGGATCTCCTACAGCATCTGATGTTTCCCAGACGCCCTGAGATCCAGTAAAGATTCGGTCTCTGTGATCGGAGCGGGACGCCCTCGTTAGACACACACACTCGCTTCAAACACACACAAACAGACGGAGACACACACACTACTGGACGAGTGTTGGGCACCATTCAGAACCGACAGTGAAGACTTTTATAATGTTACAAATAAATCCTGTTCTTTTGAACTTTCTATTCATCGAAGAATCATAAAAAATACCACACATTTTTTTCTACAAAAATATGAATACTGTTTTCAATTCTGATACTAATCAGAAATGTTTCTTGATCATCAAGTCATCATATTATAATGATTTCTGAAGGATCATGTGACACTGAAGACTGGAGTAATGATGCTGAAAATTCAGCTTTGATCACAGGAATAAATTACACTTTTATACTATATTCACCTAAAAAACACTTATTTTAAATTGCAATAATATTTCATAATATTACTGATTTTACTGTATTTTTGATCAAATAAATGCAGCCCAGAAGAGACATCTTTTAAAAACATCAAAATATCTCACAGACCCCTTTCTTTCAAATAATTGAATTCAATTTAATTGTCATGTTATGCATTTTATGGCCTATGGTGAAAGAACACCAATGTCCAAGAAGACTCTAATACTGCATGTATTACATTTCTTATTTTAAAATGCGTTTTACATTTTTTTGTAAGGGAAATAATAATGTTACAGTTCATGACGCTACCGTCACAATGAATGAAACCCCTTCTTTGTGCGACTGATACATTTATATTAATTTGATTTCAGTTCTCACATCTTAGTTCAACATCCTGTGTTTTGCTGTCAAATTCAATTCAGATTAAAATTATGACTTGAAATGTAAAGTTAATTCTTAAATGATGAATTTTGCACAACCCTGGTGTGATTTCCCTGTGAGATCAGAAAAGCTCTGAAAGTCTTGAGTGCTTTACAGTCCATTGCATTTCTGAAGATTATCAAATTACAGCCACACACACACACACACACACACACACACACACACACACACACACACACACACACACACACACACGATTCAGAGTGTGACATTTACTCTAACAAAGCAATGATGGATCATGTGACCCGTTAGGCTCCGCCTCCATCATACTAATTATCTCCAGCACTGACTGATTCCTTTAAACCTCAGTAATAATAATCAAAACATACAACTGGCCAATTAACATATGGAAATGAGCTTTAAGGTTACACACACCGGCACACACACACACACACACAAGACTTGTTTTTCTCCACCGCCAGGAATTAGATTCAATATTTATTTTTCTCTCCTCTCATTTCAACTCATAATCATTTACATGCTAATTGCTGCAATTTGCACAGCGCTACAGCAACTACCTGCCGAGGCCACACACACACACACACACACACACACACACACACACGCACACGCAGAACAACAAAAACTAGCTTGACTAATTCCTCGACCGCAGTTACAGCATTTAACAGAGAATAAGTTACATGAATATAAATCACACCGGTAAAAATGACGTCACAAAACAAAAAACACGTCAAATTTTATCATTACATTCAGAAATATATGTAAAATACCAGTAAATACAAATGTTTACAAACATTATAAAAGTAATAAACATATATTTTAGTTCCCCTCCCTCCAAAATCCTTTTAATTATTCGTAATGAAAACATATAAAACACATACAGTACAAATAACTGTGTATGCACAAATAATATTCAATTAGTTTAAACTTGGGCTCACACACCTCTCTCATTTGGCACCAATCCACAGTTAAAAAAAAAAATTCAAAGTTGTAAAAAAACAAAGATTATTGGAATACATTTTACAGGAAAATACTATTTCACTTTCACGTATCTTTTTTACGTCCACGTAAATTCACATTTCTTAGGAATTATTAGTGAAATGTACAAGCAATTTCTGAGTAAATATTGTTTTAGTGCAAACGTTGATGCTTTACACATGTTTTGTGTGCTTGCTGTTAATAGCATTATAAAAATCACTTTGGAATATAAGTCTCAGAATGTTTCAGATAATAAAAAACAACTTTTAGGCTATTCTAGACAATATCGCACTAGAAGATTTCCTATAAAAAGCTCAAATTTCCATGCAATAAGCATCACTGTTTTTCTCACACGTTGAACCAAGACAATAATAATTATGTTCTGGTAAAAACCTCTCACGTACCACTCAAAAGATTAGAGAATCCACTACATTTAGAGAAGAAAGATTCACTTGCTGTAAAATATTGTAGTTCATCACTGTTATACACTACAGAACACTCTTAAAAATGAAGGTTCTTTATTGGAATTGAGATAGTTCCAATAAGAATCTTTAAGATCAATGGAATCTTTCCATTCCATTCCAGGTTCTTTATAGTGGAAAGGGTTCTTTAGATTATTAAATGTTCTTCACACTAAGAAAAAAAGGTTCTTTTGAGAACTGATCACTGAAAGGTTCTTTAAGGAACCCAAAATGGTTCTTCTATGGCATCACTGTAAAAACCTCGCTTTGGAAGCTTTATGTTTGAGAGTTAACTCTGTTCTAGTAGTTTAACTTGCTGAAACGCTCTGACGGATCTCAGTCAGGACACACACTTTAATCTGACCAGCTGAAGGACTAACGCGTGGACACACCGCTGCCTGTCAATCATTCAGACCACAAAATATAGAACATATTGACCGGACCGTACGTCCATCCATCCCTCGCTCTCGTTCACATCAGATTAAAGTGAACATCTACCCTGACAAAGATCCATTGAGATGGGCATTGATTCTGTCCTGTTAAATACAGCTCTGATTGAAAATGAAACCTGATTACATCATCTGATAGCGGAGCATTTAAAGAGACGGCGCTCCTTTACGCAGCACGAGAGTCGCTTTAAAAAGACCACCTTCACTACACTGAAAACATGATAATGGAGAAACTATCTTCACTCAGAAATTACATTCCTCAAAGACTGAAATAATGTCTTCTTGTTAAACAAACTCTAATCATTTGTTTCATTTACAACTTCCAAAAGTAACGTAGTAGAACTATTCTAGCTTGACTCACTACAGTCTCAAAAGTAGGATATCAGCAAAAGATTCACATCATTCTGACCAGCTAATGCCATGGCAACTTTAGACAACAGCATTTGATTATACATTTAGCAATATTTTTAAGCATGTTAATGGGACAGATCACCCAAAAAATGACAATTCTGGTTGTATTTTGACTTTGGTTCATCTTTGAAACGCAAATAAAGGTATTTTTAATGAAACCTCTGAGGTTTTTGTCCCTCCACTGAAAGTCCAGGTAAACATAACTTAGAAGATCCAAAAAGGTCATAAAGGTGTAAAACTAATCCTAAACTAAAGTCTTCTGAAGAGATTCAATCTCTTTATATGATGAACAGATTTACTTTAGGCTTTTACAAACACACAAACATGGACCACATCACACATGACAATCCTTTTGGATTAATAACTACAGTGTTAAAAATAAACTTTTTAATAAAAAAGAGAACCTTTTTCCAACAAAAAATCTAAAGAACATCCACTATAAAGAACCTTTTGTGGAATGGATGTTAAAGGTTCTTCATGGAACCATCGATGCCAATAAAGAACCTTGATTTTTAAGAGTGTACTGTAAAAAAAAGCAAACGTACAATCGGTGGAGAAAAGCGAAACACAGAAGACTGACTGACTTCAAAACCGCAAAGGTAGTGATATCAGCTGTGTGTGTTCGGATCAACACACACACACACACGTATGTCCAGCGCAGGAATTATTGGAGCTGACACACATTTACCTGGATAAAGAAGCGTAACCTGACCTCAGTAACTCACTGACAGAAGCCTGTCTCTTGCTGTTCTCCTTCTCGTCTCTGACGGCACATGTACAGTAGACGTGATCATTATTAAGACATTCAGCAGTAAAACACAAAGCCTTTTGTTGTGTGGACGCATCACTTCCTGTGAGCGCGTTTGACTTCAGCCAGTGGACTGACACACAGAGAGAGAGAAAACTCAATAACCGGCTCTCAGTAATGGAGTTAAACTGTGGATCAGCTTTAACTAGATCTCACAGTACAGCAGGATTGATTCTGTGTTCCACATACACTATTATCATCTTATAGCAGAGGCGGAATAATGACATTATTTTATTCATTACGGTTAACACATAGACATTACATTAACACAATTTCATGTTTATTAATATTAATATAATATTCAATAATGATACATGATTGGTAATACATTTAATATAAATAATAAAACAAAGATATTATATTAAAAACTATTTAATACATAATGAATCGATATATCAACAACTATATCAATGAATCAAATAAATTGATTTATATCAAATTTAATATTATCAATAATAAATTATACAATATAATTTATATCAATATAATATCGATATATCATCAATTATATCAATAAATTGATTTATATCAATTTAATATTATATCAATAATAAATTATACAATATAATTTTTATCAATATAATATTCAAAATAAAGCTTTACTGATCACTTTTAATATAATACAATTATAATAATTATATAAACAAAAAGTTTTTACAAATTTAATGTAGATGTAACTGTAGATTCTTAATTTTCACAAAATTAACATTAATTTATATTTATAAACAATAAAACATTATTAATAACAAAAATAAAATAATACTAAACACTCAAATATTATAAAAAAAATGTAATATACAAAATATTACAAACAATAATAACATCTAAAAGTAATAAATAATACAATATTATAAACAACTATAAATAGAAAATATTACTAAATACAATATTTACTTTATTATCAAGATAATATTTAATTATTGATGGATAACACATTTAATATTATTATAATTCTTATAATTCGCCTTCTTGGATTGATCTCAATAATCAGACCTATATAAAAGGCGCAAGATAATATTTGTTGAATATGTGCACGTGCGACAAAAAAGCAAAACAAAACAAAATATTAGTTTAAATTAAAGTTATGTCTGATATAACAAAATAATACTTAAATAAAATAATAAACAATAACATCATAAGTAATAATAACATATTTATTACTATTTAAAAAATAATACAAATAAATGATTAATAAATAATAAAACAAGCTATAATAAAAAAATATATGGACTACACGCACAAGACATGTACATGACAGCATTATAATGCCTCAGCATCCCGTCAGGAGGAGACGTTTCACATTTGGTTTGATTTGAGAGATAAAAAAAATGAACCCAAATCCATTTAAAATGACCCGTGTTCAGATTGTGCTTCACTTTGTGCATTAAG
>NC_140209.1:26530358-26570358 GCF_951802725.1 Rutilus rutilus
ACACACACACACTCTCTCTCTCTCTTACACACACACACACTATCTCACACACACACACACACACACTGACACAAACTCACACACTTACACAGACAGACACACACACACACACACACACACACACACAAGCATGTGAGATTGGATTTTCACCCTTAAAATGTAAGCGCATCAGAAGAATCTGCTGGAACAGCCTGCGATTTACACAGTGATTTTCTAGCTGCTTGTGTCTCTCTCACACACACACACACACACACACACACAGAGTTAATTAGAGGAGCAGCAGTGACGGTAATCAGCAGACAGACCGACAGAGAAAAGACTGGAAGAGTGTGGAGGAATTTATTACAGGGAGAGAATGAGTATTACACAGACACACACACACACACACACACACACACACACACACACAATTTACAGCGATGAAGCGGCAGCATAGATAAATTAGGCCTTTGTGTTAAACAATAGCAGCCTGTAAGAGGATTTACTGACCAACCAAAGCATCCTGGTTCAAATGTAGTTGAAACTGTTTTCTGATGCATACATATATGAGCATCATGTACAAAGAGTCACATGATCAATTAACTTACATTTAATTAGTCACCTAGAAATGAGAGCTCATATATATATTATGAGCCTCATGTACATCTCAAATCTTTCTGAAGAACATGATCATCAGGATTTGTTCATTGCAGCTCCACATCAAATACTGAGACATTCTCACATTCATACTCATGTTACAAATTAACTTTACACTCAAAATGTAAAGCAGATAATATCATTTGTAATGAAAAATGTTTTTGCTACGAATGCCAGCATGTTCACGAGTGATCTCAGCCTAGAGTTATAGAGAGAGAGAGAGAGAGAGAGAAGGAGAGGAATCTATTTCAAGCCCTGTTTCATTTGATTCGGTCAGTGATGCAGAACCAGGCGGACTCTAGATTCACAGATGTAGTTCAACAGCAGAGTGTCTCTAACCGGACAGATCTACAGAGAGAGAGAGAGAGAGAGAGAGAGGGAGAAAGGGAGAGAGAGAGAGAGAGAGAGAGAGAGAGGGAGAGGGAGAGGGAGAGAGAGAGAGAGAGAGAGAGAGAGAGAGAGAGAGAGAGAGAGAGAGAGACGCAGAAGATTTTGCTGAGTTTTTACTTTCTTACAGCTGATCCTATTTCATGCATTTATTTTTCATTACCATTTTTCACAATTGCTCCAATCTTTAGAATTAAACACACTTGTAGAAAAAAAAAAGGTTGCATGGAGTTCTATATAGAACTCTAGGGTTCTTGATTCAATTTTAAAGCACGCTTGTCCACCAGTGTTTTTAGCCAGCTTTTCTTTTTGTCATTTTTTTCAGTTGAGCCATCTAGCTTGCTATGAAACGGAATATCCGCGGAAGTGTTTCTAGTATTTCATTTCACAGATCGTTTATTTCTGTGTTGTTTCTATATAAAAATTTTGATACATTTTGTTACGTTATTATGCTTGTTGTTGTCATCTGTTGACGTTGTACAAGCATAATGTGGCAGTTGGTCAGTGTGGTATTTGTCCCGCCCCTCCTCCACTGTGATTGGACGGCTGGGTAAAAAAGTGACAGTGATGAGCGCTGCGTTTTAACATTCTTCAACTCTGGGCGACCGTTAAAAAAGACGCTCAGCGCCTCGTTACGCTCCTGGCGTTTAAAAAAAAACAAGGCGCTTCCATTGAAAACAATAGGTTATTTGCATATGACGTCACGTTACTGCGTTGCCATGGCGCGAAATGCAGATGGAGGGCAGGAAGTGATTTGCTACATTTAGGAAGCACTATAACAAACTCAAAATGCCTATGTTTTGCGTCGTTTATGGTTGCTCAAATCGATCAAACCTTGAGGAGTTTTTATCGTGTACCAAAAGTTGTTGTTCATAAGGGGGAAAACTGCAAGAAATTGACCAAAAAACGGCAGAAAAAATGGCTTGCAAACCTACGTCTGGGGTCGGGAGGAGCCGAATCGGAAAATGCCCGTGTGTGCAGTGATCACTTCATCAAAGGTGAGTTAATACAATTTATGTGGCAATGTTTGTGTAACGTACCAGTTTCCGAACTTTGTAAAGTCAAAGTAATTGTTTCTTCTTTTCTTTGAGTTTGTAAGTTACCCCTGTAACTGAAGACAAACGCGTAACGTTAGCAAAGCTACCTACGAAGTGTTCTGAGGGTGCAGCCTTCAGTGGTTTAGTGGTGTTTCGGCGGACCTTTGAGAGTGGTTAACCTAATAACGTAAAGTAAACAGCCGTAAAAGTAACGTCGAGAAGCGCCGCAGCGTTGAATGGTTGTTAGGGTTAACGTTACGGATTAATCCACAGGACAAAAAAGAATGACAGCCTCGATGACAGGCAAATCTTTCAATTCAGTTGAAAAATCACTCCTCTTCATAACACAAGGATCACATCCAACATATGTTTAGATTTTTTGTTTATATCTTTCTCTCGTAATAGCGTCTAAAGTAGTACAGTACAGACTTTCCTCCATCTCGTCCATTCCGCTCTCCATTTCCTGCCCTCCATTTGAATTTTGCGCGTCATCACAATCACGTGACTGCAAACCACCTATTGGAAAAATACGCCAGCCGCGTGAAAAAACGCTCTGGTGGACACACGGCCTTAGGGCCAGACTTACTTAAAGGTGCTCTAAGTGATGTTGGATGACGTCACTTCTTGTTGACGTTTGAAGTATTGTCAAACGAAACAGATGCTAGCTAGACCCTCCCTCCTCCTCATCCGTGCACTAACCCCCCTAACCCCACCCCCAAATCATTCTTGCCAGTTATTGGCTGGAACAGTTTGTTATGTTTAGTGGTAAGGGTTGGCCCAGTTTGTTTTTGTTTCCGTTTGTGGAGCCTGTGGTGTCTACAGAGGCCGCGTTTTTTCACAGTGTGTTCAGGGGACAGGCAGTTAGCGGACGGTGAGGAGATGTTTGCTGTGTGTGACAAAAAATGTTTTGGCCTAAAAAACGCGTGACATCACTTAGAGCACCTTTAACAGGTCAAATTAGCGAGAGCACAATCCTATAAAAGCTCAGATGGGAGTGGAAAGTTCTGTGTGTGATCTACTGACGACACACAAATGAAAGAACACAGACGCAGCCGGATCATTTCCACAATGACCAACACAATCTACCAAGAGCAGTGCCAATTAGCGTCTGCTTTCAGACATGCTTTTTTTGGGTGGTATATAATGGCGCAAACACCAGTTAATTGACGAGCGCAAACCTTAGTAAATCTCCTTGCGTGATTCATTTAAATACTCTCCTCCCAAAAATGTTGCATTTGAAAGGGAAACTCCTACAAATGCATATGCAATAAGGTCAGCCACAAAAATAACCCTGTCCACGCCTTTACAGAGCACATTTTTCACTGCGTGTCTTTAGTAAATCCTGACAGTAGTTTTTTTAACGCCAAAAGAGGGTTAGCGCTGACGCAAGCCATTAGTAAATCTGACCCTTCATGTCAAAAAGGTTCTATATAAGGAGAAATGTCTTAAATGATTGCATAATACGTTCATGTTTAACAGGTTATTTCAATTTTTTCTAGTGATTAAGTATGTTTATGAGCTGTTTAACTCATAAAATTAAAACAAAAGTAATTAATTTAAATTAAATCCATAAAATGATCTCATGATGGAATCCCTGAAAGGTTCTAAATATGATGCGCATGACAGAACCCTTTAAGATTCCATACAGAACCTTTTCTTCTAAGAGTGTCTATTTGTGCTACTGTACCTTTAAGACACACACACACACACGCAGGTAATGAGTCAGTCAGCACTGAAATCTGCCACTTAAACACTTCAGATCAGACTGAAATGAGTTTTAAAGTTAAGAAGGATCTTCACCCGCAGCAACAGCACAAGCTTTACCATGTTTTACTCTCTTATCATTAAAGTGTTGGCCACGATTGCAAAAACACAGTGATAAGCAGTAGTATTTAACTAAATATTGAATGTGCTACAAAATAAAACGACTTAAAAGGGAACCCCACTGAATGGTGACTCAAATTAATAATTGTCTTGACTCGTTAACTTAAAATGAACTGTCCAAATGAATCAAAAGTATTCAGATTTCCTTAAGAGTGAAGTCACTACTTCGATAATCAATCACTAAGAGAGGAAACAATTCTCAAATCCAACCTCAGAATCCAAATCCTCCTCAACAACCTGTTCCTGTAATGCAAGAATCAGTTTAACATACGCTGAGCTTTACACACTTCACCAGCGCTGATATATTTCACTCCGACACGAGACAAATAAAGCGACGGATTGTTCTGTAACATCCACTTCACCAATTATCCCAGAGAACTGCATGCGTCTCGTCTCATTTCATTCCCGCATTTCTGTTTGCGTTACAGTCGCGTCACATTCGTGAACTGTATCAATAATTCAGCAGTACATACTGCAGCAAACAGGGCCATGTGTTTGAATATGAAATCAATTAAGCGCACAAACACACTCGGTCATAAACACGCAGCCTCATGAATAATATGTCTTGCTCTCAGGAGGATCGTTTGCCCTGGATTCTTCACAGGGCGACTCGACGCAAGCCGACCATGTGCCAGCATCGTGTGTGTATGTGTGTGTGTGTGTGGACAGATGGGGGAGGAGACGCTTCTCCTGCTTTCTCAGAGTGATTTAAAAGCAGGAAGCACTCATCTCATTTATCGCTCTTGTGTCTCTGTACTGTACCACTATAGCAGAAATCACATACATGCGCAATGAAACATGCACTAGTGTCAAAATGTTGGCTGGTAAACATTATGATATCATAAATCTATACTGTTTTGCATGGTGTTTTAGATATTGCTCATACTAAATGACAAATTTACAATTGTACAAGTGAATCTGTCAAATCAATCATTATCATATTATAATATATGGCAGAAAAAAATCTATAATTTTAAAAGTCCCCTGTGGTGAAAATCAAGCTTTTAAATGTTGTGTATATATCTATGTGGTGTTTTTAATATGCTTTAAGACAAACCATGTGTAAATTCATAAATCGACACCATTGCTGAGTATTTTCTCCTTAAAACTGCAGTGAATCAAAGACAGTCTCAAAAACACGGTTTGAAATCGCTGGTGTTTCTGACGTCACAAACTACCTTGTAACCAATCAGATCAACGTGTGATCGTCAACGAGTGGATCTCTGAGCTGCTGTGAGTGAGTGGAGGCGGGGCTCATTTGCATATTCATAGAACCGCGTTTACTAAATGAGGCAAGGGTGTAAAGTTACATTCAAGATATTTTAAGGCATGAAGACTTTTATTTCCAAGGAAAAAAAAGCTTTAAATATGTAATTTTGATGATCAATGATGAGTTGTAAGGGATGAAATGATTGATTACAGGGTGACTTTAATACTTATGAATCCCAGTACAGAAAAGTCCATTATATACTTAAAACATCAGGGAATTCAGACCAATTTTGACAATTTAAAATTGAAATGCTTTTATTGGATGATAAGGATACGTAGAAACCAATATACCAAGCATTGCTAACAAAATACTGATATGTAGAAGCCAATATATCAAGCATAGCTAATAAAATACCGATATGCAGAAACCGATATATCAAGCATTGCTAATATAATACACATGATATGTAGGATATCAAGCATAGCTAATAAAAAACTGATATGTAGAAACCGATATCTCAAGCATTGCTAATATGTAGAAACCGATATATCAAGCTTTGCCAATAAAACACATATGTAGAAACCGATATATCAAACTTTTTAAATAAAATACAGACAGATAGAAACCGATATCAATAATTGCTAATAAAATACAGATATATCGAAACCGATATCTCAAGCATTCTTAATAAAATACCAATATGTAGAAACCGATACATCAAGCATTGCTAGTAAAATATATATATATATATATGTGTGTGTGTGTAGAATGTCAAGCATAGCAAATAAAATACTGATATGTAGAAACCGATATATCAAGGATTGCTAATAAAATACCGATATGTAGAAACCGATATCTCAAGCATTGCTAATAAAATACTTATATGTAGAAATAAACCGATATGTCAAGCAATGCTAATAAAAATAAAACAGTTTGATACTGATAATTATTTTTATGTTATTACTAATTAAACAACATATCATAAATCTATAGTTTTGCATGATGTTTTTTAAATAGTATTATACTGAAGCTCTAATCTACAATTTTCCATGCAAATATGTCAAATTAAATATTAAAATAGTATAATATATAGTATAAAAGATACATAATTTTAACACTTAAAAAATCCCAACACAGAAAAAGACCATTATCTACTTAAAACATCAGCAAATTAAGACCGATATTGACGATTTAAAATGTAAATGTTTATATCGGTTGATATGGATTTGTAGAAACCGATATTTCAAGCATTGCCAAAAAAATGTAAAAGACGTGCACTTAAGCTAAGCTAATCTAATGACTAATTCAACAAAGTTAATTAAGAACATTGATCAAGTGATGTAACACAAGCAGCTCCTGAATAATTCATGAGAGCATCTGCATATGCTAATATCGGTGATGAAGAGATCAAATTAATATTATTAAAATGAATGTGCATGTCAAATATATGTAAGTTGTATTTATAAATGAAAACACAAATGGACGCACAATCTAATGTCAAACAACAAACTGCAATACTAGATACACATGACCAATTCATATGAACAATAAAATGTCAAAAAGAAATTCAAACAGTATAATATAAGCACATAAGATTAAAAACTGCTATAGAACATTAATTTACTTATTGGAGTAGAAAAATAGTAGCATTGATATTATTTGCACCCAATATCGGCTGGTTTTCTCCTGATATTCAGGGGAAAAAATACAGATATCAAAAATAAAAAATATATTCACCAATTGCATGATGCATCTTTAATACAATCTTCAAAAACAAAACTCGCTGACTTTAATATCCAGTGAAGAATCTAATGACTTATTCTACAAAGTAATTTAAGTTAATTAAAAACAGTGTTTAGTAATTTAACAGGGAAAAGTCACGGAAAATCCTGAATAATTCATGAGAGTATCTGCATAATATTGCATAGAAATCTGCATAAATCTGCTAATTATGACCTAAAATGAATGACAGAATTGTGTCTGGAGCACATCTCAAAACAGTTTCCGTTTTGTGATTGTAAACCATTCCCAGAATGAATTCACAATGAAATTCCAAAACTGATACTAAACTACAACACTAGATACAAACAACTAGCAACAAAATGACTATGTAAGAAAGTAAATTGAGTCTAAAAGACAGAGCGGATGTGGATTAAAAGCACGGAAATGTGGAATAAAAGCGGAGCGCTGACCCCAAACAGAGGAGGGGTCAGGGGTCAGGATGAAAAAAAAAAAAAAAAAACGCATGTTCATTCACTCGCTCAGGAATGAAATACGAGAAAGGAGCGTATAAAAGCGAAGGCAGCGGGAGGATCCTTACCTCGGATAAGTAGAGGAACGCGGGAGGAGCGTGCAGGGAATGAGGCATCATCCCGGAGCCGGACAGAAGCACGCATGCAGAGTTTGCCATGGAGCTCAAAGATGAAGATTTCCACATTTAACCACAGACAGGCACACACACACGTCTCTCTCTCTCTCTCTGTCTCTATCTGTGTGTCTCTCGCTCCTGCTGGATGAGCACGGCTTCCCTCGCTCGCTCTCTGTTTACTCTGCACACAATAAAGATCACTTAAACATCCACATGCGGAGGTGGGAGGTGCATGAGAGCAGTGTGTGTGTGTGATCGTATAGCAGCGCTGCGTGTGTGCTTTAATTGCCCACGACCCCCTTTAGAGCCCAACACTCACAAAAGACCCCTGAAATCACACTCAAGGACACGCACACACACACACACACACACATATAAAAGAGGACATGCTGCAGACTTCTGCTGCTTTTAAAGCTAATTATAGTCACTACACATCCTTAACATGACTTTCATCATTTTGCTTCGATGTAAAACAACTAAAAAAATACAGACGTTAAATACACTCTTAAAAAAATAAAGGTTCCAAAAGGGGTGTAATTAAAGAACCATTTTTGGTTCCCTAAAGAACCTTTCAGTGATCAGTTCTTAAAAGAACCTTTTTTTTCCCCTTAGTATGAAGAACATTTTTTTATAATTTAAAGAACCTTTTTCCACCATAAAGAACCTTTTGTGGAATGTAAAGATTGCACTGATGTTAAAGACAACAATAAAGAACCTCAGTTTGTACGAGTGTATTTTTACTTTATCTATGAATTATTTTTAGTTGTTTTGCACTGAAGCATCAGCTCAATGATGAATGTCGTGTTAAGGATGTGTAGTGACCTTGTAACCAAAGGAAGGTCACTTCTGGCAATGTTTTTCGAACCAAATTAGTCTCAACTGAAAGCTTTACATGCATTTTACAATATTTTCTAGATTTAGCTTTAGGAGTGCAATTATTTATTTTTTTGCTATTAATAAGCTTTATACAGAAAAACAAGTTTGATTAATCTCTAAAGGCCTGTTCACACCAAGGACGATAACTTTAACGATAGAGATATAGATCTAAAAATTGAGTCCACACCACAACTATAACGATAACAGCATAGGAAACGATATCAACTGAATCACTTTTTCCAGCTGATGAACGATAAAAACATTGATAGTCAATCAGAAACCATTCCGCTTTAAAGAACTCAAGCATTTAAAGCGGCAGACGACAAAACTACAGCGCGCTCTTAGAATAAACAGAACGATCTCGTGAGTTGGTGTGGACGCTAATATAGTTATCGTTATGGTTATCTTTATAGTTATCGTTCTTGGTTAAAATATTCAAAGTAAAGCTGCGATGACATCATTATAATGTTTCATACAGACTTCTGTTTGGTCATTTATTTTTGATGCTGCAAAGATGGTGTTACTTTAGACTACCATTCACAATTTTTTTGGGATCAGTACGAAAATAAAAATTAATGCTTTCATTCAGCAAGGACTTTAATTGAATAAATAAAAAAATAATTACAGTAAAGACATTTATAATGTTACAAAATATTCTGTTTCAAATAAATGCTGTTCATTTGAACTTTATATTCATCAAATATGCATCACGGTTTCCACAAAAATATGAATCAGCACAACTGTTTTCAACATTGATAATAATAATAAATGTTTCTTGAGCATCAAATCATCATATCAGAATGATTTCTGAAGGATCATGTGACACTGAAGACTGGAGTAATGATGCTGAAAATTCAGCTTTGATCACAGGAATAAATTACATTGTAACACATATTCACATAGAAAACAGATATTTTAATTTGTAATAATATTTCACAATATTACTGTTTTACTTTATCAAATAAACGCAGCCTTGGCGAGCAGAAGAGACTTTTTTTCCACAAACAATAACACATTTTACTGCACACATACTGAATGTTAGTGTTGGATGGAGAAGAATGTGTAAAGAGTGTGTAAAGAGTCGCTTCAGAATGAAATCAAGCAGGAATACAGCACAACTTGACCCGTCCGTCAACAAGCACCTCAACTTTTACACTTACAGTACACACTCTAGATGCTTCATGCACCATTGAAATCAATAGATTCAACAGCGCTCTCTGACGCCTAGTAAGTGCCCTTAAGCATTCATTCCTGTCTGCAACAACAACAACAACATGCACACTGAGCGCAACATCTCATTCAAGACTAAAACACAAAGCAACACTATTCATCTGCTATCTAACAAACACCGATGTTCCCTTCAGGAAATGCACTTCTATTTCTCTGCTTGTTGAAGTTTTTATTAGTGCAATACTGTATCTAAGGGCATGAAACTAGATCACAAACAAATATTTTCTATACGGTCTGCACATTAAACTGAGATATTTTAACAGCCAAATCGAGACAAAATCATTGATAGCAATAATCACCTTGATTATTACGTTTTTCATGTGCAGATTTTCTTTTTGAAGACTGTTTACATCCACTCACACATAAGCGGAGGCATCAATCAAACGGTGTGTGTCAGTAACAGATGTTCTGTGTAAGGCGCCCATCACACACACATACACACACTAATGTGATTTCACTACAAATTACATCACTGCGACGCTGTCTCTCTGTGTGAGTGTGCGTATCTGTCCGTTCAGCAGCAGGTTTGTCTGCGACACTGATGTGTTACACTTCATTTGAGCCGCACAACTGCGGCATCTCACACTCACACGATCACATGACCACACACTCGCCTGTCAGGGATGTTAACAGACAGGGTACAAATCTAAGAGTTTAAAGTCAGCACAAAACAGAGGTTGCACTGTTTTTTTCTTTCAATAGTGACGTATATCCGAGTGAAACGGCTTCTGGAACAAGAACAAATGTCTCAATTTGCAAAAAGCAGTTTTTTGTAAATGTTTCAATGTCTTTATGTAGATCTACATTAACCCCCCCTAGTGTGCAACTCCGTTACATTTTGTTTTTTGTGTACTGTTGTATTTGTAACTTTTTTTTTTTTTTTACTTTTTTTTTTTTTTTTTTAAACAAGAACAAATGTAGGGCGGGGCTTGATTTTGTCTGTGGTGAACTGATTGGATGGTTGTGGTTTGCTATTGGCTGGTCTCATGTGATTGACAGGTTGCCCCGCCCTCGTCATCAGAGAAAAGAAGAGGGTTGGGAAGTTTACGAGGAAAGATTGCGAGGAACATAAATAATGAATTATAATACATTTATAATAAATACTGCAATATTCCCAAATATATATATAAGAATAGTCCATTTTGTGGATTCATGGTGTCCTTAATAAACAAACATTTGTTAATGCAAGTTAAAAAAACTAAACTAAAAACTAAAGATGTTCTTGATCTTCATGTGCCGGCATCTGAAACTGGACGATGGGGTTGGTTTCTGCATGAAACCTTCTCAATCACCTGTCAGATCTTGGACAGCAGTGATTCTATTGGCTGATTTGACAGGATGTGCTTTTGCATGTAACTAGGCTGTATGAAACAATGGATTTGAATTAAATATAAATTATAAATGAATATAGCTGAATATAAATGATTGAAATGACAAATGATTGAAATAAAAAGCCAATGAAAACTATAATAAGTGTTATTTTTATTTTATTATTATTTTGTCTAAAAATGCATCAAACTCTTCAGCATCTCTCACCATTGTCATTGTGTGTTTAAGGCAATATTTTGGTCAGTTTTGCTTCAATGTTTTCTTCCAGTCTAGTGGAAAGAAAGCATGTAAAATACACATTTAAGTGTTTATTTTATTAGACTTATCTATATGTGTCTGTAGATTTCAAATACAATACATATCTTTAATTTTATTTTTCTCCACTTCAGCATCACTTATACACCAAACTTTACAGTTTTATTCCTGACTATATTCTGAAGGTTTTTACTGAGGTGTTTCTTTATTTATCATTCTCACTGATTTATAGAACATTTTATTCCTAAAAGCATGTTTTTATTCTGGCTGTTGACAGTATTTTCTGATTTATGGAGTGATAAAAAGTTGATATACAAAATCCTGCAGTAAAAACCTTAAGCTCTAATATGTCAACAAAATGAAACATTTTGAACTTGGCTTTATCCAATGTGCAGATTAATCTTCTGGAAATACACAAATTAGGTCATTTTTAATTAGATAATGCCTAATTTGAACCTTTATAGAACATCTCAGAAAACCTTGTAATACAAAACAATTGTCTTAATGTACTGTGATTAATAAACTGGGGAAAGTATGGTGATATTTAATAGTTCTACACTTGAAATGAGACACACACCACCAGTCGCAGTGCTTCTCGTGAGCCTAAAAACCTATGCTTCTGCTTAAATATTTCAAATAAGTTATGTAGACAAATATAAATGTTGTGTTTATGTATACATTTCTTTACAAACAGTTTACAAAAACCTTATGCTTCAAATGGGTTGTGCAGACAAATATAAATGTGATGTTTAAGTCAAGTCAAGTCAAGTCACCTTCATTTATATAGCGCTTTTAACAATATAGATTGTTTCAAAGCAGCTTTACAGTGGTAATAAGTAATTAAAGTATCAGAGATTGTTTTGGCTTTACAGCAGCTCTAGAATAAAGTTATTGTCCAGCTAAAGTTAGTTTTGATTGATTCACTTCTGTCGCAGTAGGTCACGGTTACAGTAGTGACGGTCCTAGTACTGAGCCTTGTGGTATGCCATACTTAACTTTAGATCGATATGACATCTCTTCATTTACTGCTACAAACTGATAACGGTCAGATAAGTATGATTTAAACCATGCTAATACAATTCCACTAATGCCAACATAATTTCCAAGTCTATTTAAAAGAATGTTGTGGTCAATAGTATCAAATGCAGCACTAAGATCGAGTTTACATACATTTCTTTACAAAACATTTAAATTAAAAAAGACATTCAAATAAATAAAATAAGAAATTGTATATAAAAAATATGAACAAAAATAATATAAAAAAAATCTAAATAAGCACTGCATATCATGTGACCATTAAGCGTCATCAGAGAACTGTGAACATGCAAGTGCATTGTTAAATTATTGAAATATTAACTTAAAATACCATGGGGTACTTCAAGAAAATATTTCAGGTGGTTCACCTGACAAAAGAATACCTGATCTAAAATGTAATATAATAATATAGTAATAAATAATGAGTAAACGTGTCCAAACGTTTGACTGGTAGCTTAACATTTACATTTATTCATTTAGCAGATGCTTTTATCCAAAGCGACTTACAAATGAGGAATACAAGTGATTATTTTTCAGCTGCTTCTTGAATATGGTCATGGATTCGACGTTCTGGATAGGGTTGGGAAGACCAGCTTTACTAGTTTTATTTTAATTCAGAATTTTATACTGACAATGGAGCAGCATCATTCATGTTGACAGCTGTTAATGAACATCTGTGTCAAGTACAGCCTCTTCGTGTCTAACTCAAATGTTAAAAGCCTGTAACTGTCATTTAGTGTGAACGTTTAGTAAGCAAAAACCATGAAGATGTGAAGGTTTCAAAATAAATCATGAAGAAGAGACTCCCAAGATCATGTGGTCATACTTTGGGTTAAAAAAAAATGTAGCTGAATCAGACAAAACCTCAATTTAAGAACATTTGGTGATGTAAAACAAAAAGATTCATAAATAAATACTATAGTTTTAGTTTGGAGTCATTGTATTTAGCTTCCTAACCCTAACTTCAGCTACTGAAGTCTGAAGTCGTTATATTTAGCTTCATATATAAACAATGCAAGTCTATGGTATGTGCTCATTAACATTGATTAGTGTGTGTTTGTGAGTGTGTGTGTCCGTTTTCAGCAGATGGTTCCTCATCCATCTGCTCTCAGACACACCCTGAGACACATCACTACACAACAGAAACTATATACCCTCTATATCATCTCTTTCCCTCTCCATTAGGACACTGAATGAGCCCAACACACATTCCCTCACTGAGTCTGAGTGTGTGTGTGTGTGTGTGTGTGTGTGTGTGTGTGTGAAACTACAGTCACTCAGAGTGTTTGTTCATGGTTGAGCAGGAAGACGAGACATCTGCTGTAAATCTGCTGTATGAAATACAAGAAAAGTCGAAGAAAACAACTGCAGATTTCCTCAAAATGACACACACAAAACACAGAGTACTGCACAAAACTCTCCAACACATTACATGCTTCACAGAAACATTTGTTTTAAGACGATTATTTATATAATATGGGTGGATAGATAGATAGATAGATAGATAGATAGATAGATAGATAGATAGAAAGACAGATAATGAAAAAATAATAGACAGAACAATAGATAGAATGAGAGAACGATACATAGATAGATAGATAGATAGATAGATAGATAGATAGATAGATAGATAGATAGATAGATAGATAGATAGATAGATAGATAGATAGATAGATAGATAGATAGATAGATAGATAGATAATGAAAAAATAATAGACAGAACAATAGATAGAACGATAGATAGAATGAGAGAACGATACATAGATAGATAGATAGATAGATAGATAGATAGACAGATAGATATAGATAGATAGATAGACAGACAGACAGACAGATAGATAGATAGATAGATAGACAGAACGATAGATAGATAGATAGATAGATAGATAGATAGACAGACAGACATAGACAGATAGACAGACAGACAGACAGACAGACAGATAGATAGATAGATAGATAGATAGACAGACAGACAGACAGATAGATAGATATAGACAGATAGATAGACAGACAGACAGACAGATAGATAGACAGAGAGACAGACAGACAGACAGATAGATAGATAGACAGACAGACAGATAGATAGATAGACAGATATAGACAGATAGATAGACAGACAGAGAGACAGACAGACAGACAGATAGATAGATAGACAGACAGATAGATAGATAGACAGATATAGACAGATAGATAGACAGACAGATAGATAGACAGAGAGACAGACAGATAGACAGACAGACAGACAGACAGACAGATAGATAGACAGACAGATATAGACAGACAGACAGATAGATAGATAGACAGACAGACAGACAGACAGATAGATAGATATAGACAGATAGATAGACAGACAGACAGACAGACAGATAGATAGATAGACAGACAGATATAGACAGATATAGACAGATATACAGACAGACAGATAGATAGATAGACAGACAGACAGACAGACAGACAGATAGATAGATATAGACAGATAGATAGACAGACAGATAGACAGACAGATAGATAGACAGATATAGACAGACAGATAGACTATAGACAGACAGACAGATAGATAGATATAGACAGATAGATAGACAGACAGATAGATAGACAGATATAGACAGACAGATAGACAGACAGACAGACAGATAGATAGACAGACATAGACAGATAGACAGACAGACAGATAGATAGATAGACAGACAGACAGACAGACAGATAGATAGATATAGACAGATAGATAGACAGACAGACAGACAGATAGATAGACAGAGAGACAGACAGACAGACAGACAGACAGACAGACAGATAGATAGATAGATAGATAGATAGATAGATAGATAGATAGATAGATAGATAGATAGATAGATAGATAGATAGATAGATAGATAGATGCCTGTTTAAGAGATACTCATGCTTTTTCATAGTACACTGTATTGTGATGAATTACTGTCCAAAGTGTCAATATCGTGTCCATCACATGATCATGTCAAGCCCTCCATCTGTCCAACAGACTCTTAAGACTTCAGAAAGAACTTTATATTCATACACACACAACATCCAGTCCTGCATCTCACGCTTTAACCTCACAATCTAATGCCAGGCACTATTTTTAGACGTTGTTTCCTCCTTATGGGTACGACACGTTAAAATTTAATGTGCAACAAGGAAAGACCAAGTGACTGGTTTAAAAAGAGCCGTATTGTGCGCAGCCGAGAGGAACATTCAGGGCAAGTGAAGATTTGAGTGGAAATGGCAAAGTTATTCAGAGGAAACACACACACACACACACACAAACACTCTCGTTCTTCCGGTTGACATGTTTTTGTGTTTGTGGATCTGAGTGCAAAAGCAGCCTGCAAATATCTGAATATCATCACGCACCATCATCAGCATCACGCAAAAACCAACACAAAGTTCACCATCAGAGACACAACTACACTTATGATGGTGTGTGTTATGAAAGACATCAAATCTAGAAAGAAAATATAGAAGAAATTGAATAAAGAGTATGAAATTGCATCCATTTTAATGTCTGCTCTGGAAAAGAAATGTGTGTGTGTGTGTGTGTGTGTGTATGTAGACTAGAAACTGGACTAGAAACTTCCCAACCCTTTGTTTTTATACAGTATATTACTTATTTTATATAGTTTTATTTTCCATAACTTTTCATAACTATCATGCTGTAATGAGTCAAAGCCACAACTTTTGGACATGATGTGTCTCCCTAGTTCGACTAAACTCCAAATACTCTTGAATTTGACCAGGAACTGATGAGAAAACAGCCAAAAAGTGAATCTGCCGGATCTCGCTCAGTATCTGTAAATCTCACGTTCCCTTCATCTAAACACTCGACAAACTAATGACTGTGTAAGAAAGTGTGAAGACGTTTTAAATATCATCAGCATCTACTGTAGTTTGAGAAGCTCTTCAGGGACGTGACACGCCGGGTCTCGTTTATTAAAGCACTAAATATACGCGGACAGCTTCATCAGCGCGGGACGTCTTCATAAAGACCAACTCAAAAATCGCGGTGTAAAAAACACAACATGAAGTGAGTGTTCTCAGTCTCTCAGTAAAAAAAAATAACACACTCCCGCCGTGACTTTCTGCTCTCAACACACACATTCATCTCGGCCTCGGATGCGGCCCTTGATTAGCACCATAAACTCTCCAAAAATTGGTCAATATCCCATAACACTAATGTCACTCTGTGCTCACATTTTACAGCCCTCTCACACACACACACAGTCAGCGCATCACCACAGGGCTTTACTGGCCCCCGGCGTGACCGTATAAAGCAAATTAAACAGCTTTACGACCCTTAATGGTCAAACGCTTTTGAAGGAAAACACAAGGCTGGGATGCTGGATGAGGCTCACATATGACATCATTCATCTGACACCAGACCCTCACACTCAGTTTAAAGAGGACAGATCAGGAAAAACATATCGCTGATGTTCAACAGGCCAAAATGAGCATTTATTCAAACAAAACTGCAAGTTAAAGGATTAGTTCACTTTAGAATTAGAATTTCCTGATAATTCACGTCTTCCAATATGTTCATGTCTTTCTTTCTTCAGTTGAAAATAAATAGAGGTTTTTGAGGAAAACATTCCAAGATTTTTCTCCATATAGTGGACTTCAATGGGGTCCAACGGGTTGAAGGTCCAAATGTCAGTTTCAGTGCAGCTTCAAAGTCTCGACACGATCCCAGCCGAGGAATAAGAGTCTTATCGAGCCAAACCGAGTTGGGCGAAAAACTCCATCTCAATTTGTCCTCCATTTTCAAAATCGTCCGACATTGTTGTTTTACCTTTTATTATTATTATTTTTGCACGTTCGCTTTGTAAATGCTAGGTCGGTACTTACGCCTACATCACACTTGACCTTTCAGCGTGATTACGTAATGTGTGGCGCATCACAGCCAGTGCAAGATGAGCCTTTGTGGCTAAAAAGTATATAAATGTTTATTTTTTTAGAAAATGAGCGATGGTTTGGCTCGATAAGACTCTTATTCCTCGGCTGGGATCGTGTCGAGTCTTTGAAGCTGCACTGAAACTGCAATTTGGACCTTCAACCCGTTGGACCCCATTGAAGTCCACTATATGGAGAAAAATCCTTGAATGTTTTCCTCAAAAACCTTCATTTCTTTTCGACTGAAGAAAGAAAGACAGGAACATCTTGGATGTCGTTGGGGAGAGTAAATTATCAGGAAATGTTAACTCTGAAGTGAACGAATCCTTTAAGGACATTCATCTCTGAACATTCACCAAAGTTTCAACATTGTTTGGCCAAAATAAGTAATGTTTGGCTGCCACTGTGCTAAAATCACTGTAACACATTATGGTAAATCTGTGCCAATGGATGAAACGCAGGTCGATGTTATCGGTCCCTGTGGAGCGCCGGTCTCACAGTTAATGGCCCCACACCAAGATGGCGAGTAACGCATCAGACGATCAGACTCGATGGTGATTCATATTGTTAGCGATGTGTCTCTCTCTCTCTCTCTCTCTCTCTCTCTGTGTGTGTGTATAGATCGGTCCGGTTCGCCATATGCACGAGAATCTAATGACGGCAGGTGCGATCGCAGAGGTGAATTTCTGCACACAAGTCGACGCTCTCAGAATGTGATTTCCCCAGAGCGGCCGTGGCTCTCGGTGGACGTGTGTATGAAAATCTCGCAGTGAGAAGATGCTGTTAGTGGTTAATCAATATGAGGCAGGTGTGGGAGCTGAGATGTGGTCAAAACACAATCATCCTCTAATCTCATTCCACTCACATCCTGCAGGGGAAAATTACACACAACGAGCCATATGTTAAAAATACAGATAATTAATGGTGTTTAACCCCGGCGCCTCAAACTATACTGCGAATCTGGCTGATGTTTCTAATGTTTAAAACAGTCGAGGAGTGTGTGTGGGTCGCATCCTCTGGGAATCACTCCGGATTGACCTGGAATCTTGCTCACATATTCAAACACGACCCGCTGTGATGTGGAAAACGCTTCTTGTGATGGACGTTAAATCTGCTGTGCTGATTCAGAAACAGGGAAGGAAGGGTTGAAAAGTGTTTCTATCACGGTCTGTGCAGTTTGAACTTAATTACAGTATATACTTTATAAATCATACACATTTAATATTTATACTTTCAGATATTATATAATATAATTCAGATATTATTTAGTATTTGTAGATATTTATAGTTAATAGAGAGAATAGAACGATAATGAGAGAATGAGACAGATAGATACAGTACCAGTCAAAAGTTTGGAAACACTACTATTTTTAATGCTTTTGCAAGAAGTCTCTTATGCTCATCAAGCCTGCAGTTAAAAAAAAAAACAGTAATATTATGAAATATTATTACAATTTAAAATAATGGTTCTCTTTTTTAATATACTTTAAAATGTAATTTATTTTTGTGATGCAAAGCTGAATTTTCATCAGCAAGTACTCCAGTCTTTGGTGTCTTATGATCCTTCAGAAATCATTCTAATATGATAATTTGATACTCAGTTATTATCAATGATGGAAACAGTTGTGCTGTTTAATATATATTTTTGGAATACTTTTTTCAGGATTCATTGATGAGTAAAACGTTAACAGCATTTATTCATAAAAACAGCATTTATTCAAAATAAAAACATTTCTAACAATATAAATCGTTACCATCACCTTTTATCAATTTAACACATTCTTGTTGAATTAAAGTACTAATTTCTTTAAAAAAAAAATATATTGTTCCCAAACTTTCGAACGGTAGTGTATATTGTTACAAAAGATTTCTATTCTAAATAAATACAGTTCTTTTTAACTTTTTATTCATCAAATAATCCTGAAAAAAGTATCTCAGGTTATAAAAAAATATTAAGCAGCACAACTGTTTCCAACATTGATCACTTACATATTAGAATGATCTCTGAAGGATCATAAGACACCAAAGACTGGAGTACTTGCTGATGAAAATTCAGCTTTGCATCACAAAAATAAATTACATTTTAAAGTATATTAAAAAAGAGAACCATTATTTTAAATTGTAATAATATTTCATAATATTACTGTTTTTTTTTTTAACTGCAGGCTTGATGAGCATAAGAGACTTCTTTCAAAAGCATTAAAAATAGTAGTGTTTCCAAACTTTTGACTGGTACTGTAGATAGAATGAGAGAACGATAGATAGAGAGATAGCTAGATAGCTAGATAGATAGATAGATAGCTAGATAGATAGATAGATAGATAGATAGATAGATAGATAGATAGATAGATAGATAGATAGATAGATAGATAGATAGATAGATAGATAGATAGATAGAACGAGATAACGATAGATAGATAGACAGAACGAGATAACGATAGAGAGAACTATAGATAGATAGATAGATAGATAGATAGATAAAGAACTATATAGATAGATAGATAGATAGATAGATAGATAGATAGATAGATAGATAGATAGATAGATAGATAGATAGATAGATAGATAGATAGATAGATAGACAGAACGAGATAACGATAGATAGATAGACAGAACGAGATAACGCTAGATAGATAGATAGATAGATAGATAGATAGATAGATAGATAGATAGATAGATAGATAGATAGATAAAGAACTAGATAGATAGATAGATAGATAGATAGATAGATAGATAGATAGATAGATAGATAGATAGATAGATAGATAGATAGATAGATAGATAGATAGATAGATAGATAGATAGATAGATAGACAGAACGAGATAACGATAGATAGATAGATAGATAGATAGATAGATAGATAGATAGATAGATAGATAGACAGACAGACAGACAGAACGAGAGAACTATAGATAGATAGATAGAACGAGAGAGCTATAGATAGATAGAACGATAGAGAGAGAGAGAGAGAGAGAGAGAGAGAGAGAGAGAGAGAGAGAATGGATGGATGGATGGATAGATAGATAATTAAGGAGTTTTTAACACTCTTTCTGTCCTCTTGTTTCTACGTTCCGTCTCTCTCTCTTTTTCTCCTTTATTACCATCATCCGTTGTTCCACAGTAAAGCCTCTGTTCTCGTCAATTATTCATCACATTCAGAGCAGGACACAAACACCACCCCTCTTTCTCTCTCTCTCTCTCTCTCTCTCTCTCTCTCTCTCTCTGATGCCCATCAGGGTTAAATCTGATCTCATGTTTTGTCTCAGTAATGTCTGGTGTGACTCGATCACCTGAGTGTTTTCTCTTCAGCAGATGGAGTTCCATTCAGAGAGATTAATGCTGCTGCGGAGGGTTTGAGCCTCTCAGAGTGAGTGTGTGTGTGTGTGTGTGTGTGTGTGTGTGTGTGTGTGTGTGTGTGTGTGTGTGTGTGTGAACAGCAGGGGACAGAGAGCCCAAGGTGTCGCCCTCAAACTGAACATCTGTTTCCTGAATAAATATTCTAATGAGGAGCGAATGCGCTCAATTCCCACACTGCACTGCAGTGCTGCCGGCCTCCCCAGAGACCCATGGAGAGACAGGTAACACCACACACCTGTACACACTTCACCTCGACACTCACACACTCACTGCAGTCTCGATGAGAAGAACCGCAATATACCATAGACTGTATAAAACAATGGACGTAGTGTCCGTGACGGCACCCGTGGGTTTCATTTTTGAAGCCAAAGTGGGCGGAGCCGGCCGTCGCCATCTTGGCAGCGCGTCACTCCCGGATAACCAAATATGGGCAGCGAGCGGATTAGCTGAAGTGACGTGACGCTAACAGACACCAGACAAACGGCTAGTAGTGACATCAGCGGCAATCCACCTATCACTCAAGTGGCCACGCCCTTAATTATGCACAACTTTAAGGCTTAATAGAATTTAAAAGGATGAGTTATAAAAATAAAAATAAATCCCCCCCTCACAGTTGTCATGAAGGGCAAAATTAGCTATATAGACCAAAACCACTTTTTGAACCAGGCTGTAAACATATTTTTTTCTGCTGTAAAGTTGGGTATTTTAACATGGGGGTCTATGGGATTGACTCTCTTTTGCAGCCTGTCTCTAGTGGCCAGTCGATGAACTGCCGTTTGCAATATACTTCAAACATCTATTTATGATTTATCCGTGCACGTCATTATTTTTTAATTCACGTTCCTTATAATCTTAAATTTAGAATCACTTCCCATCCTCTTGCAACATCTCTTCTCTCCTCTGATGACGAGGGCGGGGCAACCTGTCACTCACATGAGATCAGCCAATAGCAAACCACAACCATCCAATCAATTCCTCACAGACAAAATCAAGCCCCGCCCTACATTTGTTCTCGTTCCAGAAGCCGTTTCACTCGGATATACGGCACAATAGAGAAGAAAAGACCAGCGCAACTTCTGTTCCATGCCGACTTTAAAGGCACTAACAGCCAGAAGCTGCTCACATTTACTCATTCCTTATTCTGACTGTATTCCACATGATTCAAATAAAGTCTGAAATAACACAAATGGAAGTCTGGGAATGATGCTGTGATCAAAACGTGTGATGCAACTAAAAACTCTCTTATGTTTGAGCTTCTTCTGTGTCTAGATTTTAGCTCTGCATCATTGGGTTTTTTTTGCACATAAACAAACAAATTCTGAAAATCTCTATATAATTCAAACCTCCTGCATTTAGACAGTTGGTTTTCTTTCAAACATTTTATTTATTTCAAACTTTATTTTTAGCAAACAAACAACACATTTCAATGAAATTATAATAAAAACACCGTTATTATGGTGAGGTTCATAGGTTTGATCACATCTCTTAAACTAACTATAAGCAATAATAGTGATTCTAGACTTAAACACCACTAATAAAGTGTTTCCATTCAGTAACTATAATTGATTAGAATAATTCAAATGTAACTCGTGTGTAGGTGCATTATGGGATGAATGTGTGATGAACTCTTCATATTTCACTATCCACTACAATGCATTCATTTAAAAAAAGAAAAGAGGAAGAAAAAGATTCTTTGGATCTAAATTTTTATTGAAATATTTGCATGTGTGTTCCTCAAGGCATCAATTAAAATCAATAAAGTTAATCAGCAAAGCTTTGTAAGAAAGCCAAACGTGATTAAAGTAATGATCAATCCATCATTCAGCAGTCTATGCATAAAAGGTGTGGATTGTACAGTGTAAATCATTACAGAGAGTGCAAAGTATTTTGTGACGACAATGCAGTTCCGAAACAGGATTTTGACATTTTCTGTGGAAAATCCCAGTGGTGTTTGTCTGTGGAAAGTCTGTGGGATGTTTTCTGAAGCGTCTGATCAGTTAGTATCAGCAAAAACTCTCCTCAACAACACGCATGATTCGAGGGAAACTTATTCAAGTGAACCGCACTAACAGAGCGATCGCACCAGGGTTTATTTTAATCCAACCAAACCTGATCCAACCAAAGTGTGAACACACCCAAAAAACACTGAATGCATAAATCACAAAAAAAGTAACACACACACACACAGTACATAAAGAGACTTTCATATTTACACTAGATAAATTGTGTGACTTCAGTCTCTCTCATTCAGAGTTTTCTCTACCAAATTAATGAGTTAAACTGCAGCGAAGAGTGTGACGGACAAATCACAAACACACACGGAATCAGAATCAGTGCACGGGATTTGCAGAAAAAACAACACACAGAGACCATGAAAAGCAGCACAGAGTCTGAACGCTAAACACACACTAAATACAGCACAGAAGGGACGATTGTGCTGATTCTATAAACACACACACACACACACACACACACACACACACGTGATCTTCGCTCCTGCGGTCAGCGCTCATGTTCATCTCACTGATGTGGACACTTGATCATCAGTGAACGTCTATGACCGTACGGGAACACCTCACTCCCTCACATAATCCAAACCACTCGAAGAAGTTCACAGAATACAGAGAAGTGAACAAAAATGAACTCATTTGAAGCTCACGGAGACTGAACAAAACACATCTGAGAAATACGTCCACTCGTATTGAGCTCAGAGATGAACTCTACCACTCTAACACAGAAACACACTCCCGGATGAACAAGAAATCACACACCAGATGTCTTCTGTGTCTCGGTTGTTTCTCCTAAACACCAATGAGCACGAATGGAGATCAAAAAGAGACATTTGCTGAATTCTTACGATTTCTCTACTGAGAAAAACACCCCTAAATTCTCACACGTGTCTCCTCTAGTTTCAGAAGAGATCTTCATTTTTATTTCTTTTGATTTTAGGAGCAAAATCTGAGATCATGTTAATACTGAGAAACATACTGAGTTCCTTGAGAAATGAAAGAGCAACATCTGAGCAATAAAAGTTCCCTAAATCGCCCATAGAAAAGAAAAATGAGAACTGAGATCACTTCGAGGTCTCAGATGTTCCTCCAAGACATCGATGAGATTGAATGGAGCGCAAATGGAGTCGTTTTTTTCACAGATCCCAGGTTTCTCCTCTAGAGCTTCAGATGAGATCTCAAATTTGATTTCAGGAGAAACATCTGAGACTATGTTGATACCAAGACACAGATTTAGTTCCCTGAGCTATGAAAGAACAACATCTGAGCAATTACATTTTCCTAAATAAAAATCACAAAGGAAATCTCACTGGTGTCTCAAATCTCTCTCCAAGACATCAATGAGACTCAATGGAGAGCAAATAAAGTCATCTAATTAACAGATCTCACACATGTCTCCTCTAGAGTTTCAGAAGAGATCTTAATTTGTATTTCTTTAGATTTTTGGAGAAACATTTGAGATTATGTTGATACCAAGAAACAACACAAGTTCCCTGAGAAATGAAAGAGCAACATCTGAGCAATAACATTTCCATAAATGCCCATAGAAAAGAAAAATGAGGTCACAGATGTTCCTCCAAGACATCGATGAGACTGAATAGAGCGCAAATGGAGTTGCCTTTTTCACAGATCTCACATTTCTCTTCTAGAGCTTCAGATGAGATCTCAAATTTGATTTCAAGAGAAACATCTGAGACTATGTTGATACCAAGACACAGATTTAGTTCCCTGAGCTATGAAAAGAGCAACATCTGAGCAATAACATTTTCCTAAATCACCATAGAAAATAAAAATCACAAAGGAAATCTCACTGGTGTCTCAAATCTCTCTCCAAGACATCAATGAGACTCAATGGAGAGCAAATAAAGTCATCTAATTAACAGATCTCACACATGTCTCCTCTAGAGTTTCAGAAGAGATCTTAATTTGTATTTCTTTAGATTTTTGGAGAAAACATTTGAGATAATGTTGATACCAAGAAACAACACAAGTTCCCTGAGAAATGAAAGAGCAACATCTGAGCAATAACATTTCCATAAATGCCCATAGAAAAGAAAAATGAGGTCACAGATGTTCCTCCAAGACATCGATGAGACTGAATAGAGCGCAAATGGAGTTGCCTTTTTCACAGATCTCACATTTCTCTTCTAGAGCTTCAGATGAGATCTCAAATTTGATTTCAAGAGAAACATCTGAGACTATGTTGATACCAAGATGTACATTAAGTTCCCTAAGCTGTGAAAGAGCAACATAACATTTTTCAAAATGGGCCACAAAGGAAATCTCACTGATATCTCAAATCTTTCTCCAAGACGTCAATGAGACTCAATGGAGAACAAAATAAAAAAACAGATCTCACATATGTCTCTTCTAGAGTTTCAGAAGAGTTATTCATTTGTATTTCTTTTACAATTTTGGAGAAACATTTGAGATAAATTTGTTTCTTGATACCAAGAAACAACACAAGTTCTCTGAGCCATGAAAGTGCAACATAATATTTTCCTAAAGCGGCCATAGAAAAGAAAAACCCCAAAAGGAAATCTCACTAATGTCTCAAATCGTTCTCCAAGACGTCAATGAGACTGAATGGAGAGCAAATAAAGTTGTCTGCCTAACAGATCACATATATGTCTCTTCTACAGTTTTATAAGATATCTTAATTTGTATTTCTTTTGATTTTTGGAAAAACATTTGAGATAAAGTTGATACCAAGAAACATACTTTCAGCCATGAAAGAGCAACATCGGAGCAATAACAGTTTTCTAAATCGCCCGTAGAAAATAATAAATCACAAGGGAAATCTCACTGATGTCTCAAATCTCTCTCCAAGACGGAGCAAATGGAGTCGCTTGCAGATCTCGTGTAGAGTTTCAAAGAAATCTCAATAATGTCTCAAACTGTGCTCAGATGCCAATCTCAATATGACCTCAAACATTTCATTCATCAAATGATCTGAGTCGCTCCACATTAAATTGAAAGCTCTATACTCTTAATCTGACGAAGTCTAACTCCATGAAGTCTCTAAACGAGCCTCCTCTGAGCAACATGGTTCATCCTAAACTCCCTGTCCCGAGCCAAACAGAAGTGAGCAGTTCACAGTGGATCAAACACAAGCACAGTGAACATGAACATCGCGTTTCTCCAGACATGCAGCAAATGCGTCGATCTTCATACTCACCCAAAAGTACATCATCATTTCAGCCAGGAAAACCCTCAACAGATATTTCTCTCTCTCTCTCTGTCTCTCTTGAGTTCAGGACAGCTGGATTCTCCTCCCGTCTCCTCCAACACTTCTCCTCCTCTCCTCGCCTCTGACTTTCCTGATGTTTGAGCGTCTAGTTTCTCGGGAAACACCTGGAGAAGCGGCGTCAGTGTGTCTGATACTCTTTTACTCCTTCCTTTGCTCTCGTCTCACAGCAGCTTTACTTTAAGACTGAGTCTGAACCAGGATCACAGCGTTCTCCAGCGGGGGGGAAGAGAGAGAGAGAGTGAGAGAGAGAGAGAGAGAGAGAGAGAGAGAGAGAGAGAGAGAGCGAGGGGGTTTTCTCTGATGACAGTATTGATGGCGGATGTGAGTGAACAGGCTCTACCCACAATCCTCTCAAAATACGCCGTCTGAAACCCGACAAGCACCAAAAGCAAACAACATAAAGCAGAGAAGAACATATAAAGATGGAGGACCGAGCCGGATTTCTTTCTCTGAGAAGCGTCTGTATGTCATAAAAAATGTACGTCTTGTACATGTGCTTCGAACTACCATGTCCGGCTCACATTTCTACTCATAATCAAAGGAAAGAATAATAGTGTTTTTTTTATTTTTTTTTATTTTTTCAAGACAATATTTTTTATTTAATAAAAAGTAAATTTAAGCACACTGAAAAAAGGAAACATGAAATCTTGAAGCAGGAAGACTGAAATAGTATTTTTTTGTAAAACGTACTCCAATAACCTTTGTTTTAATTACAGCTTTGAAAAGTTCTTTTTTTACGGTGCAATTATTATTTTTTACATTATGACATTCAACCCAAATTTGTGATAAAAAACAAATAATTGTGATAAAATTATATATTATATTTTGCATTTATTTAGCAAGAATTTTTTTAATATTTATTTATATTTATATTTATTTATTTATTATTATTATTTTTGTTGTTAAATTATTACATCATTTTTATGACAATTAAGCACATTAAACCATTAATTAAAAGATTACATTAAAAGTTTCATTAATGTAACGCAACAAAAAAAATATATATATATATTATTCCCATTACTGTAATGTGGACAACAACAAAAAATATTGAATATATTTTACTAAAATTTTTATTTAAGGTCCATTAAGTTTCTTCTTATTCTTCTTCTTCTTAATTATTTTCATGAAAACTTTTTAGCCAATTTTTCATTTTCATATAAAAAAAAAAAAAAACGTATCCCCATTACTGTAATGTAAAAAAAAATATTTAACATATTTTGCAAAAAAACATTTTAGATTTTGCAGATTTTGCAAATGCCATTTGCATTTGTTGTGCCTTTCATTTTTATAGTAATACAGTGCTAAAAATTAATAAAAGCATTGGAATTAATAAAAAAAAAAAAGTAAAATTACTGCATTACAGCAATGAGATTTTTTGCATGAAAATGTGCTAAAATGTCAATGCAAAAAAAAAAAAAAATCTTAATGGTCTTCAAAATAGGCTTTGTTTTATTAATAATTCAGCATTTTTCTTTCAGATGTGGGGATGAAATGTGGCCTAGATGTGTTATACAAATCCCCCCTAAAGTCAGTTCAATCCCTTTATATAAAGAGAAACGGAGTGAGTGAGAAGTCCATGAGACGCTGTAGTTTCATCACTGCTGCGTCAGCACATTTTAAAAACAGGTCATCAATATCTGCCTGCAGGACACACTTTAAAAACCAGCGTATAAACCACAGACACACACACACACACACACACACACAGAATCTGCTGCTGTGCCAGATAAATGCTGCACACACACACACACACACACACACAGCCTGTACTGTAACACCAGCGCACTCTTCTGCAGCCCGCTGTCTCCTTTAATTGGATTTTTATCTGTGGTCATTTTTTTCTTCTCTCTAGTATCTCTCTTAGACCTCTGAGGAATATTTTTTTAGAAATGATAATTAGACTACAAGAGGGAAAAAAAATACATTGAGTTCAGATCTCCATTCGTCTCACGGCTGATGTGAACACGCAAGGAAAATAAACGTGTTGTTGTCTGTGTCCCGATTTACACCACACGAATCTGGACAATCTGATTCTTTCACTCTAGTCTGATTCTCCAGTTTGATTCTCTGGATTTAGTTTGATTCTCTAATCTGAATCTCTGACTCATGCTTACAGTTTGATTCTTCAACTCTAGTTTGATTATCTGACTCAGATTTTTCTTTCCTCTAGTTTGATTCTTTGATACTCTAATTGATTCAAATTTGAATCTTTGACTCTAGTTTGATCTTCAACTGTAGTTCTAGTTTGACTCTCCAATTACTCTGCTATAATTAGACTCTCAGACTAGTTTGATTTTTAAACTCTAGTCTGATTCTTTGACTCTGAATCTCTGACTCCAGTTTGATTCTCCAACCCGTTTGATTTTTTAAACTTGATTATTCTATGACCCTTGTTTGACTCTCTAATTTGATTAATTGATTTTCTAAAATGATTTGATTCTCTAATTTGATTCTTTGATTCTCTAATCTGCATATTTGACACAAGTTTGAATCTTTGACTCTAGTTTGATTCTTCAACTCAAGTCTGAATCTTCGACTCTGATCTCTGACTCTAGCTTGATTCTTCGACTCTCTGACTAGTTTGATTTTAAACTCTAGTCTGATTCTTTGACTCTAGTATGATTTTTAGATTCTAGTCTGATTCTCTGACTTTGACTGTTCTATGACCCTGGTTTGGCTCTCTAATTGGATTAATTGATTCTCTAAAATTATTAGATTTTTCTAATTTGAATCTGTGATTCTCTAATCAGTTTGATTCTTTGACTCAAGTCTGAATCTTGGACTCTGAATCGTTGACTCTAGTTTGATTCTTTGACTGTAGTTCTAGTTTGACTCTCCGAATATCCAAATCTAACTCGACTCTCCGACTAGTTTGATTTTTAAACTCTAGTCTGATTCTTTGACTCTAGTCTGATTCTTTGACTCTGAATCTCTGACTCCAGTTTGATTCTCCGACTCCAGTATGATTTTTAGACTCTAGTCTGATTATCCATCTCTGATTCTTCTCTGACACTGTTCATTCTATGACCCTTTTTTGATTCTCTAATTTGATCAATTGATTCTTTAATCTGAATCTCAGACTCTAGTTTGATTATTTGACTCTTGTTAGATCCTTCGACTCTGAACCTCTGACTCTAGTTTGATTCTCTGATTTGATTAATTGATTCTCTAAATTGATTTGATTCTCTAATCTCTGACACAAGTTTGATTCTTCGACTGTGGTTCTAGTTTGACTCTCCGAAATCGAATATCCGACTCTAATTCGACTCTCCGACTAGTTTGACTTTTTAAACTCTAGTCTGATTCTACAGGAAGTGTCTGATAATAAAAAGCGCTGGTGTTGCATTAGTTGAACTTCAACATTCGGCCAGCTCTAATGCTGATCACATGAACACTGAGTGTTCAAGAGTCGTTTGCTCAGCGGGTAACAGGTGAACATCTCTTCAACTTTACGAATCGCAGCTGTTGTTTCTCTCAGCATCAACAAACAGCATCGCACACATATATCACATCAACACACATCACTGTGTTGAACTGAATCCCGAAAGCATATTTACCCTCCACACACACACCTGCCCGGCGCTCAGTCGAACACGCGACGCCACTCGCATTGAGATTGAATGCTTAGGGAAGTGATGTCATCAAGTCAAGCACAAATCCACCTGTTCATATCAATCACGGACGCACAAACAAACCACACTGTATCAACACACACACACACACACAGATCCTCTCTCACCTGTGTGCTGAAGAGAGGAAGTCCCAATCGCCACAGGTGATCGGTCAGGACCCTCCCGTACACCTGAGCGACACCGGTCGACTTACACACACCACCTGAACACAAAACACAAGACAAAGAGTCACGACAGCTGCACACACAGGAGAATAGCATTGCTCAAATGCTGCTCTATCATAGACTTTCATTGAGTTCTCAGTTGTTTCTCATACAACTGTCATACAAGTTATTTTCCGGCAAAAACAGGCATAAAAATCAGTCTACGGGATTTCATAGACAACATACACTCTAAAAAATTGGGCTATTTTTTCTACCCAAATCCTGGGTTTGGTCAATTTTTGTGTGTTATTTTTTCAGTGTTAGGGTAGAGTTTGTGTTACCCAGCTCCTGGGTCAGACGTATCAACCCAGTGTTTAGGTAGTTTTTGTGTTACCCAGCTCCTAGGTCAGACGTAACAACCCAGTGTTTGGGTAGGTGTTGTGTAACTACTGCAGATCCTGGGTCAGATGTAACAACCCAGTGTTTGGGTAGTTTTTGTGTAACCCAGATCCTGAGTCAAACGTATCAACCCAGTGTTTAGGTAGTTTTTGTGTTACCCAGCTCCTGGATCAGACGTAACAACCCAGTGTTGGATTGTTTTTGTGTAACCCAGATCCTGAGTCAGACGTATCAACCCAGTGTTTGGGTAGTTTTTGTGTTACCCAGCTCCTGGGTTAGACGTAACAACCCAGTGTTTGGGTAGTTTTTGTGTTACCCAGATCCTGGGTCAGACGTATCAACCCAGTGTTTGGGTAGTTTTTGTGTTACCCAGATCCTGGGTCAGACGTAACAACCCAGTGTTTGGGTAGTTGTTGTGTAACTACTGCAGATCCTGGGTCAGACATAACAACCCAGTGTTTAGGTAGTTTTTGTGTTACCCAGATCCTGGATCAGACGTAACAACCCAGTGTTGGGTAGTTTGTGTGTTACCCAGATCCTGGGTCAGACGAAACAACCCAGTGATTGAGTTATTTATTGCGGCTTTTTGCGACCTCTTCAGGAGAGAGCAGTGCAGCTCCGTCAAATTGGTGCATGTCTTTAGTAAAATACAGGTTTGTGATTTTTTTGTATCTATAAATTCGTTATTGCTCTTTATATTGTTACATTTTATGCAGAACAACATACAGGGGCACGATGTGAGTCACAGCGTCTGTCTTTTCGCTTGATGTAAACACCTGATGCCTCCCATAAAACTTTATAGTTTTATTCAAAAAAAAGATACAGAATATAAATGCTTAGAAAGTTAGAATATGTTCTCAGAACTGTACACTGATTGTATTTTTTAGAATGTACAGTAGGAAGTCGGGGAAGGTCTCGTTTTTAAGTTTTGTTACAGGCTGTTCACACATTGGCATGACTACAACAAATTTCTAACATATAGCCTAGCCCCTTTGTTAAAATAATATTTTTGTTGTAGTTCATCATCGTATGCATGTTACTGAAGACAACCCGACTTTATTATTGACTTCAACTGATTTTCTATCAGATTAAAGATAGAAATCTGTGCATCTACACCATTTATGAGCCTTTTTAACTAGCAATGGCACATTATGATGATATTTCACTATATTAGGGAGCACTTTTGGCCTTCACAAGTGTAGCCAAACACATTAACATACACACACAGATAGAGAGAGAGAAACACACACTCATGCATTATTTAAGAGCAAAATGGCCATTACAGAGATGCATTCGCCGAGGGTCAGCATGTCTATTACACCACAAACACACACATCATCTTCATCTAGTTGTGAATAAAACAAAAGATTATTGGAGTACGTTTTACAAGAAAATACTATTTCTACGTCAAAACTGCACGTTTAAATCTAATTTGTTAAATCTCTAATTATTTGTGAATTTACTCGCAAAAAAATGTTTCAAAGTAAATCCTACACCTTTTTTTTTTTCAGTGTACAGAACTACAACATCATCATGTAGGCTAAACCCAGTACTGACACGAGCACATTAAATATGAACACATCAAAGATTGATCTGCAGACAGAAACACGTGAAACCGCGTCGTTTCGGAGACATCTGGAGGCATTTCTGCGGTTATTGACGACCTCTCTGTGTTCTGCTCGAGTCGCTGGGTTCCAGGTGCATTTTGAGGCAGTTTGAGTTGTTTTATGTGATGTGTGTGTGCAGTTTTTCGTCTCTCTCCGCATACTCGACAGCCTCCTGCAGCGACTGCATCAAATATTAACACTGCGATTAAACGCTACAGAGAGATAGAGAGAGAGAGAGAGAGAGAGATGAGCGAGCCTGTCGATGCTTGTAGTAGCTGCCGCAGTGAGACTGTGTGTGTGTGTGTGTGTGTGTGTGTGTGTGTGTGTGTGTGTGTGTGTGTGTGTGTGTGTGTGTGTGTGTGTGTGAGTGGTTGGCTGGAGCTCACTAATCACTTAGGGTAATGCTGACCTCAAGAGCCGCCTCACACACACACACACACACACACACACACAAACACACACACACACAAGTGATCTGGCTGGTGGGATCATGTCTTGAAAAACAGAAAAATGTCCTGTGCAAAAAAAAACGATACAAATACTGTATACAAGTCCATACATGAAAAATAAGAACGTTTGACATCTGATATTTTTACATCTTATCCTCTGTGTTTGTGTGTTGTGTTGTGTGTGTGTGAGAGAGAGAGAGAGAGAGAGAGAGAGAGAGAGAGAGAGAGAGAGAGAGAGAGAGAGAGAGAGAGAGAGTGTTAGTGCGTGCGTGTTTGTGTGTGTATGAGTGTATGTGTGTGTGTGTGTGTGTGTGTGTGTGTGTGTGTGTGTGTGTGTGTGTGTGTGTGTTTGAGAGTGTTAGTGTACCAGAAAACGGTTCGTTTACTCTACTGCATGCGTTATTAAAGCTGCAACGAACCCGTTCTCTCGTCCTTCACTCTCTGCTTCCTTCTTTTACCACAAAAAAAAAAAAAGAATAAAAAGAAACAAGTGGATGAAACATTTATAAACATCAAACCGTCTGCACTTACAGGGGAATAATCTACTGTGTATCGTTTAATATTTCTCTCACTGTCTGATTTTAATCATAAAAACACTAATGAGTCCACATACATAATGCAAAGCACCAAGGGAGGGATGCATATCTGTCATAAATAGTTATTAATTTGATCATTACCACCATAATCTACAATGTTATTCATTAAATTATACTAAATAACAATGAAATAAATAAAAAAAATCAGAGAGTATATATGATTGTAAAATAGGGAGAGTTGTAACACTACGCTAATGACTTATGATCAATATATATAAACTGCTTTTAATATAACTGAATGAACAGACGTGCATGTGTGTGTTTGGTGATGATGAACTGATCAGGGCTTTTACACAGACGAGTTTGTTTACCTACTTCAGACTCTCAATCAATGACCCTTTCAGATTAATTGAGATGCTTTACATTGATTTTTCAAATGGGGGGGGGGCGATGTTGCCAGGGCGATCACTAGGGTCAGGGGTTACGTGCTCAGACAGGCAGGGGTTACGTGCTCTATGCTTACACACACACACACACACACACTGCAGGATGTTTCCTCTCATTCAAAAATATCCAATATTCTTAAAGTCCCCCTGTGGTGAAAATCCAGTTTTTAATGTTGTGTATATATCTATGTTGAGTTTTTAATATGTTTTAAGACAAACCATGTGCAAATTCATAAGTGGACACCATTGCTGAGTATTTTCTCCTTAAAACTGCAGTGAATCAAAGACAGTCTCAAAAACACAGTTTGAAATCGCTGGTGTTTCTGACGTCACAAACTACATTGTAACCAATCAGATCAACGTGTGATCGTCAACCAGTGGATCTCTGAGCTGCTGTGAGTGAGTGGAGGCGGGGCTCATTTGCATATTAATTGAACCGCGCATACTAAATGTGGAAAAGGTGTAGAGTTATATTTAAAGGAGCCGTATGTAAGATTGTGGCCAAAACTGGTACTGCAATCACTTTCAAATTACTGTAGAGCGGTGTATCCCCTCCCCCTCCCCCTTGTTTGTTATGGTTACTAGACACAACGAATCCAAAGGACTTCAAACAAACAAAAAAATAAACAAACAAAAGAAAGAAAGAAAGAAAGAAAGAAAGAAAGAAAGAAAGAAAGAAAGAAAAGAAAGAAAGAAAGAAAGAAAGGAAGAAAGGAAGAAAGAAAGAGATGTTAATTTTGTTATGGCTACTACAGTAGATGCAATAAAACCAACTTGTCACGATGTGGGTTTTGTGTCCTGTCAGGTTCTATGGTTCCCTGTCTAGTCTATTAGTTATCCCAGGTGTTTCTGATTTACCACGCCCCCTTGTTATCTTGTCTAGCTCGTTTGTCCCTGATTATTTAAACCCTGTGTTTCAGCCTTGTCTTTGCGAGTTCTTGTATGTCTTACAGTTCGCTGTAGCACGTTAACGTTGGTGCTGGTCCTGTCCCGAGTCCCGAGTCCCGAGTCCCGAGTCCCGTATCCAGTCTAATTTGTATAGTTTGTGGTCTGTTAATAAAGCGTGTGCTGCATTTGGATCCTGCCTCATCTCTGCCTCAACCGCACCACGTTACACAACTTACTTTGAACAATGAGCCAAATTAATTAATTAATATGTGTGCATATACATTACCAAACATCATGCATACTAGATGCAAATCCCAAGGATCAAAGAAGAAAAATAAATAAATAAACAAACAAACAAATTTAAAAAATGGTTACAAACTTTTGTGGCATAAAAAACCCCTAAATGAACTGTGTAATTAGATGGACAGTTTTAAAAACACACTCAATCAATCACTCTCGTCAGTTGTGTGATAAAGCAAGCTGGATTCATTCCAGCAAACAAACAAACAAAATATCAAACGGTTATGGGTAAGAGAAGACGGACCTGACTCCCACCGCTCCTTCTTTGACACAGCATTGGAAACGCTACTGTAATACTTTGACAGCAGAAAGTGAGAACCAGATGCTGTTAGTACTCTAACTGTTCTCACATTGATGACACGAACACACGTGTCAGATAATATCATGTGAAAAGACAGAGAGAGAGAGAGAGAGAGAGAGAGAGAGAGAGAGAGAGAGAGAGAGAGAGAGAGAGAGAGAGAGAGAGACATCCCGAGACAGACAGCACCTCTTCATTAGTCTGAGCGTCCTCATTAGACGCTGGAGTCATTAGAGAGAATACACTCACACACTAACACAAGTACAAAATAATGTAATAGATCTCTGTTAAGTCCAAGCTGGTGACTATTAGAACATGGAAACTGGTTTATATCTGGTCTGAGCAGCAGCGTGTGAATTATACAATGACTTTGGACTTTTAGGTCATTCTGTGTCAACTCAACCAGAGGTCCCCGGCTAACAGTTTTTAGATTTTGATCATTTTTTTCTGGTGAAAGAAATGTATAAATGAAGAAGAAAGCCAGAATATTAAATGTCATTGCTGAATAATTACCAAGTAATCCACTAATTTGTAGAGCGGGGTCAAAATGACAATTTGGAGCCAGATTAAAGGGGGGTACAAATGACTTTAGAAAGATGGCAGCATCATTAATTTTGTTATTACTCAGAGATTGGTTGGTCTGTTAGTAAAATCTGTTGACTTTAGCAATCTTTGTTGGATTATATGTCAACGGTGAGAGTTCAAAAATGGAGAAAAGTACTTCTTGTGATTTTTTTACCCCAAGTTTGCATGCCTGTAACTCAAGAAGTATTAAAGATATCTTAAAATCCTTCTAGATTTTGGTTCTTCACAAACTTTTATTTTGGTGTCTTCATTTGTAAGGCCCTATATCCTTCAATTCCAGACATATGAGGATTTCAGTGTGGCTCCATGAATAAATTATACACATTTTCAGTGGTCAAAATCCAAATGTCAGTCACTTTGCGTACAGCTGATACTTTTTTCATTTAAAGTTGTCTGAAGAACAAATAGTCTTGAAACTAGAAATGTATCTCGTTTCTTTTTTTTCAATCAACACAATTGCAGCCATAGAACATTCCTGTCTGAGTGGCAAAAATATTGTTTTTCCAAAGTTTGCGTGCCAGAAATGTTAATATCCTTCTAGATTCTAATTCCTAATAAACTTTTCTTTTGGTATCTTCAATTTAAAGGCCCTATATGGTTCAATCCCAGAGATATAGGGATGCCAACGCGGTAACATGTAGTTATGATACTGCCTATGTGAACTCTTGCTAGCTTCAGAAGCTGTAAAAATGAACAAAATCCCCCAAATATCCCTTAAACTGCTTTATAAATACACTTCTGAGAGCAAGTTAATGTGTCTCAACTTGATCATTTCCGTGAATTTTTGGCACTCAGAAAAAATGTGTTGTATGCAATTGTTCTGATAGAGGGGAACAATATCCATTTCTAGTTTCAAAAATATTTGTTCTTCAGACATTCCTCTTTAAAAGTAAAAAAGTATCATCTGTGTGCAAAGTGAACCACATTTGGTTTTGATCATTGAAAATGTGTACAATTTATCAATTTATTCATGGAACCACATTAAGATCTCCATATCTCTGGGACTGAACCTTCGAGGGCCTTTAAAATGAAGATGGCAAAATACATTTTTGTTAAGAACCAGAATCTAAAAGGATATTTGCTACGGCCCGTAACCAAATATAGCTTGTTAGTTTGAATAAAACAAATAATGGGTACGAACCGATCATATAAAAGTGTCACAGAGATATCTTTAATATTTCTTGAGTTACAGGCATGCAAACGTGAAAAAAAACAAGAAGTGCTTTTCTCCATTTTTGAACTCTCAACGTTGGCATCTAATGCAACAAAGATTGCTAAAGTCAACAGATTTTACTAACAGACCTACCAATCTCTGAGTAATAATAAAATAATGATGCTGCCTTAACAAAATACACAGTAAATATACATTCATGACATTTAATATTTTGGCTTTCTACACTATTTATCAGGGTTCCCACACTTTGGTTAACTTCAAACTCAAGGACCTTTAAAAGGACTTTCCAGGTCCAATACCCCCAAATTCAAGGACTTAATGTGGGGACACGTTTGTTGTTGTTGAGGTACCATCGTAGAAGTTTTTCGCGTGAACGCCATGGTAACATACAACACAAAGTACCTCACGTGGGAAACACTTAAAGTAACGCGTAAATGCGCGTAACTAACATAAATCAAGCAAGCTAGTGTGCATAGGCCACGAAGTGTTGACGAAATAACACATTAGCAGACCGGAGGGAATAATATGGATTTTTTTTCCCCAGAAAACTTCTTGCACAAAATAAATTCAAGCACTTTCAAGGACCTGTATCTATGTATGTTTATTTTCAAAAACTTTCCAGGGCCTTGACATTATTTTTTCAGATTCACAAACTTTCAAGGATTTCAAGGACCCGTCTGTCTTCAGAAAAAATCTTAAAGGGATACTCCACTTTTTTCGGAAATATGCTCATTTTACATCTCCCCCAGAGTTAAACAGTTGAGTTTTACCGTTTTAGAACCCATTCAGCCGAACTCCGGGTCTGACGGTACCACTTTTAGCATAGCTTAGCACAGATCATTGATTCTGATGAGTCCAGTAGCATTTCTTTCAAAATGACCAAAGAGTTTCAATATTTTTCCTATTTAAAACTTGACTCTTCTGTAGTTAAACCGTGTACTAAGATCGACGGAAAATGAAAAGTTGCGATTTTCTAAGCCTATATGACTAGGAACTATACTCTCATTCCGGCGTAATAATCAAGGAACTGTGCGGCTGTACCATGGGTGCAGCAGGCGTAATGATATGACGCAGCGCCTGAAAATAGGTCTAATAGGTTAGACAAACTTAGTCCCGGTCACGTTGGAAGAAGTTACCGAGCTGGGGACTATTTTCAGGTGCTGCGTCATATCCTTACGCCTGCTGGACTCATGGTACGGCAGCAAAGTTTCTTGATTATTACGCTGGAATGAGAGTAGTTCCTAGCCATATCAGCCTAGAAAATCGCAACTTTTCATTTTCCGTCGGTCTTAGTACACGATGTAACTACAGAAGAGTCAAGTTTTAAATAGGAAAAATATTTAAACTCTTTGGTCATTTTGAAAGAAATGCTACTGGACTCATCAGAATCAATGATCTGTGCTAAGCTATGCTAAAAGTGGTACCGTCAGACCCGGAGTTCGGCTGAATGGATTCTAAAACGGTAAAACTCAACTGTTTAACTCTGGGGGAGATGTAAAATGAGCTTATTTCCGAAAAAAGTGGAGTATCCCTTTAACAAAATCAAAAACTTGGAAGTTTCAAAAATTTGGTTGATTTGACATGGATTGACCCTTTTTATTTTATTTTTTTTCTAAAATAAGCTTGAAAAGCTCACTGAATGACACAGGGTGTGATATGTTCTATCTAATGCAATGAAACTCAGACATGTTTAAGTGTCTTAACAGCCCACATACAGCTTGAGCCAGCCAGAAACCTGCTGTTAACACACAGTTACCAGTTCCAGTCTTTCTCCCGCAGTTGTTTGAGTGTCTGAAACACTTCTTCATGAACACGACTGTCAGAGACCAGCTTCATTCGTCAGACGTCTGCATGTTTAAAACCCGTCACGGCCGGCGGGCAAACGCGCAAACGCACACGACAACCAATAAACTCGAGCGGCAACAAAAGATTGAAAGCGAGAATCTGAAGAATGGCTCTGGGCGATTGGCGGAGCTTCACACTCGCAGATTCATCAAGCTCTGAGAGACTCTGTGCTCCACTTTCACACGACAACAACAACCTCAAAACCAGACCGACTTACACTCAGATCCTGATCTTTATTGAGTTTCATCTGTATTTATTAGTCTAATCGTGACAGGAGGGTTTGTGGAGGTTTTAAAACACTCATCGCTTGGTAAATGAGACGTTGGAGATAGGGAGGGTTTTTGCATAGCTTTATCTTCTGATAGTCTAGTGGTGTATTTTACGGGCCTATGTTTTCTGTAATGCAATGCGGGTGGAGTCACAGAATCTAGTCACAAAAATGTACTGTCCAACGCAGCATGTCATGGAATTTGGCAAAATTTTGATGAATATATAAAAAAATAGGGCTTTCAGCGTCTGCCGTCTCATTTTATGAGGACGTGAACGCATGAACTTCATCTCCAGAGCCGCTCTGAGACTCGCTTCAACATTTCACTTGAGAAAAACTACCATCAGACAAGTCTTCACCACAACCTGCCAAAATATATATTCGGTTTAACTTGAATACATTATGACAGAAATATATTACTATTGCACTGTAGAATGTACATCTTAAAGTAATATAATAAAATGATTAAAACTGTATTTTAATGAATATCAACAATAGTTCTTCCATGTTTTAACTTTAATAGTAAACTTCTGTTGTGCAGACCTGTTATGCATAAAATGTTTGCATTTTCATTTGATTACATTTTAAAAGATTCATTAAATTCAATAATAAATTTGTATTAAATCATAAATCCACATAACACAGAATTAATGAAAAACGTAAAGCATTTCACAGAGCACTATTATTGTTATAAATTATTTAATTGTTGAAGTTTTATGAATTCAGTTGAAAAGACATGCTTTTTGATTATTCAAATTTAGTTAAATCATTAAATGTAATCCAATGTCATTTGGGGAAAATAATAGAATTTGGGAAGAAAATTAAACTGATTTCATAAGGCTGTTAAAAAATATATATATATTGAACATTTAAAAAAATATTGATTTGTATAAGTTTCATGATTGTAATGAATTAGACAAATATTTTAAATAATTCATCTCTTGCACACACCAGCATTGTTTTATTATGAATGATTGTTTTTGTTTATATTTTATATTTACATTTTCACTTTAATTTTAGTAAAATTTGTAGTAATTCTGTTGTGTTTTTGTCCTTTTTATTAGTCTGTCTATATAGTTTTAGAAGTTTTAGTGTTTTGTTGTAAGTACTTCAAATTACACTAAATTAAAATGAGAAATGTTCCATTGGTAACTAGCTGAAATAAAATTAGTTTACTTTTTTTGTAATTTCAGTTAATGTTTAATTTATTTAAAAAGTAATGAAAATGTTTTTATGGTTTTATATAAACAAAAAGATTTTATATAAAATGGTGACAACGCAGTATCAAAAACTGTTTCTAAGTCTATATTGCAATGCTAACAGCGAATGATTTTATGATTACTTGCATCTTATTTCATGCATTTAGCATTTATCAATTATATTATAAACTATTTAATTGTTAAAAGTTTCATGATTGTAATGAATTAGAAAAATACTTACAATCATTCATCTTTTGCACATACCAGCATTATTTTATTATCATTGATATAATACTATAGTTTTTGTTTATATTTTAATTGGATTTTAGTTTTACATTTTTTATATTAGTTAAATTTGTAGTAATTCAGTTGTTTTTGTCATTTTTATTAGTCTGTCTTTTATTGTTTCGTTTAGTTACATAAAACTCAATTTAGGTCAAATTAAACTAAACTAAAATAAGA
>NC_140209.1:26575358-26597858 GCF_951802725.1 Rutilus rutilus
AATGATAAAATGTCTTAATATCTAATGCAGTAATGTACATCCATCTTGGATATTTTAACTGAAAAACAAGTAAAAAAAAAGCCTTATTAAACTAATTAAGAACTACAGTTTTATATAATACTTCAAGATTTTTTTTGCTATTTTAACTATTATATAAAATTATATATATATATATATATGTATATATATATACACACACACTCACCTAAAGGATTATTAGGAACACCTGTTCAATTTCTCATTAATGCAATTATCTAATCAACCAATCACATGGCAGTTGCTTCAATGCATTTAGGGGTGTGGTCCTGGTCAAGACAATCTCCTGAACTCCAAACTGAATGTCAGAATGGGAAAGAAAGGTGATTTAAGCAATTTTGAGCGTGGCATGGTTGTTGGTGCCAGACGGGCCGGTCTGAGTATTTCACAATCTGCTCAGTTACTGGGATTTTCACGCACAACCATTTCTAGGGTTTACAAAGAATGGTGTGAAAAGGGAAAAACATCCAGTATGCGGCAGTCCTGTGGGCGAAAATGCCTTGTTGATGCTAGAGGTCAGAGGAGAATGGGCCGACTGATTCAAGCTGATAGAAGAGCAACTTTGACTGAAATAACCACTCGTTACAACCGAGGTATGCAGCAAAGCATTTGTGAAGCCACAACACGCACAACCTTGAGGCGGATGGGCTACAACAGCAGAAGACCCCACCGGGTACCACTCATCTCCACTACAAATAGGAAAAAGAGGATACAATTTGCACGAGCTCACCAAAATTGGACAGTTGAAGACTGGAAAAATGTTGCCTGGTCTGATGAGTCTCGATTTCTGTTGAGACATTCAGATGGTAGAGTCAGAATTTGGCGTAAACAGAATGAGAACATGGATCCATCATGCCTTGTTACCACTGTGCAGGCTGGTGGTGGTGGTGTAATGGTGTGGGGGATGTTTTCTTGGCACACTTTAGGCCCCTTAGTGCCAATTGGGCATCGTTTAAATGCCACGGCCTACCTGAGCATTGTTTCTGACCATGTCCATCCCTTTATGACCACCATGTACCCATCCTCTGATGGCTACTTCCAGCAGGATAATGCACCATGTCACAAAGCTCGAATCATTTCAAATTGGTTTCTTGAACATGACAATGAGTTCACTGTACTAAAATGGCCCCCACAGTCACCAGATCTCAACCCAATAGAGCATCTTTGGGATGTGGTGGAACGGGAGCTTCGTGCCCTGGATGTGCATCCCACAAATCTCCATCAACTGCAAGATGCTATCCTATCAATATGGGCCAACATTTCTAAAGAATGCTTTCAGCACCTTGTTGAATCAATGCCACGTAGAATTAAGGCAGCTCTGGAGGCGAAAGGGGGTCAAATACAGTATTAGTATGGTGTTCCTAATAATCCTTTAGGTGAGTGTATAATATGTATAATATGTATAATATATAACATTATATATTGTAATTAATATAATATTTAATTATACAAGTTATTGATAAGTTAAGATTAAATAATATTAATATTAATAATATACACTGTAAAAAAAAATATCGTAATTTTAACGGTAAAAAAAACTGTAAAAAAAGTTTAAAAAAGCAACGGAAAAGACATGTTAATTGCTGAACAGTATGTAGCCTACCCTTACTATATACACTGAAAAACTGTAATAACTCTCACAGGACATTTCATGTACTTTTACAGTAAAATACTGTGAAATGTATGGATTTTGGAAGTACAGTGTAAAAAATTAAAATAAAAAAACCTTACCGTTGCATTTACCGTACCTTACCGTAAAAAATAAACAAAAATTGACGGTAAAAAACTGGCAGCTGTGGTTGCTAGTACTTTACCATAAAAAATACGGTAGAAATATTTATGTTTTACAGCATTGAACTAAAGTTTATGGAATAAAACTGGCAGCTTGTTGAAAGCGATTTACCGTAAAAAATATGTTAGTAATATTTCAAGGTTCAAGGGTTCAAGGTAGTTTATTTGTCATTACAATAACACGTTATGTAATGAAATGCTTAGATCCCACCCCCACCCAACGTTGACATACAAATGATTAAATTAAAAACGTAAAAAAAATTATGTTTTACGGCAGTGATCTAAAGATTACGGTAAAAAAAACTGGCAGCTGTGGTTGCCAGTACTTTACCATTAAAAATACAGTAGAAATATTTTAGTTTTTACGGCACTGAACTAAAGTTTACGGTAAAAAACTGGCAGCTGGTTGCAAGTGCTTTACCGTAAAAAATACGGTAGCTATATTTTAGGTTTATGGCGTTAAACTTCAGTTTATGAAAAAAAAAAAAAAAAACACTGCCAGCTGTGGTTGCCTGTAATTTAAAAATATTGTATTACAAACCAATTTGTCATAAAAGTTATTATTGAGAATTACCAGAGGTTCAGACGTTGATGTTTTATTGAAAATAATAAAATTTGAAGTCACCATTATGGAGATGAGTGTTTGCTGTAGTTGGCCTCTTGACCCTTGACTTTCTAACTTTAGATTTTCTCTGACTGCTTTAGCTGTGTTTATAAAACACATTCGTTATGGCATGAAAATAAGAGAAAAAATGTGATACGGTCTTGTTGGCTATTTATTGATGATGACATACTCGTCATGTAGTGGCCTGATTCACTGATCTCATAAAGAGATTTATCTTTCAATGTATGAGGAATGTTTAATACTAATATATTTCACATTTTTGAGTATAATAGCTCTGTGACCCCACCACAGTGCGAGCCAGCAGTGACAAACAGATAATCTGAAGAACTTTAAAAACACATGGTGTAAAAAAAAGGTTTTGAACTACTGCTTGATTTAGACCAACACAGACATCAAGATTCAGCGTATGAATCTCAACAACGGTGACAATCAACACAATAATCAGATAAAACTCTGAACATCACAAAACAAGCTACTAAAATGTTGCAACAAAAACAACAGCAAAAATAAAAGCAGATAATAATAATAAAAGAAAATACTAAGGCAATTCAGCATAATTTATTCACGCTGCAATGCATGCTGGGAGATATTGATGAGTTTTGATTGATAGCTCCCCTCATGCACTGCACTTTTATCATCACCGTTGTTGAGATTCAAATGCTGATTCTTGATGTCTGTGTGTGTCTGAAAGATTCAGTAGTTAAAACCTTTATTGTACACAATGTTTATAAAATTCTTCAGATTATCACAACACTGATCACCATCATGGTGACTTTAAATGAAACAATAAATCATCAACATCTAAACCTCTGTTAATTCTCAAACAGAACTGTAGATGTATGACAGAAATAAAGTCAGTCTGGTTAGTAATAAGTGAAGCTGGTAATGCTGTTTGTGGAGTTGTTTAATCCTCCTCTGCTGAGATCTTCACAGATTTAATGTTTTTATCTTCACTTGATTTCATCTAAGGCTGTTGCTGAAGTCAATTGTAGTTCTTGTGTTTCTGCTCACCTCATTCTTGTTGTTTCTCTAAATTGACATTGCCAGAATTCCCTGCGTGACACTTCAAATTTGATGTTATTTCATTTAAATAATTATGTTTCTTCTTAGTTTTTGTTATCAGGTATGTACATTTGGTATACATATAAACCATTATGTACACAATTATGTACACATATAAACCATATAACATCATATATTGTTTAATGAATGTTTATGGCATTATTTGGAGTCATGTGTGTCACCATGATGGTGTTTTGTATTTGTGTGTATGACACTGTGCACCTTCTTTATATTAGCATGTGTCTTGCCCTCAGCTTGTGGAAAACTAATGGTGGTAAACTTTGAATCATCATGTGGTTTTCTTTTTTACCACCAGTGGTGGTTATTAGTATATTACAAAAGTGTAAAGCAGATTTTAATACTTTAGTGAAATTGAATGATAACGTTTATCAGTTAATGAAATATAAGGGTTATACCGTAAAAAAAAAAGCTTACTACTGTATTTTTACATTTTTTATGGTAAAGTACTGGGAACCACAGCTGATGTTTTTTTTTTTTTTTTTGTTTACCACACTTAAGTCCTGTGCTGATGTTTTTTTTTTTTTTTTTTTTTTTTTTTGTGAATTTAAGTCCAAAGTAAGATTGCTACCATTTTTTTTTTAAAAGTAAGATTGCTACCATTTTTTTTTTAAATACTGTAAAACACTGTTTTTTTTTTTGTTGTTTTTTTTGTGGTAAAATACTGGCAACCAAGCTGACATTTTTTTACTGTAAATTTCACAGGTTTTTTTTTTTTTTTTTACATTGTGGTTTTTTTTTTGCCCATAAATTTAAGTCCCGTAAAACATAAAAGGTCACCACCATATTTTTTACGTTTTTTTAAACCGTCAATTTCACAATTTTTTTTAAACCGTGTACAAGTAATAATCAAATAATATTAAATAATTTTAAAAAATTACATTTATAAATAATAATTCATATAAATAAATGTGTATTTGTTGTTAATTCATTTTTGTAAAAAAAATTATTTACACATTAGTATAGCACATATATAATAACGGTGCCCGTGTGTTTGGTTATTAATGGCAGCTCTCTACGTATGACTCTTCATCCAGAATCTCTTCTACTCTTTGGACAGAAGCTGATGCTGTTTTCTCTTCCACACATTCACTCTTCCCTCCATCTTTTTCTCAATGTTTTCCTCCTCATGTCTTTCTGAAGCAGCAGAGTAATGAGCAAAGACGCGTCTCATTTTCTCTCGGCTCTCAAAGGGCCAATAAACTCCCTGCCGCTCCGGAAGGTGTGTGAGTAACGGTAAACACTGTTTACACATTGTAAATGATTGTTTCTCGTCCCGCACAGAAATGAATATAAACGCTGACTAACAGCAGAACACACATTCATTTATATAAGCGGAAATAGTCGCAGAGGTATCCAATAATCGTCTTAATAAACAGATCTGTCATGGCTGTGCGTTTACACCTCTGAAACTCAGTCTAGAACGTCATCTACTGAATCTAAACCACAAAAACAACTCATTTAGAAATCATCATGATTATAACATAACAACAAGCTCATTAACATATGACCGGCCACATTTACATGCAAAATAAACACCTAATTCAGTATTCAGAAACTTGACCTTCCACAAAGGATAAAGTTACACCAATATTATATAGACTATGATATAATTATACACCAGTTTGAGCTGCACGATTTTGCTTGAATTGATTATCACGATTTAAACAAAATAAACAAAATAACATGCAATTTACTAGAGGTTCTGACAAAATGTGAATGGCTACAGTCTACCGTATTGTTCCGAATGTAAGTCGACCCTGAATATAAGACGACCCCAACTTTTCAAGATGTACCTTTAAATTTTTGTATTTAAATACTGGTCAAATGTACCAACAACAATCGCATTGAGAAATAAACACTTTATGGTATAGATACCATACAAATAACAAGAAGTTCTCATATCCAGATTTCCCTAAACTGATGTCTCACCTTTTTATGTACATTGACAGATGTTGGCATGTCAAAAAACACAGGTGTTTGATCAGCATTACCTATCTGATCCAGGGGTATCAATGTTTTTTTTTCCTTAGGCCGATCACATAGCACTGGAAAGACAGCAGTTTCTCCCTGAAGTCGGAGGGCAAGCGCTAATCCATTACGCCGCATCAAATCGGCCGCTTCGAGGATATTGACAGGCAAGTGAGTCAGTACGTAGCCGAAAAAAGAAACGATTGGCCTCGCTGGTGAGTAAGTTCAGCTTTTTGGTGATTTCCAGTGCCTTCAGCTGGATGAATGGGTTATGGGAACTCTGGATATGGGCAACCCCTCATTTCTTTTTTCAGATATGAACTGACACACCGCTTGTCAGTTTTTTCGAAGCGGCCAGTTTTAGGACCGCGGTAAGCTTTTCTTTGCCTCAGTCCTGGGCGAAACACTCGTTTTAATCATAGTTGGCACATCCTATTGTTTCGGGTGTATTATTGACATGAAAGTTTAGTCCCCGAATATAAGACGACACAATTTTTACAGATGAATAAAAAAATTGTTAAAGTCTTATATTCGGAATAATATGGTATTTAAAATGTTTAATTAATCTGAATTAATTAATTTTAAAAAACGACTTGAATAAATGATTCAATGACTCACTCATAAATACTTCACGTGTTTCATTACTGGATGAATCAGCGTTTTTGAACGAATCTCTTGAATGAATGATTTAATGACTCCCTCATAAATATTTCATGTGTTTCATTTAGGGATGGCGAAAACTAAAACATTTCTTGACCGACCACCGAGCCTCATTAGCCGGTTGAAACCGGTTAACCGATTCGTTTAAAATATGCTACACTATTTGAAATAACAGCCATTTCGAGCCGCGCTTGCAATTTCGCAACTCTGTCGCGTCTCTCTGCCGCTCTGCCTCCCGCTCACACACCCGCCCTTCCACTCACGTCACTTTTTTTAAATCCCCTACAGCGCGAAACATGAGTCCCGAAAACGCGGCGCCGAGGAGCTTGTATGTAATCGGAGGACAAATGGCTCCTTAGTTTCGAAATGGTTTGGGTATAAGGTGATCGCGTTGAAAATAAAGGCGTTTGTCTACCGTTAGAAGCTCATTTGAAACATTGCCGTGGCTCATTTAAGAAAATGACTGCTCCGAAGAGACGCCGCTGTCCCACACACTACTTTTCTTTGCACGCTTCATCCTGTCGTCTGCCCTGGCTCTAACCTCGAGTGTTTTAGCCTGTAGCCTTTACTTTTCGCAAACCTTGTGAGCGCGCCAACCCAAACGCTGTGACCTCGAGCCAAATGTTTTTATTGGTTTATTAAGTACAAACAGGCAAGTTATGAAAAATTGAGTGTGAGGGATTTGTTCACTTCACACAAAAATATCTTGGAATGAGATGGCTAACTGTAATAGTGTTTAGTCCACTGTCTATAATAGCCTAATTTAGAGATCTTTTTTTTTTTTTTTTTTACCGAATACCGACAAGTTTCAGTCAAACGGTCATCGGTTAACATCCCTAGTTTCATTACTGGATGAATCAGTGTTTTTGAACAAATCTCTTGAAGGAATAATTCAATGACTCACTCATAAATACTTCATGTGTTTCATTACTGGATGAATCAGTGTTTTTGAATGAATCTCTTGAATGAATGATTTAATGACTCACTCAAGAATACTTCACTTGTTTCATTAGTGGATGAATCAGCGTTTTTGAACAAATCTCTTGAAAGAGTGATTCAATAACTCACTCATAAATACGTCACTTGTTTCATTACTGAATCGAGGTCAAGATCTTTTAACGATTAATTGTGCAGCTCTAACACCAGAACACAGAGGTGATTTGCATAGTCTTAAAGGTACAGTAGCAAAAACAGTGTTTAATTGCAAGGGTCAGAGAGAGGCTGTAAAATGACGAAAGGGAAGGAAAGTGCAAAAGCAGAGAAACGTATGTGCGGCCGTATCTAAAGCATCATCAGCAGAGCAGTAAAGAGTCCCGGCCTCTCGCAGGACGAGTTTAGTGTGCGATTCGGAGAGCTATAAATCTGTCCTGTGTGAGTGTGTGTGTACTGTGTATGAGGCATCTCATAATAACACCAGAATCCAGTCGAACCTGAACCTGAACTCCCCCCCCCCCCCAACTCACTCCATTGGTTACTTAGCGTGACTCATTAAGTGAACTTTAAACTGACACACCAGAATATATTTAAATATTCAAAACATGAATTCTCAGCATCATTAGTGGTTGTTGTGTTGTGCCGCACTGACTAAATTTCATCTCCTCAACACACTGACCACCTCATCATTATGCAGTGCTAAAACTGCAGTTACTGACACTGATGAAGCAACAAAAGCAGTGAAACGGTGTCTCTGAATGACGCTTGTCCTTCACTGAAGATCGTAATCAGTGATTGATGACTCTGAGTAAGCAGACTCTGACAGCGCTGCGTGTTTCTGATTTTAACCTTCATTATTACTGCTGTGATATAAAGTAAGAGTGTGTTGTGAGGGTGAACAGCTGTCCGTCAGAGTGACACAAAAGACCAAGCACACTATGAGAAATACTGTATCCCATAATGCAATGCGCTCCACTAAACCTTCATTTCCAGAACAACATAGCAACACCCTGGCAACAACCCACAACACTCCAGCATCATACCAGGGAGTTTTAAACAGGTAAACAACAACACTTGCATGTTCTTCACAGACTGTAAAAATCTAGTTCATTTTTATCATGCATATTTTTAAATATATCTCTCCTGGCTAAAATAATTTTATTCCCACGTCCGGATGATGTGGGATTGACTGACGTCAGCTATAAAACTATGTGCGCATTAAAGTGGCCAATATGACACACACACACACACACACACACACACACACACACACACACACACACACACACACACACAAAGAGACACACACACACACACAGATAGCGACAGACAGACACACACAGACAGACACACACACACAGAGAGACAAACACTCGCTCTCACACACTTGCTCTCTCACTCTCTCTCTCACACACACACACTTGCTCTCTCACTCTCTCTCACACACACACACACACACACACACACACACACACACACAAACACACATACACAGACACACCCACTCCCACTCTCTCTCTTTCTCAAACACACACACACACACACATAGTATTCCCTGAGCTGTTGACCTGTTTTCTCCTCTGTTGATGTTGCTTTGTGCTTCAGGCTGTATCTACTTCTCTCTTATCCACATCAAAACAACCTTGGCACTATGTTCATACATAAATGTGTACACAAACACACTCCATTACACACAAGCACATAACTAACACTGACATGACAGATACTCGCATAACTAACACTGACATGACAGGTACTCACATTACTAACACTAGCTGCGTTTACATGGACACTTATAATCGGATTGACGGCTCAATCAGACTAAAAAACCTTCATGTAAACACCTTAATCAATCCGATTGAGCTCGATCCGAATGAAATTTCAATCGGATTGAAAGGGGTGGTTTATCCCTTTTGTAATCCGATCGAGAGAACATGTAAACACTTGATCGGATTGAAAACCTAAACTGAAAGGACTGCGCATGTGCAATGACGTTAACTAGCGTAATGACGTATGACGCGCGGAACGAGCTGTTCTTCCTGTTGAATAAAGTGTCATTATTAATAAGTTTCCCGTCATTCTAAAATTCTCATTTCACTCGCGCGTCTGCGAAGTGAAGCAGGACAACGTCCCACCAGTCCTTGTTGTGGATTCTCATCCACAGACGTCTGGTTTTGGCCGCGGGGATGGGCATTTTAACTGCGTGATCAATGAGCAGCACGGCAAAACGGTTAATATGCTCTAAATTATGACCAGAGACGAATTAATATTACGTCTGCTGTTTAAAACAAATAAAGAACCAATAGAGGAGAATATTTATGCGCGAACAGCGGGAAACTCTGTGTATTTGTGCAGTGTGCGCATGTCAAAACATCAGATCCGATTTGAAACTTGTGACATATAAACGCGCACATCAACACGATTACTTTATTTATCATTCATGTAAACACCTTGTTCGGATTCATCAATCGTATTGATTTCATTCCGATTGTGTCCATGTAAACATAGCTACTGACACGACACATACTCACATTACTAACACTGACACGACAGATACTCACATTACTAACACTGACATGACAGATACTCACATTACTAACACTGACATGGCAGATACTCACATTACTAACACTAACATGACGGATACTCACATCTCTGACCATCAACTACACTGACAGACAGATTGATTGACAACAGGACTGAGTAGCTTTGGAGAAACTGACTAGATACAGATGAGCTGGACTGAGCAGATTAGAGGCCACTCTGAGACTCCAGGGAATTCAGTCACGCTCATGTAGACACGACAGATTGAGTCGCTGAGAGAGAGACAGAGAAAGAGAGACGAACCACTGCAAACACTTTCATACACACATACACTGCATGAGACATAAATGTCTATTAAAAAAAAAAGTAATAATAATATAATAATAATCGCTAACTTCTTACAATAACAAAGGCGTAGGTTGATGACGCAGTGATAAGCGGAATGATGGAACTTGTCGTCATGCCGATGGATCTAATAATGTTTAAGGATGAGTGAATACACTGATGTGTTCAACATGACTGTGGAGTAAAGCAGGGCGCGATTGCTAATGAGAGACAGATATCAGCGCCACACGCGAGTCCAGCAGAGATAAAGGAATGAGGACATTTCATTCTACCGAACTAACTTACCCACAAGTGCTGAATAATACTCACACAGGTCAGTTTATTAGACGAATTAAACTTGTGAGGTAACGCAGCGCTGTTTCACTTGTTCTAGCGTTACACTATCACACTAAACTGCACTTGAGTGTGTAGAAAGTTATAATGTTATTCTATGTGTTAGTCTGTTGTCTGTATGAGACTAGCAGTAAGCTAGATCAACATTAGAATAACAAACTGATCATATTCTAACATTTCATCATGTTGAGCTATATAACATTAATTAGTTGTATGTACATTTGCTCACCTGTCTAATAAAGCACATGTAAGAGCGGCGTCCAAGTTAGTCACGGACGTGAAGCTCTCGGCATCTCGAAAACGCCACGCTATTATTGATCCTCGTTTTAGTTCTCCTTTTGCCCCAAAGTCCGCTTGCCATGGTCCATAATGTTTGAACGAAACAACAACAGCGTGAGCGTGCCGCTAGACGCATCTCCACATCTGTCGCCATGGTTACTATGGCAGTACAAGCGGAAACCAGGGATAACGCGGATATTACGTCATTGACAGGAGACAAGTGAACAGGGACGGCCAGTTTTTAAAATTGTGAATTTCTCTGAATTTACAAATTCTTGGAAAATTTTAAGATAATGGAAGTACATTTAAAGAAATATATAACACTGTGCAAGTGGTTTTTGGATATTTTGATACGAAAATTCTTACATATTGTACCTTTAATTATGACAGTAAATGCCTGTGACTAACTGCACTCCTGCTGGTCACTCAGAGGAACTGCAGCCGCCTCATCTACTGTGAGAGCGACTGAATGAGTGAATAGAGAGATGGACAGATGGATGGAGGAATAGACTGGAGGAGGATTTAGCAGTCGGAGTGTGTAAATCAGCAGATGCTGACAGTAGCAATCAACTGGGCTGAGAGAGACGCTCAGGTAATAGCCAGAAGAAGACCTGAGAGATTTACACAATCACACACACACAGATGGAGATCAGTCTGAACTCAGTAATTTACCGCCGGTCTTCCCCGAGCGCCGCGGGAACATTTAACCGCAGAAATGATCCGGCTACATGTGTGCACTTCACAGCGCACGCTAACCATCCTTCATTTTAATTCACACGGCTGACCTTTTATTGGCCGTTATGAATATCAGATCAGTAATGACACACACACACACACACACACACACACAACAATCTGTTTCAGAGTGAAACTCATGCAGAAACACCCAGCTCATAATTCACTCAAAACCAAAAGGAAAAAAAAATGCTTTTAAAAGAAGTCTCTTCTGCTCACCAGGGCTGCATTTATTTGATAAAAGATACAGTAAAAATGGTGAAATATTATTACAATTTAACCCTTTGGTGCACTTCGTAATTATTTATTTATTTTTTGCTTCATTTTTGCGTCAAGGTTTTGCCACTTGCTCTGTGAACATTATTTGAAAAGGTCCTGTAAAAAATAGTCACACTTGTATTATATGTGTTCTCATTTTTTGAGATATCAAGCTCAAAATTTTGGAACACTGTTTAGATTTATGGCTTTGATTTTCTTGCAGTTTTAGAGTAAAACGTGATTTTGAAAATATATTTTTCATATAGAAATTGAAAATAGTATTTTTGTGCATTTTTCATAATTTCATAACTTTTTTTAAAATGTCACTTTTCAGCAATAATTAGCCAAGTGTCGTCTTTGAAAATAGATCAAACTTAAGTCTGTGCTCTAAAGCATTCAAGATTCACGACAGTTTAAGTTAGAAATAACATTTTCCGGTCAATGCTCAAAAAGTGAAAAAATGGATTATAAATACAACGTAAATATAATTTAGTACCATAAAAATACACAAATTTAATAAATATTAAATAAAAACATCATCAAACTAAAATATACTACATACATTTAATAGAAAAAAAAAAGAAGAAAAAAAATGTGGTCATTTTTGACTGACATGCGAAGAGCCCTTTTCTATGTGAATATATGTTACAATGTAGGCTAATGTATTCGTGTGATCAAAGCTGTCATCATTACTCCAGTCTTCAGTGTCGCATGATCCTTCAGAAATCATTCTTATATGATGATTTGATGCTCAAGAAACATTTCTGATTATTACTAAAATGGTGCATCTGATCACTTAGAAAACTAATAAAGCACCCGATTATATAGATTTAAAAAGGGGGGGGTTTATGGACTTTAAGATTCTCCTAAGACCGTAAAACCCACACCCGTTATATTTCAACCATGTAAATCTTCCTGACTAGTGCTAAAACAACACAGTGCATCTCGACGGACTCATATTTCCCCATGAAGACGATCCCCGTCCAGTCGCATCAATCTCACTGCAGTGCATTATGGGAAACGACGGTTTCAGACCGACTTTTGCTGCATGGTGTTTTTTCCAGTAAACGTCTCAGGAATGAGTCGGCTGTCAATAGCGGGCGACATTTGAGCCGGTAAACAATCCGTCTGATCATTCAAAGCAGGCAGCGCTCCTTCATGTCCTCATGACAGCTCCTCGATGTCTAATCTCTGCTAATAGCCCGACCGCAGAACAGAGATGCATTAAGATGGGTTCCCTCACGGGTTCTGAACTCCTCCCGCAGACCGCAGCCAGAGACCGAGCTGTCGGCCCGAACGCGGCATGGAAAGCTTGAAACTGACTGATGTTGGAGGGGGAGGGGGGAAAGCGGCAGTGTAATTAGACACAAGAAATCCTCACCGTAATCAAATCACGGTTTGTTCTGGGGGCTTCTCAAATGAAGTTAGCCAGCCTCATATAGAGGAGTGGAGGCTTTTCTTTTCTTTCGGAAAAGTGCCGGAACTCAATTCCCAGCAGACTTGATAGGAATCTAATTAGGAGTAATCAATATGAGTCTGACTCTCTCGCTTTCTCTCTCTCTCTCTCACACAAAAAGAGTAGCGCTCGTCTCTTTCTGCCAGATCCAGTCAGGTTGATCTCCAGAGAAACGGCCTCAGAGGACCTGAAAGAACACCGCGAGTATGTTCGCCTCGCACCGAAACCGCATGCAAACCAAAGGGGGGGGGGGGGGGGGTTGCATGACAACATTTTCAACTAAAAACTTTTTCAACTGTGTCTTGGCTGTTCATTTACACGACAACACCGATTTGGAAAGTTTTGAACTTTTGAAAACGGGTTTTAAAGTGCAATGTTTTGAAAATTATACAGTTATCGTCTCCATGAATGTCATGTCTCTGTGAGGTGAGGGTATGCGCATATGTATTACGTGTGTTCAGTCTATAGGCGCGTAGTGTTTCTTTACAAAGTGACATCGCCATCTACTGGCCTGGCATCAATAATACAGCGTTTTTTGTCGTTTTCCGTGTTTTGACAACATTGACAGCTATATGCGAAAAACGCAAAGGAAAAACCTTTCTGTTTTTAGTGCACTGTCTTCCTGTAAACGGACCAGGAGTGTATGTGTATGTGTATGTGTATGTGTATGTGTATGTGTATGTGTATGTGTATATGTATATGTATATGTATATGTGTGTATATATATATATATATATATATATATATAAAACATTTTTTTACTGATATCTTCCAAGACACCACAGTCTGCAATCAAAAAAACAGATCTCAGTATGGAAATCTACATTCTGAATATATGAACGAACAAATGAGGATTATGCAAAATATAATTAAAAAATATATAAAACATTTCAAATATTTTAAAAATATATATTAAAAACTATGCTCAGGTTTTACAAAACACCAAAGACTGCAATTGATATTTAAAAATCTCAGTATATATATTTTTTTTATAAAATTTGAATTACTTTATGAAAATTATATATTTATCCTTAAAAAAAAAAAAAGATTAATAAAGCTTAAAATTCAGCTTTATTTTCTTTATAAAAATGATACTATTTTTCTTAAATAAATGGCCTTTATTCATGCAAAATATAATTAAAATTATAAATGGAAATATAATGAATATTCAATTATCAAATAGCAATCTCAATATGGTAATTTACATTTTGAATAAATAAATGAGACCTAAAATGTGCTTTATCTTATTTTATTTTATTTATGCAAGACATATACACATATATATATATATATATATATATATATATATACATATACACACACACACACACACACATACACACACACAAATGTGTGTGTGTGTGTGTATATATATATATATATATATATATATATATATATATATATATATATATATATATATATACACACACACACACACACACACATTTATAATTCATAAATATATAAAAACATAAATAAAAAAAATATTAAAAACTCTGCTCAGATTTTACCAAAGACTTCAATCAAAAGTCAATATGAACTCAAGCATTTCTCATCAAATGATCTGAGGTTCTCTCCACATTCACTCATTCTCAGCTCTATAATCTCACTGGATGATGACTATAGCGACTCGTTTGGCTCTGTTTTTATTCCTCCAAAGGCCGATACTTCAATAAATCATAAGTGAGCAGTCTCCTGAGCTACAAAAGAGCAACATCTGAGCAGTAATGAAGCAGCTTTGGTCTTGGCAGAGCGTAACGGAGAGAAATAAAGCAGCTGACGGGACAGCGCTGATTCAGCATCCGCGAGCCGTGGTGCAGAGATAATCTCACTCTCACAGCCATATGTTCTGCATACATCAGATTCATTACGGCCATAAATCAACACGCGTACAGTAATACACACAATCATATCCATGTCAGAGGAGGAGGAGCAACTACACTGAGCTCACAAACACAAACGCACAGGAATATTCCCTTCAGGACATGCATGTTTTTCCTGCGGTTCTGTGTGTGTATGATTTATTCATGACTACATTTATGTCTGTAGTCATGGATCATGGATTAATATCACGAAGAACATGCCCAGGTCTAAATCTTAAGAAGTATTAAAGATTGTTTACATTATTATATTATTTTTCATGACAATTAAACAGTTTTACTCTCAAATTGTCGATATTTGAATCCAAAGAATCATGAAAAATCATCTTTAGGCATGGGATGCGTGATAATGAAAATCTAACTGATATCATAGCCACTAAAACAATATATTGTTACTTTACGCGACAAGTAAAGATTTTTTAAATAAAGATACTATAAAATACAATAGACTGAGAAAAAAATCATTAGTTTTAGAAGTGAATTTAGTCATCAAAATATAATGAACATGATGAGTATATACAATGGATAAATATTCAGATGTTAATTTTGCGATGGATATTGTTACGTTTATATCAGTAGGGGTGCAACGATTCACTCGTTTTCTTACAAATGCTGAAGATGCATATGCATGTATATTGAATCCTGAATTCGTTTTTTAAGGTATTCAGTTATTACATGCACAACTGAACGGAGAGGTTGAGCGTCGCTCTCACGGATACACACGCTGTACTCTTTATCGCCTCTGTCCGTCGACTCAGGTTTGATTTCTCCTCATTACTATCACACGAGCAGATGACAGCTCTCTCACAATAGTGCTGTAGTGCTGTAGAGACAAAACACTCACACCACTCATGGAAATAGATAAATCCAGTCATATGAAGCTTTACTTGTAAGTATGAAGATATAGTTCTCTAATTTTGGCTGAAATGGGTCAGACCATTCGACAGTACCTGAGCCAGTTTATTAAAGGACGTGAATTTATTACATTTACAGAGCAAAAATTTAATTATAACATTTTTCTTAAAACAAACTAACAAATTAATATACAAATAAATTAATGAATAAGGCTTTTTTTTTCATGAATTTTTTTTCTTAAAAAATAAATAATATAATAATAATAATAAATAAAATTTGGTTTTATTTCTTTATGAAAAAGCAAATATTTCTCTTAAAACAAGAATAAATAATTAAATAAATAAATTTAAAAACAAATAAACAAATTTGGTTTCATTTTCTTTATGAGAAATGCTTTAATTTTAAAACAAGAATAAATAAATAAATAAATAATAATAATAATAAAGATTAAAATGTGGCTTTATTTTCTTTATGAAAATGCTAATATTTTTATTAAAACAAGAATACATTAATATTATCAATAAAGATTATTTTTTAAACAAACTAATAAATAATAATGAATAATAAAGCTTAAAAGTTTGCTTTATTCTCTTTATGAAAATTATATTTTTCTTTCTAAAATACTAATAATAATAATAATAATAATAATAATAATAATACAGCCTAAAACAGACCAAAAATGTGCCTATGTTTTCTTTATGGAAAATGTAACATTTTCTAAATAAATAAATGCTTTTTCTTTATGCAAAATATAATTTTTATTCTGATTTTCTTGTGAATTTTTGGTGAAATACGCCATGCACATTAACCGCACACACAGAGACACACACACACACACACACACATGTGAGAGGTCAGCAGACACAGAACAGATGTAGTGTCCAAATAAGTCTGTGAGGATCAGCAAATCTGCCATGATCCGGCGAGAGCCAACTTACAATGAAACTAAACTTTACTTTGTAACATAATTAAGATGATCCTGGCCAGAGAGTCTCCTGAATATAAACCAGCAGTATGACATCAGTTCACACGTTACATTCAGGGCTGGGTAAATCCAGAACCAATGATACCAAAATAATGCAAACATAATTAAATGAAATAATAAAATCCATAAGTAATAATACTAAATATGCTGTTCATCAACACTCAGAGATGTATGTCGCTGTTATCTCCACGGGTGGCCATTGACTTGATGATTGTTTTTTTTTATAATTGGTATAAAATCCAGTAAACACTCATTTCCTGCTGGTTTAATTGGTCCACAGGGCATTTGATTCTCCGTCTGTTTTAATAAAGCCGCCCAGAGGACCATCGCCACGAGAAGTATTGGATTTATGACAAATTAAAGTACAGACACAATTCTGGACATATTCACTTATTAAGCAGCTCCGCTAACAAAGTGACATTCGTCTGAACTAATGAAGACACCAGTGATGAAACACTCATGTTAACAACACTTGACCTCTGACCTTTGCACCCGGGTCCAACTCAAACTCATTCTGGGATTAATTAGCATCTACAGGAAGCAAACTTTAACGGCAAACAGTCTTGAGTATAAAACACACTTGGAACCGAGCAAGATTTGCATTGCATTTCTATGATCCGAGTGTCTCCCCTCCTGGAAGGGAATTTTTTTTTGAAGAAGAAGAAGTGGGAAACAAAACGTGATGCAAGACTGAGCTCAAGCTGCCATCATCTAGTTAACACTGACCCGAGGACTCGTGCTGTCCTGACTGTCCCTGAACACCCGTCTCTGAGGTAAACTGAGACAAACCAGTCATTGTTCTTCATCCAGGACCAGTCTAGAGCCGCAAATCAATGTGGAGAGCAGATCACATCAGTTTTCATCCAACATCAGGGTTATTATCCTCAAACAAAACCAATTAAAACTGTTTTTTTTTTTTTATCCGAAATTTGAAATAAATTAAATAACATTTAAAAAAATTGAAATGTTTCCTGGGCAGACAACTGAAATAAGTTTAGGTTGACACATTAATATTATGACTAATAAATACATAAATAAAAATAAAATAAAAAAAACTTAAACAAATACAAATAAATTGTACCTAATTAAAGTAAATATTTAAAAGAATTATAAGCACATAACCAACCAAACAAACAAATAATATAAACAAAACCAAAACTAAATAAACTAAAGCAAATAAAATCTAAATAGCAATATTAAGAAACTCCAAAAATACAAAAAATTAACAAAAATTAAAATAAAAACTGAAAAAAGTCAAATAAACGCTGATTCAAAAAATCACTATGAACTACAATAGTTCTTAAACAATACTGAAATGACACACTGAGATCTCGGACTTTGCAGAATGATATATCTGAGCACGTGTGAGTCTCATACTGTCGATTCCTCATTTTAGCTCTTTATTTACACCTTGTTCATGTTCTCGCCATTGTATAAATAATCAAAATATAATTTGTGAACAAATGTCTGAAAGTTTGAGAAACTGTTTTAAAAGAAATACAAAACACTTTCCTGAATTATAACACGATTCATTTATTAAAAGCTACAGAGTTCAACAGGTTCTCAATCACACACACACACACACACACACACACACACACACGCACGTCTTACAGTGATTGAGCAGAAGAGAAACCAGCTCTTTAGACAGTAACCGTCTCCACACACACACACACGCTTACGTCAGTTGAGTGAATCCACTCTGAGGACTAAAGTGACAGTGTGCAGTGGATCTATAGAGAGAGAGAGAGAGTGGATGTCTGTAAAGCAGAGCACAGACATATGATCGTTCACACACACAGGCTACACACACATAAAGAGCGCTCGATATCTCGCTCTCACTCGCTTTCACTGGTGCAGTTTAGCTTTCATCTGGCTTTTCTTCTGCTCTGCTGTCTTCTGTGCAGTGTGATGCCATTATACACACATATCTATAATAATAATCATAATAGTAATACCTAAAACAGGCCTAGGGTGTTGTTTTATTTTCTTTATGCAACATATATAAAAACAAATTATAAATAAATAAATGAACAAATAAGCCTACAATTTTTTATTGTATCTATCAGTAAATAATAAAAAATAATAATAACTAAAACAGGCCTAAGGCATGGCTTTATTTTCTTTATTCAAAATGTAATGTTTTATAAACAAATAAATAAATCTTAAAACATGCCTAAAATGCTTTTCGTTATGCAAAATGTAGTTTTATAAATAAATAAATAAATAAATAAATAAATCTTAAAACATGAATAAAATGTTTTGTCTTTATGCAAAATGGAATGTTTTATAAATAAATAAGTCAAAAATAAAAAAATCGATCTTAAAAAAAATGTCTAAAATGCTTTTTCTTTATGTGAAATGTAGTTTTCTAAATAAATAAATAAGATTAAGAAAATCTCTTAAAACATGTCTAATTTTTTTTTCTCTTTATGTAAAATTTGGCTTTCTAAATAAATAAATCTTAAAACATGCCTAAAATGTTTTTTTTGACATTCAAAACATTTTCTAAATAAATAAATAGGCCTAAAACGCTTTCATTTATTTTAAAACTGTCAGAGCACAGAATGCGGCGATCGACCAATCAGAATGAAGTATTCCAGAGAGACGTGGAATAAAACGAGGTTTCAGACACACACGCGCGCATGATCCCGTGTGGGAGCGAGAGAGCGTCTGATCGTTCCTGACAGACTGTGAAATGAGATCCGTGTCGTTCATTTACCACTGACACTCGCAGCATGTAACATCCACAGAGACTTCAGCTCAGGTCCTATGGGTTTAGCTCAGTTTTGCTCAAATTAACATATGACCATCCACCTTTATATATCAATGACTCTTTAACGATCAACACTCAGTTCATACACAAGTGTTCGAGTGTTGACTGAGCTGAATTATATTGACCTCATCAGATCCCGTCCCATGTACTTCAGACAACACGAGAGCTTTGATCGCGACCTTTAACCTCCGCGTCAGAATGAGAGGGTTAAACACCAGCAGTCTGTGTCTAGTAATTATTTTTTAGTTTTATTGACAGCACTGGACAATGAGAAATCAACACATTCTCTATTATTAAGCTAATGGCGTTGGACGTCCCCTCATTAAACACTTCCTCTTGTTTAACAGACAGAATGAAGCGAGCGCTGATGGTTAGAGTCGGAAACATGTTAGTAACGTGTGTCATGTGATCAGAATCAGTGATCAGTGTTTGGGTAGTTTTAGTGTTACCCAGATCCTGGGTCAGACATAACAACCCAGTGTTTGGGTAGTTTTAGTGTTACCCAGATCCTGGGTCAGATATAACAACCCAGTGTTTGGGTAGTTTTTGTGTTACCCAGATCCTGGATCAGATGTAACAACCCAGTGTTTGGATAGTTTTTGTGTTACCCAGATCCTGGGTCAGACATAGCAACCCAGTGTTTGGATAGTTTTTGTGTTACCCAGATCCTGGGTCAGACATAACAACCCAGTGTTTGGGTAGTTTTTGTGTTACCCAGATCCTGGGTCAGACATAGCAACCCAGTGTTTGGATAGTTTTTGTGTTACCCAGATCCTGGGTCAGACATAGCAACCCAGTGTTTGGATAGTTTTTGTGTTACCCAGATCCTGGGTCAGATATAACAACCCAGTGTTTGGATAGTTTTTGTGTTACCCAGATCCTGGATCAGATGTAACAACCCAGTGTTTGGGTAGTTTTTGTGTTACCCAGATCCTGGGTCTGACATAACAACCCAGTGTTTGGGTAGTTTTAGTGTTACCCAGATCCTGGGTCAGACATAACAACCCAGTGTTTGGGTAGTTTTTGTGTTACCCAGATCCTGGATCAGATGTAACAACCCAGTGTTTGGGTAGTTTTTGTGTTACCCAGATCCTGGATCAGATGTAACAACCCAGTGTTTGGGTAGTTTTTGTGTTACCCAGCTCCTGGGTCAGATATAACAACCCAGTGTTTGGGTAGTTTTTGTGTTACCCAGCTCCTGGGTCAGACGTAACAACCCAATGTTGGATAGTTTTTGTGTTACCCAGATCCTGGGTCAGACATAGCAACCCAGTGTTTGGGTAGTTTTTGTGTTACCCAGATCCTGGGTCAGACGTAACAACCCAATGTTGGCTAGTTTTTGTGTTACCCAGATCCTGGATCAGATGTAACAACCCAGTGTTTGGGTAGTTTTTGTGTTACCCAGCTCCTGGGTCAGACCTAACAACCTCATGTTGGATAGTTTTTGTGTTACCCAGATCCTGGATCAGATGTAACAACCCAGTGTTTGGGTAGTTTTTGTGTTACCCAGATCCTGGGTCAGACGTAACAACCCAGTGTTTGGGTAGTTTTTGTGTTACCCAGATCCTGGGTCAGATATAACATGATACAAAATTTTTAAATGATAGAAAATATACTATACTGTTACTGTAAAATATGACTGAAAATAAAGGAACTATCATGCAAGCCAGAGGTTGTATCGAGTATTTAAAAAAGTTTAGAGGATTTTAGTTAATCTGTAAACATTAATTCATGTATGAAGTAAAAAATAAAAAAAAATCTATATATACTATAGTCAAAATGAATCATCCCAGTATACTGAGTTAAATTATGCTGGGTTAAATAAACAACCCAATTTGCAGGGTAACATTAACCCAACATATGTTCTGTCATATATTTCCCCAGCACATGGGTTGAAAACAACCCAAATTGGATTGTTTTTAACCCAGTGTTTTTTAGAGTGTATCTTGTTATTGCTGGCCTCTCTGAAATTGCCTACCCTACCTTTAACCTGTTAATTCACACCAAAAAGCAACAACATGCCAGAGATGTGGTCTGGTACGGAATACACACGCATTGATTCATTACACAATGGTGAGTGTGTGCAGGCGGCCCTATTAAAGGATGAAGCAATAATAAATATAATGCAATTAGTTACTTGTATGGCTTCAAGAGCATCATCTTCAGAAGTGAGATCTCCAGAGAATAACCCAGGCGTCTCTTATCGCCGGTAATCGCTTTGTATTTGCTTTAAAGGAGCGAGCGGCTCTTCAAGAAATAATCAAACTGAAGTTCACGCTTATTGTTGATATGAACCTCGTGAGTGATTTTCTGGAGCTGTATTTTTGCGCGCGGCGTCATAAATCACGGCTGATTCACGGTGGAGGTATGCAGACAGTAACAGTAAATCAAAAGCATCTGCCTGGAGGACCCAGTCATCTGTCATGTCACAGGCGCCGCCCATTTACATTTATTTACATTTAGCGCACAGCGCCTCATTACGCACAGGAAGTAGAGAGGGAAACGGCGTGAGGAGAGAACACAAATACTCATTTGATACACAAAAACTTTTGAAGGACAACACAGGACGGGACGCCAGAAACTTCAGATTCATTCATGAAGAATCAAGGAGAACGGATTGATCAGGAAACAAGGATAAATCTGAAACAGTCACTTGGAAGGGCTTTCTTTTATGGGTACTGATGTTTTGTTTTTAATAAAAATTCCATTTTTAATTAAAGAAAATCGATATATATATATTAATATTTTGTTATGTTATATTAATTATATTAATAATTGTTAATAACTATTCATATTTTTAATTAGTTTTTATATTTTTCTTATACTTATTTGAAAGTATTTGTCATTTTGTTGTGTTTGAAATGTATTTGTTTGTAGATAATGTCTATTTAGGTAATGACAATAAGCCTTTATTGTTATAGTTTTTATTCATATTTTTGAATTAGTTTTTATATT
>NC_140209.1:26600358-26625358 GCF_951802725.1 Rutilus rutilus
AGACGTTTGTTCATGCATCTTGCTGTAGTCAGCCGAAACTCTACAGTTAAACAACAGCTGCTCAATACTGTTCTACATACATTAACGTGCGATTAAAAAGTGATTTTTCTCACTCGGTTTTGAAATGAAACACGTTTGATGTGACATACTGTAGCTATCAGAGCTCAAAACTGCCTCTCCAGTTCATTAACACTTAAACTAAACTGCTGAAAAATCATTATGACATCACCATAACAAGAGGTCAATAACATATATGACCATCCACATCTAAATATCAATACTTATTCAGTATTTGACCAACAGTGTGAACATGAACAACAGCAATATACTGACGTTAGACATTCACAAACAACATAGTCTTAAAGGTGCAGTATCAAGAGAAGTCTGTTTAACGGTCAGAGATTACAACTATAGTTTTTGGTGCAACAAACCACACACATGTGATAGATCACACTCAATAAAAACTGAGCAAGACTTGAAAGAGACACAAAGGGTGAATCGATCACAGACACAGACACACACACGCTCTGAAAAGAGTCTGACGTGCCATTGCTCAGTCATGTTTGACATTTGCAGCAGATGCTGTTCAATCACTCTGTCTGATTCATTTAGATAAAACACTATAAAACACTGAAGACAGAGCATCACAGCTTTAACATGGTTACACACACGAACGCACAGGTGATTGGTGTGCGAGTTAAACAGGTTTGAAGGTTTGTCATGATACCGAAACGTCTGTAGTGTTGGATTACAAATTTATTAAATGTTTAATTTAGTTTGCAACAATAAAAGTTGAGTACATTGAAGTTAGCATTTTAAGGTTAGGTTAGGATAATGGTATCAACAGTTTCTGCCAGACCTGTTTTCTCTATTATAATTCACCCTATTGTCGTTAATGGCTCGAGCCAGTAGCCCCAAGACGCACCTTTTGTCTTTAATGGCTCTTTGAGTCCCAGTATCACTCAGACTGATGGGATTAGCACACGAATGATTCGTCTATGCAATTTGCACTGCAATAGACTGTTATGCTGACTGAATTAGGATTGGCCAGACATTCAGTCTAGGGTGTTTTACCTAAACCTGTATACTTCATTTTAATGCTTTGTTCAACCTCAATGTAAGTCCCTCCCTCTTGGAAGGTATATAACCTACAATGTATAATGTTTGAGTTAGACTTGGAAGAACACTACAGACGACACACAGCGAAGATCCAAATAAATCACTTCTGCTTATCCCAACGTCTCCTGGTCCTGCTTTGAGGAAAGAAAAACTTTACAACAGTAGTCAACAACAATGCTAGTGAAATTTCACGATTCTCAATGCCACAGAAAAAAAAAATAATTCTAATATGGTATTAAACACACTCCATTACTTTCAAAGGTTAAATATGAATATAATTATTGACAAAGTGAAGTATGATAAAAAATAAAATAATTAAAACAATGGCTTTCCAGTATTTCTGAATTAAGCCAACATTTCCAATATATATATATATATATATATATATATATATATACAGTGGGTACGGAAAGTATTCAGACCCCCTTAAATTTTTCACTCTTTGTTATTTGGCAGCCATTTGCTAAAATCATTTAAGTTCATTTTTTTTCCTCATTATTGTACACACAGCACCCCATATTGACAGAAAAACACAGAATTGTTGACATTTTTGCACATTTCTTAAAAAAGAAAAACTGAAATATCACATGGTCCTAAGTATTCAGACCCTTTGCTCAGTATTTAGTAGAAGCACCCTTTTGATCTAATACAGCCATGAGTCTTTTTGGGAAAGATGCAACAAGTTTTTCACACCTGATTTGGGTATCCTCTGCCATTCCTCCTTGCAGATCCTCTCCAGTTCTTTCAGGTTGGATGGTAAACGTTGGTGAACAGCCATTTTCAGGTCTCTCCAGAGATGCTCAATTGGGTTTAAGTCAGGGCTCTGGCTGGGCCATTCAAGAACAGTCACGGAGTTGTTGTGAAGCCACTCCTTCGTTATTTTAGCTGTGTGCTTAGAGTCATTGTCTTGTTGGAAGGTGAACCTTCGGCCCAGTCTGAGGTCCAGAGCACTCTGGAGAAGGTTTTCGTCCAGTATATCCCTGTACTTGGCCGCATTCATCTTTCCCTCGATTGCAACCAGTCGTCCTGTCCCTGCAGCTGAAAAACACCCCCACAGCATGATGCTGCCACCACCATGCTTCACTGTTGAGACTGTATTGGACAGGTGATGAGCAGTGCCTGGTTTTCTCCACACATACCGCTTAGAATTAAGGCCAAAAAGTTCTATCTTGGTCTCATCAGACCAGAGAATCTTATTTATCACCATCTTGGAGTCCTTCAGGTGTGCTTTCATGTGTCTTGCACTGAGGAGAAGCTTCCGTCAGGTCACTCTGCCATAAAGCCCCGTCTGGTGGATGGCTGCAGTGATGGTTGACTTACTACAACTTTCTCCCATCTCCCGACTGCATCTCTGGAGCTCAGCCACAGTGATATTTGGGTTCTTCTTTACCTCTCTCACCAAGGCTCTTCTCCCCCGATAGCTCAGTTTGGCCGGACGGCCAGCTCTAGGAAGGGTTCTGGTCATCCCAAACGTCTTCCATTTAAGGATTATGGAGGCCACTGTGCTCTTAGGAACCTTAAGTGCAGCAGAATTTTTTTTGTGACCTTGGCCAGATCTGTGCCTTGCCACAATTCTGTCTCTGAGCTCTTCAGGCAGTTCCTTTGACCTCATGATTCTCATTTGCTCTGACATGCACTGTGAGCTGTAAGGTCTTATATAGACAGGTGTGTGGCTTTCCTAATCAAGTCCAATCAGTATAATCAAACACAGCTGGACTCAAATGAATGTGTAGAACCATCTCAAGGATGATCAGAAGAAATGGACAGCACCTGAGTTAAATATATGAGTGTCACAGCAAAGGGTCTGAATACTTTAGGACCATGTGATATTTCAGTTTTTCTTTTTTAATAAATGTGCAAAAATGTCAACAATTCTGTGTTTTTCTGTCAATATGGGGTGCTGTGTGTACAATAATGAGGAAAACAAATGAACTTAAATGATTTTAGCAAATGGCTGCAATATAACAAAGAGTGAAAAATTTAAGGGGGTCTGAATACTTTCCGTACCCACTGTATATATATATATATATATATATATATATACACACAGACACAAAATAGACAAAATTTTGTCTTTTTTAGACAAAAAATAAAACCAGACAAAAATAGATCAAAGATAAAGATGAAGCAATACTGTTTCAAAAATAAAATTGAATTAAATTTTTTATATATATATATATATATATATATATATATATATATATATATATATATATATATATATATATATATATATATTTGGATTTTAGGATTATTTATTGTTTGAGGAAAATAAACAAAACAAAGCAAAAATAAATAAATAAATAAATAAATAAATAAAGCAAAGCAAAGCAAAGCAAAACAAAAATAAACAAAACAAAACAAAGAAATGTTTGAGCTGATTTCAGGATTATGAATTTTTTCCCCAAAAAAAATTTGCGCTGATTTCAGGTTTATTTACGTTTTTAGAAAAAAAAAAAAATTACATTAAATCAAAAAATAAATAACTAAATTAAAAATTAAATTAAAAATTAAAAAATAAAACGATGATATATATGACAGGTATATGAATTAAATATTCAAGTTTATTTGTATAGCACTTTTCACAATACATATTGTTCCAAAGTAGCTTTACAGAAAATAACTGGTGCAACAGCTGACATGTGCTTTAAACATTGAAACATATTTACATATTTTGTTTATATTCACTTCAGACACATCTGTCAACTTAGGACATTGCTTTCATATGACCATTTTGTAAACAATGGAACAAATGCACAAATGTGCAGATATGCAAAAAACATGAACTTGATAAAGATGTCCTGGCTGCTGACACTATATAAACACTAGCAAAGGTATTTTATTTCAGTATCAATTTGGCGCCAAAGCACGGTTACTACTGACATATTTACACACGCGTGCATTTGCTCCATTATTTCCAGAACACGCATGAACGTGATTCACACAGAATCTCCTGACAATTCCTCTCAAAAGAGCACAAACGAACATCTTCATGCAGTAAACTTCCATCACACACACTCTCCTCTCAGGAAAAGCTGACTGCACTATTTCTCTGTGGTGGAAAGTAGCCGATGTCAAAGTGATGAATGTGCGATGAGAACAGGAGCAAGAAAACACGACTCGCGCTCCAGAAACACACACACACACACAAACAACACAACTGTGTACGAAGCCTCTAAAACTCGGACGCAACTGTAAATGTGAGCTCACTTTCTATCAGTGCTGTTGTGTATGTAGCCGTGAGGTCACGATTAACTAGTATTTACCATCTGTGAGCCTCATCTGCCCTATTTCTTTCCTCTCAGAGGAGCGAAGGTTATATATATCACCTGACACAGGTAATCACCTGTTGATCGTCCCTCAGGAAGAACTGCATTAAAACAGACGGAGAGAGACGCGTTCTGTTATCTCACTCACCGGGGAGAAGCTTTTTCAGTCGCTCTCGTACGTCACATGATGCTTTAGAGCTTCAAATCAAGCATTGTGCACGAGATTTCACTGAAGACCTGCAGTCAGAATAATTAGTCCCGTGCCGACAGGAACGCACGAGATGAGTTATGAGGGTCTCGAATTAAGTACATTACTGAAAGTACAGCCAGAACCGTTATCGACGGGCGTACTACTGTACATCAGAATGTGCTGCAGGAAAAGGTTTTTACTCAACTTTTGCTTGAGTGATGCATCTTTTCAACTAATTGTGATCCTCGCTGGTTTTAAGCTCCATTACTCCCTTAAAGGGATAGTTCACCAAAAAATGAAAATGATTAATTACTTGCACTCGTGTCGTTCTAAACCCGTAAGACTTTCGTTCATCTTCAGAACACAAATGAAGATCTTTGTGCTGAAATCTGAGAGCTTTCTGTCCATCCGTTGACAGCTACACAACTGACTCTTTGACGCTTCAAAAAGTTCAAAAAGAGATCGTAAAACTAAGCCATATGAATTGAGCGGTTTAGTCCAAATTTTCTGAAGAGATTCATAATTTTGCGAGTTCGCTTGACGTGCAAGAACCAATGAGGTTCATTCTCGCGTTACGCAGCACGTTTGAGCTTCAGCAAGAACCAATGAGGTTCATTCTCGTGTTATGCATCACATTTGAGCAAGAACCAATGAGGTTCATTCTCGTGTTACGCAGCACGTTTGAGCTTCTGCAAGAACCAATGAGGTTCATTCTCGTGTTACGCATCACGTTTGAGCTTCTGCAAGAACCAATGAGGTTCATTCTCGTGTTACGCATCACGTTTGAGCAAGAACCAATGAGGTTCATTCTCGTGTTACGCATCACGTTTGAGCAAGAACCAATGAGGTTCATTCTAGTGTTACACAGGTTTGGTTGAGCTTCTGTTTATGTTTGCTAATCAATGTTTATATGTGAATAAAATCCTAAATTCAATCTGTTCATCATATAAAGCGGGATAGAAAGGGACAGAAAGCTCTCCGATTTCATCAAAAATATCTTCATTTCTGTTATGAAGATAAACTTTTTTTTTTTAAGTCTTTTTTTATTAATAGAATTAAAGTAATTAATGACATAATTTAAATTTTTGGGTGAACCAATCCTTTAAATAATTCATTTTTAAGCAAGTTTTTTAAGATTAACTATAAGTTGCTTTTAGTAGTCAAAGTAGGCTGCCAAAAACGTAATAATTGACCAAATAATAGCAGACTCGGTGAAAGAACAGAAAGCACGAGAGGACGAACGCTTTGACCTCAGTGGCCTTAAACTGAACCGCCGGACCGCATGGATCTTTTCCCTCCCGCATTCACGAGGAAACTTTCCGTAATGAGATGGGAACAATCTGCCGACGCTCCGGCTGCCATGTTGTGTTTAATGGTATCACAGATTGTGCAAGCGAAGCGTTACTCTACAACAATGATGCTGACACAGACAGACAGATGCCAAACGCTGATGGTTACGAGCCTCTCGCTCGACACGCGCAGATAAAACACAAACACCGCGCTTCTTGACAGCGACCTGTCGTTAATCTGATCGACTGACGACCTTTGATGAATAATCTGAGGATGCTAAAGTTGATGAATGACTGGAAAGAAGAAAGATGGAGATAAAGAAGAACCGACAGCAGACGGATCACAGATATCTGTGTGGTGACACTGCTGTCATACTAGCATGAGGTCTAGCTCACATTACAGATTAATCTGCTCGAGAACCGCCCACTTACAGTAGATGAGATCACATGACTGACATGCAAAATGACCATCCACAGCTCACTTTTTCATCTAAAGTTTAGGAGCGGATTTGAAAACAAACAAAACTTGGAGAGCAATAAAGCAATAGAGTGAGCAAAATTCTGAGCTGGACAATTCATGGCTGTGTGTTTGAGCTGAACTGGTCACTAGAAGTTGAATTAGAATTAGAATTTGAATGGCAGGAAGAGACATTTCTTTAATTATAATTCAAAGAAACTAACTATCTATCTATCTATCTATCTATCTATCTATCTATCTGTCTGTCTAGTTCTATCCTATCTATCTATCTATCTATCTATCTATCTATCTATCTATCTATCTATCTATCTGTCTGTCTGTCTGTCTGTGTCTGTGTCTGTGTCTGTCTAGTTCTATCCTATCTATCTATCTATCTATCTATATATCTGTCTGTCTAGATCTATCCTCTCTCTCTCTCTCTCTCTCTCTCTCTCTCTCTCTCTCTCTCTCTCTCTCTCTCTCTCTCTCTCTCTATATATATATATATATATATATATATATATATATATATCCGTTCCACCACATCCCAAAGATGCTCTATTGGGTTGAGATCTGGTGACTGTGGGGGCCATTTTAGTACAGTGAACTCATTGTCATGTTCAAGAAACCAATTTGAAATGATTCGAGCTTTGTGACATGGTGCGTTATCCTGCTGGAAGTAGCCATCAGAGGATGGGTACATGGTGGTCATAAAGGGATGGACATGGTCAGAAACAATGCTCAGGTAGGCTGTGGCATTTAAATGATGCCCAATTGGCACTAAGGGGCCTAAAGTGTGCCAAGAAAACATCTCCCACAGCATTACACCACCACCACCAGCCTGCACAGTGGTAACAAGGCATGATGGATCCATGTTCTCATTCTGTTTACGCCTAATTCTGACTCTACCATCTGAATGTGTCAACAGAAATCGAGACTCATCAGACCAGGCAACATTTTTCCAGTCTTCAACTGTCCAATTTTGGTGAGCTCGTGCAAATTGTAGCCTCTTTTTCCTATTTGTAGTGGAGATGAGTGGTACCCGGTGGGGTCTTCTGCTGTTGTAGCCCATCCGCCTCAAGGTTGTGCGTGTTGTGGCTTCACAAATGCTTTGCTGCATACCTCGGTTGTAACGAGTGGTTATTTCAGTCAAAGTTGCTCCTCTATCAGCTTGAATCAGTCGGCCCATTCTCCTCTGACCTCTAGCATCAACAAGGCATTTTCGCCCACAGGACTGCCGCATACTGGATGTTTTTCCCTTTTCACACCATTCTTTGTAAACCCTAGAAATGGTTGTGCGTGAAAATCTGACTGCCCAGTAACTGAGCAGATTGTGAAATACTCAGACCGGCCCGTCTGGCACCAACAACCATGCCACGCTCAAAATTGCTTAAATCACCTTTTCTTTCCCATTCAGACATTCAGTTTGGAGTTCAGGAGATTGTCTTGACCAGGACCACACCCCTAAATGCATTGAAGCAACTGCCATGTGATTGGTTGATTAGATAATTGCATTAATGAGAAATTGAACAGGTGTTCCTAATAATCCTTTAGGTGAGTGTATATATATATATATATATATATATATATATATATATATATATATATATCTGCTCCCCAAAGAAATTGTTTTGACTTCTCTGCTCTACATATGTAAATTAAGACGTTTGAAGGCCAAAAAATGGATAAGAAACAGCTTTAAAAACAAGTCAGTGGGCAGTAGATAATTTGCCAATACCTGCTCTCTTCTCGTCTCCATCACCCTTTCTTTTTCTCTCAGTCTCTTTATCTTGCCCTGTCTCTTCCTCTCCTAAAGCTGAGCTTTGACTGATAGTCTTTTCATTTCCGTCTGTGTCAGTGAAGAAAGTAAACATATGGTCCACTGACATTTATGTTTTATTAATCATTTTCTTAGATAAGTGAATTTACTGAAGGCTACCAGGAAAGCTAGGCAACTAAGTTTATTAGATTCATTAACAATATTTTCACAGCATGGCTTCTTCACATGGACAGTTACTATACATTACAATTACATGAATCACGTAAATTAGGCCTATTTTCAATTCAAAATGGTGAAATTATACAAAAGTTTTGTCGAACGTTTAACATTTCTGTCCTAAAACAGCTGTCAAATATGAAATTTGCATTGCGCTGGGATTCATGCTCATCTATCTATCGGGACGCTTTGTCCAGCCAACATCCAAAAGTTTTTCTTGTCAAACTTTGCTTTTCTAGTTAAAATTACAGTCATTTATTTGAATTCATTTTAATTCTACTTCATTACATTACAATTTTTAATGTCAATTCTGTGTTCTGTTTGATAAATCAATTCAAATTCAATTAAAAAATTAATTCTGAATGTCACACAACCCTGCAAAGCAGAATATAACTAAGTCGTGCTCAATGAAAGTTTTTTTAATGTTCACAAAATAGCAGATCTGCTGATTCAGCCTGAGCTCATTAGTATTCATATACATAATATTTACATTTATTTTGACCAATTTGCATCCACACTAAAACACACAATATGAATATACTGACAGCATCTAAAACAAAGTAATATTCACACATGCACACATTTAGAAACATACAAAGCTATAGAAAATCATATGCATTAAGACACATCTAGGGTCATATTTCACACCAAAAGAACAGAAATGAAAAAAATATATAGATATTTTGCATAAGAAAATTACGCTTATTTTTAGATTTTAGTACAATATTTTCATGACAATGTAGCACATTTACCTAGAAATTACTCATATTTAGACATATTTATAATAAAAAAAATGCATGCAGTGCCTAACAACACCATTTATCTCTGACTACAGACAGCAACCCCCCAGCACCTTATCGCTTTAAAATATCTGATCAGGATGCCGCAAACACCTGCAAGCACTCAGACAAAAACACATCGCCCTGTTTGAAGGACTAATCGAGCTTTAGAGAGAATCAGAGAGAGAAAGTGAGTGATGGAGGACGAGCACATACAGGAATCCATTTAAAAAAAACAGCATGATTCAAGATGCAAAAGCAGCACATATTAAAGCAGCTCGGAGCTTATTACATGTTCGCTTTCACACAGAAACCAATTTACTTTCCATTGATCGTTTGTCGGGCAATTAGATTTCCATCGACGCTAAAGTGAGAGAGAGCTTGGGTCAGCGGTGCTTTCGACGCTTCAGACGTCCAAGCGTTTCAGCGCTGCTTCCGGATAACAAATAACTCTCTGCGCATGAAAAAGTCCCCCAGCCTCAGATTATGTATCCGTCTTTATTTCCGATATTAGCTCTTTCTTTCTGCAAACTTGGCTGATTTTCTAAATTGTGTGTTATCGACTGATCCAGCAGCTCTTCAGGCAGGGCCTGCGGGGCAGCACGTGGACCCGAGCCAGCGCTTGTAACCATTAGTCTGTTCAAAGTCCCGGGCACGGATCCACCGCGGGCTCGGTAACACTGCAAGCGGAAACCCAGATACCCCAGAACCACAGGCCGGAGCCCGTGTGGATGTGACCGATCAGAGTCAGTCAAGGTCAGACGGGCACCACGGGACAAGTGCACGAGACCGACCGCTTCAACCACAGATGAAACGACCCGAGCCGCTCCTGAGGATTGACGCTGGCGTGATATCGGGGTATCCGTTTCCTCGTGAGTCCTGGGGAAAAGCCGATCCTCACGTTTCACATTTAGAGCGCTTGAACGAACCCAGTAAAGTTACCCAGAGGAAGATTGTCCTCGCTCTTAATGGAGGACTCATTTACGTATCAACTTGAGGCATAAAAATAAACTCAAATTCAGAAGGTGCCGTACAGTAAAATGAATGCCAATAGCAGCTCAGATCATTTGATCGAGGGAGGATTTGATGAGAAACATTTGATTCTGAGGTCATTGGTATTCATACATATCATTTGCATGCATTTTTTGTACATTTGCATGTACATCGAAACACAATGTAAATGGCAGCATCTAAAATAAAAGTAATCGCATATGCAAACTGCAAAAACATAAAAATGTGTATAAATATAAATTTGTTTAGTTATATTTTCCTATTATATCAGTATTTTTAGCCCCATCCATAAATGTTATTTGTATCTACAATATACTATTACATACCTATATTTAAAAAGAGTTCAAAGAATACGGCAAAAGAAATCACACAAAACCTAATTAAAACTATAATAATTATATAAATTATATTATATCAAATATATATAAAGTATATAAATATAATAAGTTGTAAAAATAAATGTGATAGCATTAAACATTTAATTAGTTTTACTGATTAAGCAATAAAATCAACCTCATATCAATACAAAACTACGCAAACGTACAAAAATGTGCTAAAATCATACTTTTCATAACAGTACACATACTTACAATTACTAATGAATCACTTAGTTTGATTGGAAACGTTGGTTTCTAAGCTAATCTAAGCACAGTTTGAGGCATTGGTGAGATCTCTTCTGAAACTCTAGAGAAGACACAAGTGAGATTACTGGGGTCTATACCTCAAGAGAAACACCTGAAATTAGTGTTGTAGTCAAGATCACCTAAACTGAGTCCAAGACAAGACAAAAACCAGTGTGTGTCGAGACCAATACAAGACCAAGACCAGTGTGTGTTAGGGCTGTCAACGAATATTCTAAATTCGAATATATATTCGAATAGTTTTAAAAAACAGAATTTCGAATGTGAAAATGAATATTCGAATGTGGAAAAACGCCCGCGGTAGCAGAGGCGCGGCTGTCTGCTTTGCGAGTGGGCGCGCTGCCTGAGGGGTCAGGGACAGGTCACAGGAAGAAGGCGTTAACGTTAAACAGAAAGTTTAAAAACTAAAGTTTTTCTAAAGTGTAGGCTACTGTACTGACTGAATAGATATTGCATGAATAAGGTAGGTTAGATACAGCAGTTTCATGCACTGCAGGCTTCCACTGGTTTGATTATTTACCGTTTCATGTCAAGGAAAAGTTCCATGTTTACCACAGCACAGCTCGCTCAGAGCGTTCAATGTCGGATTCGCGTCTACCGCGTCTAGTTGGACTCTTGAACATTTTGAATCCATTCGCGCGTCAAAAGCAAAAGTTTGAAGCAAAATTTACGCGCGGAGAGCGTGACGCCTCATTCGCGCCGCAAGACCTCCAGACGCGCGTAAAGGCGTCTTTACATTGACTTAACATTGAAATCACTCGCGCCAGACGCTCTATTCGCGTTTGGTGTGAACGCAGCATGAGGGTGAGGGTGAGGGCGAGAGAGAGTGAGGTCTGCGGTCTTGGCCATTAGTTGATTTACTTGTTTTTGTGTAGGTAATACATTGTCAAATATGTTTAAACTTAAATAAACGACCTATACAAGTAGTTATGTCTCTTTGTATTAATTTGTCCTGTTATTGACGTAATGTACGTCATTGACAAAATGCGCAACCAGATGTTCGAATAGTTCGAATGTATGTGTTTTTTTTAGACAGCCCTAGTGTGTGTCGAGACCAAGACCAGTGTGTTGAGACCAAGACCAGTGTGTGTTGAGACCAAAACCAATGTGTGTTGAGACCAAGACAATGCCAAAACCAGTGAGTGTCGAGACCAATGCAAGACCAAGACCAGTATGTGTCAAGACCAATGCAAGACCAAGACCAGTGTGTGTGGAGACCAATACAAGATCAAAACCAGTATGTGTCGAGACCAATGCAAGACCAAGACCAGTGTGTGTCGAGACCAGGGCCGGAGTTCAGGCCCAAGACCGGCCCACTTTTTCCATGGTGGAATTCCAAATTAGCACTTTTTCCAATTTGGATAAATGAAGCAACAGTTCAGCTATTACTATTGTGTAGTTTGTATTAATACTATAGTTCAAGAAATAATGTAAAGGTTAAATAATAATTCACTTAGACATTATAAGAAGCAATTGCGACTTTATATCACACAATTCTGACTATATCTTGCAATTCTAAATTTCTGACTTTAAAAAGAAGCAATTGCAACTTTATTTCACGCAGTTCTGACTTTATATCTTGCAATTTCTGACTATAAGAAGCAATTGCGACTTTAATTCACACAATTCTGACTTTATAACACGCAATTGCGACTTTATATCTCACAATTTTGACCATCTCGCAATGCTGACTTTATAACACGCAATTGCAACTTTATTTCAGGCAATTCTGACTTTATATCTCGCAATTCTGACTTTATAACACGCAAGCGACTTAATATCACGCAATTCTGACCATCTCGCAAAGCTAACTTTATAACACGCAATTGCAACTTTATTTCAGGCAATTCTGACTTTATATCTTGCAATTCTGACTTTATAACACGCAATTGAGACTTTATTTCACGCAATTCTGATGTATTCCGAGATGTAAACTCGCAATTGTGAGATAAAAAGTCGCAATTATCTTTTAAAATGTTTTATTCTGTGGCCGAAACAAGCTTCCATACCTCCTGGCCTCTTCCTCCCATCCATCCTCCCTGACGCGTACCGTTACGGTAGGGCCGGCCCAGCTATCGGTAGGCGCCGGCGATGCCGCGGGCCCGCGGCCGCAGTAGCCTACCTAAAAACGTTTTGGAAAAGACTGGCTGTGGACCCAACCAACTCTGTAGTAGGGGAGGGGAGAACTCCCTCACATGGTACAACCCATGCAGAGACTGCGCGCTGCAGTATCAGAAGGCGGAACGTGTAATGTTACTAACGTGACATTGAAATGTGAAAAAAAAAAAAAAAAAATAAATAAATCCTCGACCGGCCCAAAAGTGAAGCGGCCCACCGGGAATTCTCCCGATTCTCCCGATTACCCAATCCGGGCCTGGTCGAGACCAATGCAAGACCAAGACCAGTGTGTGTCGAGACCAATGCAAGACCAAGACCAGTGTGTGTTGAGACCAAGACAAGACCAAAACCAGGGAGTGTCGAGACCAAGACCAGTGAGTGTCGAGACCAAGAACAGTGTGTGTCGAGACCAATGCAAGACCAAGACCAGTGTGTGTCGAGACCAAGACAAGACCAAAACCAGTGTGTGTCGAGACCAAGACAATACCAAAACAGGGAGTGTCGAGACCAATGCAAGACCAAGACCAGTGTGTGTCGAGACCAAGACAAGACCAAAACCAGGGAGTGTCGAGACCAAGAACAGTGTGTGTCGAGACCAATGCAAGACCAAGACCAGTGTGTGTCGAGACCAAGACAAGACCAAAACCAGTGTGTGTCGAGACCAAGACAATACCAAAACAGGGAGTGTCGAGACCAAGACAAGACAAAGACCAAGACCAGGGAATGGCAAGACTTGCAATTATGCTCATTTGTGAAAACGTCTCTTTTGCTCATGATATTCCTTAATTATCTTATATGTTATAATATAAAATCAATTTCTAAAACACATTTTTTGCACTCATATTTTAAATTTAGTGGGCATTTATATTAATTTTGATGACATTTTTGACAATGCCTTTTTGATTTTTGACCTGGCACATCAGTAACAAAAGAAATCAAATTAGAAATAAGTTGACTGCATCTGAAGTTTTACAACCAATCGCATTACTAATATTACTAAATAAATCAGACAATGCACCGGCAATTGAGTGATATCCCCGCAGCTGTGGTGTTGAAATAAAATCCACAGTCCTCTTAGTCTCAGACAAGACCAAATACAAATGTGGTCGAGACCAAGACAAGACCATGACCTTGACTCTCTGGAGTACAACAACACTACCTGAAATGCAGGAGACTTAGAATTTTGCTGTCGAGAAGAAACTAGACAAGGAGAAATTAAAGAGACTTAATTTACATTTAGCAGACACTTTTATCCAAAAGAGGAACAAAAGCAAACTGTCAAAGCCAACAATATCCATAATACACAATGCAGTTTTTCAGCCACTGTTTGTGATGTTTACCAGGTGTTTACACGCCGTTATAACTCCTCGAGTGGAGGACTTTCAACTTTCACCGTGGCGTATTTTGACAAATGCCTCTCAACCCCTCGCGCTCTTCAGACAAATGTAACAGTTAAACTCAAACGCTTAATTTCCGCCTCTGTTGACTGCGGGCAGCGGCCATTAATCAGCGCGGCATTTGGGGCGCGACGCTCGAGCCTGCTAACAGCCAGATGCTGGCGGCTGTCGGCTCAATCCATCAGCCGTGATTGGAGAACGAAAAGGTTCAGGAGTTTCAAGTCGCGCCCACGTCGAGAGACTAATTGCCCGCCGCGGTGGGCGTCGAGGTGTTTTAACGAAACACCAACCCTCTGCTTTGCATTCTGGGTATTATTCAAAGACGCCTCAACATCAGATGACAGATTATGGAGGACAAGCTCCGCCCCTTTCTATAAAGGCGGGGCTTGGAGTGAGGTAATGCAAGGTTTTATAACAGTAGAGATAAAATGCTAAATCACATGCAAAAAAAAAAAAAAAAAACTTGATTGCTTCTGGTTTGAAGAAGTGTATTGACTGAATCTCAGTTGCTGGCAATGACCATAAACAGCAACACGCAATCAAAACAAACTCTTCTTCACCTCTGAAACGATTTCCTTGTCAGATGATGTCATCAAGGCCGCTTGAATCTTAACCAATGGGCGCTTCCGCTGTTTCTCTACTACGAAACGCAGACTTTTCACGATCCAAAATTAATCCTGTCCTGCAGGACTCTGAAATGTCACAGTACAGAAGTTAAACAGGTTGCAAATTCTGTTTTATGGTAATTTAACCCCATGTTTTTCAGGGAAACTGGTCAAGTAATTCATTAAAGCAAGTCAATTAGGATAAAAGCATCTGCTAAATGATCGCTTACTGCGTTAGCAATTAAGAAGCTTGATTTGCATGGCTCTATTATCGTCCAATCAAATTGCATGCTCTTTTGAAGTGGATTATGATTGGCTCATTCTGTCTTGATCTTACCAGCGGCAACAATGAAAAAGCCAAATGTGTCTTTAATTTGTGCTTGTGAGGCATTTAAGCTAAAAATGCAGAACTTTGAAAGTGAACGTCGTTATAAAAATGGCTGTGTGAAGGATGATTTTGTGAACGTTCTGGAGAACATGAAACATCTGTCTGCAGCATTAACAGCCTCTGAGATCTGCTGTTTTAAACCTCGCTCCTGATTGTGCAGGAACTCAATTAGGCATTAGTTTGAGCATGTGCAGAAGAGATCCAGCAGGGGGAGTTGTTGAGTTTGAGGACACACGATTATAAACCAAGACTGTAACAGAAAAAACATGACCCAGAAAACCCTAGAAACATCCTAACAACCATGTGCATATAGTCAAGTCAACACATTTACTTTTATATCGCTTAATACAATAGGCCTACAGATTGTTTCAAAGCAGCTTAACAGGAAAATAATGATTCAATGATGCAAACATAGTGCAGAAAACAGTGATGTCATCAGTTCATTTCCATTCAAATATTTTCAGTGCAGTCAAATCAGTAATATTGCCTTGGGAGAAACCAGGCTCAGTTAAGGGAACAGACTGAAGCCAAACAAAGCAACTTGCGTGTGCACTCAGCATGTTAGAATGATTTCTGAAGGATCATGTGGAAGGACACTGAGGACTGGAGTAATGATGCTTTGCACAGGCAAATACCATTTACATTTATTTTGTTATTTTCTATTCTATGGAATGGACTGGAATAAAATGGACTGGACTGGACTGACCTGGAATGAACTGAACTGAACTGAACTGAACTGAACTGAACTGAACTGAACTGAACTGAACTGAAATGAAATGAAATGAAATGAAATGAAATGAAATGAAATGAAATGAAATGAAATGAAATGAAATGAAATGAAATGAAATGAAATGAAATGAAATGAAATGAAATTGACTGGACTGGACTGGACTGGAATGAAATGGATTGGAATGGACTGGAATAAAATGAAATGGACTGGATTGGACTGGACTGGACTGGACTGGAATGGAATGGAATAAAATGGACTGGACTGGAATGGAATAGAATGGACTGGAATAGAATGGACTGGAATGGACTAGAATAAAATGAAATGGAATAGAATGGACTGAAATAAAATGGACTGGACTGGAATGGAATAGAATGGACTGGAATAAAATGGACTGGAATGGAATGGAATAGAATGGACTGGAATAAAATGGATTGGACTGGAATGGAATAGAATGGACTGGAATAAAATGAAATGGAATAGAATGGACTGAAATAAAATGGACTGGAATGGACTAGAATAAAATGAAATGGAATAGAATGGACTGAAATAAAATGGACTGGAATGGACTGAAATAAAATGGACTGGAATAGACTAGAATAAAATTAAATTGAATAGAATGGACTGAAATGGACTGGACTGGAATGGAATAGAATGGACGAATAAAATGGACTGGACTGGAATGGAATAGAATGGACTGGAATAAAATGGATTGGACTGGAATGGAATACAATGGACTGGAATTAAATGGATTGGACTGGACTGGACTGGAATGGAATGGAATAAAATGGACTGGACTAGACTGGAATGGACTTGACTGGACTGGACTAGACTGAAAGGGACTAAAATGAAATGAAACTGACTGGACTGGACTAGACTGGACTGGACTGGAATAAAATTAAATGCGCTGGACTGGAATGGAATAAAATGGACTGGACTGGAATGGAATGGACTGGAATGGACTGTAATACAGAATAGCGGTGGTATGATGTTCACAGAGAGAGCTGCTGCACTAGCAGGACTGCCGGTCTGTTTGCATTGGTGTGTGTGGCACGTCAAGCGCTGGCTGCTTGTTACCGGTCAGCTCCGTCTGTATCGGGTCAGGAGGTCAGCGTGTAGCGGGTCACAGTGAACATGATCTGCCACACTGCGTGACCGGAGAGCACTGATGAACACTGCCGGCGCTCATGTTTACGCGACTCAACTCTGGCCGCGGTCCGTGCCAGGCATGCAAACACACATCGACTGCCACACGCCTCACTGAACACTGAGGGGGCTTCCCCAGACACCAGAGGCCAAATCAGACACTATATACTGTATATACATCCATTTTATATCATTTAAATGAACACCTCTACCTTTGTTCAAGGGAAGATTTTGCTGGCATGCTCGGTTTCCACTTAACCTCCGTTGTACAATCTGGGTCATGAAACTGCATACGCAGACAGCTGAAGCAGGATAAACGTGGTGCATCTCATAATAAGGACTATATATGAATGCATGAGCTGAGAGCCAGACAGGAAGTCCGTCTGTCACATTTGGAGCACTTAGATCCAATAATCGCTCCATCACTGGGAACATGACACCATGATGAATTTAGTTTCATTCTGAAGCGTGTAAATGGTGCCGAGGCTGAACCCAGGTGACAGAAAACTACTCAAAGTGCAAACGCCAGTGGTGATCAGATGCTAATATCCGCTAGAGAAGTCTAGTCCCTCTGGCTGACCAGCTAAACTAGTTTCACATCAGATCGGATGCCTTCAGACAGAGACGTCTGACGCGTTTTAATCAGGAAGCTAACTAGTGATGTGGCGCCAAAAAGACTCTTTAAGGAAAGAGCTCTTGCTTTTCTGACATAAAAGAGTTTGACGGTACAAAATGTGCTTTTAAACTTCCTCTCCAAAACACTTACGCATAACTAGCCGGTTTGATTCTAACAGTCAGAGAAATCTCTTTGAAACGAGACGCATCTACTTGAGAAGCAACAGGGCTTAGTTCAACCCGAAAACTGAAATTTCTGTCATTAATTCCTCACCCTCATGTCGTTCCAAAACGGAAGACTTTCATGTTCAGAAACACGTTTGTTTTAATAAAACGCAGCTTTAATACTAGTGTATTTTGTCAGTAACTGTAAAACCCAACAAGTTAAGTTAACCCATTTCATTTGAGAAAATGTCTTACATCATTCAAGTTTAAAAACAATATTTATGATGGGTATAGAGAACCTTCTTAATATAAATTAAACTGTGTAGCTAAAACTGAATTGGGCAAAACCATTCAAATTAAAATGAGAAAGAACTAATTCATTAGTAATTAACTCATAGTTAATAGTGTATGTACTAATGCCACTTGGAAAGAGACTTTACTTTATAAATCAGTAAAAATTTCACAGCGTAAAAAAACATGTGAACCACGAGTTGAAGCGGGATGTTTTTACAATTATACTGAAAGGTTTTTATTCACAAAAAAAAGTATATCAGATGACAGAAGGTATGCAAGTAGATTAGGTTGATCATTTATAGGCCTTAGAAATGTGCATATCAAATAAAATACTGCAGGTTTTATTGGATTAAACTCGTCACGAAATCGAAGTTGCGCTAGTCTTTTCTTCTCTATTGTGACGTATATCAGAGTAAAACACTGGAACAATAACTAATGTAGGGCGGGGCTTGATTTCATTCATGGGGAATTGATTGGATGGTTGTGGTTTGCTATTGGCTGATCTCATGTGATTGACAGGTTGCCCCGCCCTCGTCATCAGAGAAGAGAAGAGATGAGCTGCAAGAGGTAGGGGAAGTTATTGTGATTAAAGATTAAGAGAAAGACTAACCCTAACCCTAACATGAATTTAAAAAATAATTAATCTGTAATAATGTGCACAGATACATAATGTATATTAAATACTAACATTCCATAAAAATAAAAATAAAGAAACTTAAACTAGAATCTACAGCAACTCATTCAGTTTGAATAATGCTTAATATAATCAGTTATTGAGTTCACAAAACTTGTAAATATTAAGTGCTATTAACTTTTAGTAAATTGCATTGTTGGGTTTTGAAAACATGTCAGTGCTGTGATACAAAACTCACTAAGTAAATTGATATTATTTGAAGGATTTAAAAAAAATATTTTTATTGGAAAACAAGTCAAAAGGGACTAATTAAAAATATAGGGGTGAAACGATCATGAGAATCCAAATTAGACTGTTCTTGGTACAAAAATCATTAACTAACACTATAAGTGGACTCTATCAGAACAGAACAAAATGTCAGATTGCAGAATGAATAAATGAACAGGTGAGTGACTCAGGAGGAGAGTTTCACCTGTGTGTGTGTGTGTGTGTGTGTGTGTGTGTGTGTGTGTGTGTGTGTGTGTGTGTGTGTGTGTGTGAGACACCATCAGGGGTTTCCCTCTCCTCCATCCCTCTGCCTTCTCTAGATTAAAACAGAGTGAGCGAGAGAAAGCTTTGGGCTGAATGAGGAATCTCTCTCTCTCTCTCTCTCTCTCTCTCTCTCTCTCTCTCTCTCTCTCTCTCTCTCTCTCTGCAGATTTATGGGGCCCTCTAATGGACTCTAGAGAAAAACCCCTCCGTCAGCGAGTCTCTCCGTCCACTCCTCCACACAGACACTGCAAGCCTTTCTTTCTCCTTTCTAAAGCTACTCTTTTTCTCTCTCTCAGGTAACATTCTCCACTCCTGCTGGGTACAATTATCTGTATGTTTTCACATCTATTTTGTAACCAATTCAAGTGTGACCGTAACCAAATACTGTTATTAAACCATTTCAATTATAGATGAAGTGCTAACAAGTTCTGCTTCAGTATTAATGTCGAAGCGCTACCTATTCAGAATACAATATCGTCACACTACAGCTTTATTCTGCTGTTCTAACAGAGCTTATTTCCAGAGTTGGTAAGTAGCAGTGGTAACACACAAGAAATGTACAGTTTTACACCATAATTTTAATAAAGTTTCTTTAGTCAGTGGGCCTGAACCACTGCAGTGAAACAACACTTACTGTTCAATGTTGGCCGTGGATTCAGGGAACAATTATTAGCTATTTTGCACGCAGTCTTCATTTCAAAAGCTTTATTTTCCTAACATTTCTAAATTAAGTTCAGAATTTCAACAAATCGAAAAATCCACCATTCCCAAATCCAAACATCTGTTCTTTCATGTCACTTCCTCCGCCCATATGCGGAGACATTCCTTACCTGACAGGTGCATGATAAGGAACTAAATAAGTACATAAATGCGCACATACTACATAATAAAAGGAAAATTAATAATAATAAACAAATACATAACATATAATAAATAAACTCCAATACAACAGTTATTATAGACAAACGGCTACAATACCTGAGCTCAAACACATTGATTTCACAGCTCTGGACTCTAACTGGATGATGACTGGTGACTCGTTCGCTTTTAATTCTACAAATGTATTTGAGGAGAAGCATCTGAGACAAATTCGATACTACAATAGGTTTTAGTCATTTTCTGAGCTATGAATGAATGAGCAGCCTCAGTGTGCGTGTGTGTGTGTGTGTGTGTGTGTGTGTGTAGGAGGCTGTGGAAGTTCAGTTTCATGAATAAATGCTGGAGTTTCCTTATAAACACAGCAGTCAATACAACACAGGAATATAAATCAAGCTCTGCTGCCTGCTGACAGATATTCAACACCATCAATCCTGACACACACACACACACACACACACACACACACACACACAAAGTTTTTGAGAGTACGTTCAGTCAGAATCATTCACAAGTACACAGAAAAGGTGTTTGCGAAGCAACACAGAGATTGTGACATATACTTGAACTTGTTTCATAACAAGTGATGCGTAAAATCACACTTAAGTAGAATATATTTCTTTTTGCAATAAAAATGCAAAGCATTAGCACTAGGCATGTCAAACACACCACTACCTTGGTCTCAAACTGATGAAGACAAAGATACAGTGCTGTTACTGCAAAACTATGTTTTATTATGTTTTATTAACTGAGAAATGTATGCAATTTTTTACTAATAAAATTGACTATATAGACTATATAGAATATATATTATATAGACTATAATTTAACCTTTTAAATAAAGCATGATCGATAGCATCAAGTTTATTTTAGTATTATACTGTATAAACTAACATTTTTAATAACATTATGTTTTTAGATTTTCTATTTTCATTTTAATGTTAGGTAAAGTTTTAGTAATTTTGATGTGTGTTTTTGTAATAAAAAGATATATGTGGAGATATATATATATATATATATGTCTATATAGTTTAGTTTGGTTATTTTTGTACTTCCATTCAAATTAAACAAAAAGTGAGAAATGGTGCCTTGGAAACCAAGTATTTTTTATGGTTGTAGTTTTAGTTAACAATAATAACCCTAAATAGCATATTAGTTTTTGCAGTTATATCAAAGAGAATTGAATGAAATTTCATCAACTACTAAAATGCTGGTATGGCAACATCCCTAGTTTACACAATTAATAACAACAAACCAAAAAAAAAAAAAAAAATTTTTATTCTAGTATAGAAATATCAAGTCAACATAAATGCCCTTAAAACAGTGTGTGTGTGTGTGTGTGTGAGTGAGAGAGAGAGAGAGAGAGAGAGAGAGAGTGCATAAAAAGTGAGTTTAATTGGGTTTTGAGGCCAAGTAATAACCACTTAAGTTTGCAAACAAGTTCCTGGTGGCTTGATAAATGTGCTTAATTTAAAAATAACCTTGTTACTCCAATTTAAGCGTGGAAAAGCAGGGAGATTTGAGCCTATTTACAGTTATTAAGCAGCCAATGAGGGCGACAAAATGAAGCCTGTCCAGATATTCACTGCAATTCATCAATTACTCAAACGCGCAGAAACGTTGTGAGGGATCCGAGAGTCTGAACACCCCAGAGGGCCGAGCGGGATATTAGCTGATCCGTCTTACGGGAACCCTCGCGGACAGAAACCTCACAATGACTGAACGCCAACAAAAGAGCAGTTTTCATGCAAACACAACACCAGTGTTTGTTCTCATCACTGACCTGTCCAGAGGGGAATATCCATGAACTGAGCGCGTGATGAAGAGGGTCTCGCTGTCTCCACACACACTTACACTGTTCCTGATCCTGAAACACACACACACACAAGAATGAATCAAGTGGGATAAACATCCATCTGACAGCAGGACACTCGATATCTGAACAATCCACAACAATTAGTATTTACATTTTAAAGGTTTGGCTAAGTAAGACTAGTTTTAAATATCATATTATACTCTACTCTACTCTACTCTATTTTATTCTATTCTACTCCATTTTCTACTCTGCTCTACTCTATTCTATTCTACTCCATGTTCTACTCTATTGTCTACTCTATTCTATTTCATTCTATTCTACTCCATGTTCTATTCTGCTCTACTCAACTCTATTTTATTCTATTCTACTCCATTTTCTACTCTATTCTATTTTATTCTATTCTACTCCATTTTCTACTCACCTCTATTGTCTACTCTATTCTCCAAGGCTGCATTTATTTGATCAAAAATACAGTAAAAACAGTAATACTGTGAAATGTTATTACAATTTAAAATAGCTGTTTTCTATTTAAGTATATGTTAAAATGTAATTTATTCCTGTGATCAAAAATGAATTTTCATCATCATTACTCCAGTTTTCAGTGTCACATGATCCTTCAGAAATCAAATATGATGATTTGATGTTCAAGAAACATTTATTATTATTATCATGTTGGAAATAGTTGTGCTGATTAATATTTTAGATTTTTCAGGATTATTTGATGAATATAAAGTTCAAAAGAACAGCATTTATTTGAAATAGAATGTTTTGTAACATTATAAATGTCTTTACTGTCACTTTTGATCAATTTACTGCTTCCCTGCACACTATTAGTGAGGTATAAGAAGTTGCTGCCTATATAGGGTGTTTCTGATCAGTTATTACGCTTGTTAGGATATTTTCTTAGAAGGCATTTGACTATTTAGTCACTAGACAAGAAAACAACTTACTAGGGTTTGTCACGAATACAAGCAACTTTGCATTTAAAGGGATAGTTCACCCAAAAATGAAAATTCTGTCATCATTTACTCACCCTCAAGTTGTTCCAAACCTGTATGAGTTTCTTTGTTCTGCTGAACACAAAGGAAGATATTTGGAAGAACGTTTGTAATCAACAGATCTCAGTCCCCATTGACTTCCATAGTAGGAAACAAATATACTATGGTAGTCAATGGGGACCGAGATCTGTTTGGTTACAAACATTCTTCCAAATATCTTCCTTTGTGTTCAGCAGAACAAAGAAACTCATACAGATTTGGAACAACTTGAGGGTGAGTAAATGATGACAGAATTTTCATTTTTGGGTGAACTATCCCTTTAAAGGATTCAGTGTGCAAAAAGGTAAAGCAGAACCTCTTTTAATATAAACATAAACCTAAAAAAAAAACATACATTTATATATAGGGTCTTGCACACCCAAATAGGTGCATTGGAAACACTACAACAAAATTAATCCCACACACTACTTAAAGGGTTAAAAACGTCACATTGATATTTGAATGAGCAATGTTTCAGGCAATCAGCCTTCCTCTGGCTTTTCTTGTATAGAAATATAAAAGAAAAATCCAGAAGGCAATCAAATGCATCTCTACTGAAGGCGTTTCCATGCCTGACCAATGCTAAAGATCAACTCACAAAACCTGTGTGTGTAAGACCATGGACACATGGTTGAGACCGTGTAGGGTTTTCTGTCTCATTTGCATAATTTAATTGCATTTTATTATTCGCCCCTGCATTATATGAGGCGTGCATGGCTCTCTCTGCACTAATGTCTGGTGTGACTGAGGTCGTGGAGCACGTCCTGCTCTTAACCCCTTAATGGAGTCATTAATCTGGACGAATGCACCGAACACACAGAGGAAGAGGATGAAGAGTTAACATGCACTGCTTATGGGACACCATGCATTTCAATTACTCGCAGATGCGTGTGTGTGTGTGTGTGTGTGTGTGTGTGTGTGTGTGTGTGTGTGTAAACTATTCACCCTTAGGCTACGTTTAAAAAAAACACAGCGTTTTCATTTAAAAATGCTCTCCGTCCACACTCGCGTTTTCAGACGTTTTCCGACATTTCAGTGTGCAATTCTTCTGACAAGATCATTTTATTTGGCACAATATCTCAGCATTCACTGATTCACCAGGTCGCACTCACTCACTATTATATGTTTGGTCTGAAACACTAAAACTGCTCTCATGTTTTTCCACAGGACAGCAAATGTGAGTAAATTCTGTCATCTTTGCAGGACTGCGATATGAAGAGTGAGCAAAGTAACATATTTTAGCAACAACATGAAAGTGAATAGCACATAACAGTATCAATACCGTTATAAACATGAATATCCATTGGTACAATATGTGTCACATGACTAAACTTACGTCCTCGTTTTTAAATACCTCGGTTTTGATGGTCCACACTACAACACGCGCTCTTTGGAGAGCGTTTTCACAAAGCTTTGTTTTCATTAATAAAAACGCCCAAAACAGAGAGAAAAAGAAGCGTTTTCAAACCAAAATATATCAGTGTGGACGAGGCTTTAAACACACCAGCTGACTTACAGGATGCATTTGAATTGGAACAAAACTGGTCTGGAAAACAAACCCAGAAGCGTCTTAAAGAAATTCTGGCTAAGGTAATCTAAAGAGAAAAAAAAAAAAAAAAAAAAAAGCCTGAATCCTCCAAGGCTGAAAGAAACAGCACACATTATTTATTTTTCCAGGGTGAAAAAGCCATCTTCATGAACAAAACCAGTCTGAAATAACTACAACACACCAACACTCCCTCTAACTGATTAAAAATACATAATGCGGATATCGCCACTTGACAATAAGACGCCCCAAATTCATCCTGAGCTGCAGAAACACTTCCAGCTACTGCAGAAAGTCAAACTGGGTCACTGTCTAAAGGTTATCTGAGGACACACACACACACACACACACACA
>NC_140209.1:26630358-26692858 GCF_951802725.1 Rutilus rutilus
CACATTTACATATCGGCAACTTGACCCGCACTAATGAACATCAGCGTGAACTACACCAATCCACAGGTCAGCCAATCACAAGAGAGCTCATTTACATATTGAAGTCTCAGAATACGAACCCTTTAACTCTCTGAATTCAGTGCAAACAAAAATAGATAGGGACTTTGATGATGCTCACGTGTGCAAACATGCACGTAGACAGAGTAATTATTCATGTTTAATGAGAGCTTGTTCTATAAAAAGAAAGTGCTGTCTGTGTGTGTGTGTGTGTGTGTGTGTGTGTGTGTGTGTGTGTGTGTGTGTGTGTGTGTGTGTGTGTGTGTGTGTGTGTGTGTGTGTGTGTTTAATGACTGCTGTAAAACATCAGAGCGCATGCATTCAGTGTTTGCCTTGTTTGTGTTGTTCTGTGACAATCACAGCTGATGATTATGGACAGACAGACTTCAACAAGACACTTTCTTTGGCTCTCAACCTACCGAATCAGGTCAAATATATTCCAGTTCCTTAAGTTTATATGTTGTATTTTACATTAAAAAAGCTCTCAACAAAATGTGCTTCACCACAGAACAAGCTTTGATCCATTTAAACTCCAGAAATACATTCATCGTTCAGTAAAAGCAGATATCAAAAAGAGGAAAGAAGAGACGAGCTCTAAAATATTTTAATTCAGTGACATTCAGACATGTGTCCAATACAGATTGGAGCCACTGCAAAGAGTATGTGTTACTAAATTATCCTCATTCGAAGTGCCCCTATTATACTTTTTCGGATTTGTGTAATAAAGCTGTTTGTGAATGTAAAATGTCTGCAAAGTTTAAAAGATCAAAGTGTAGATAAATCAAGTTTTTGTCTCCTAATGGCGCTTTTCCACTGCATGGTACGGTACGGCTCGGTTCGGTACGGCACGCTTTGGCGCTTTTCCACTGCATGGTACGGTACGGTACGGCTCGCTTCGGCTCGCTTTAAATGGTACCACCTCTGTTGAGGTTCCAAGCGTACCGTACCGGTACTAAAATGTGACGTGAAAACACTGAAGATCACTGATTGGTCAGACAGAATCGTCACTACCAGTGTCATTGTATTTGCGACACGAGACCATGCACGAGACAAACCCGCTAGATTTAAATAGCCAGTAGACAACAGCCAACGCTGTATAGTGTCTTGCAGTTAAAAAGTTTCTTGTAAACTGTTTCTTGCAGTCAGGGGCGGCGCCGGATAATTTTTAACGCATGTGCTGAGGACACACACACACATATGTGTGTGTATATATATATAATTAATAAATGAGAAAAAATTGGCCACAAAATATTTAATATTCAATTATTTTAATGATCACAATTAAAGTTTTAATTTTATTAAATTGAACAAGCGCAAAATTCAGCATTCAATCAAATATTCAAAAAGACTTAATAATAATGTTATTTCTCTCTATAGGCGCGTTTACTACGAATATGGCGATCGTCAACTTCATCTTTGCCAGACACTGACAGAAAACACTATTTTATAAATAAAAATCACTGCACGCGTCCCCGGATTTACAAACACACATCTTGCTTGTTGCACGCACATTATGTCGAAATAACGAGATATTATGTTGAAATAACATTATTATTATTAAGTCTTTTTGAATATTTGATTGAATGCTGAATTTTGCGCTTGTTCAATTTAATAAAATTAGGCCTATATACAGTGGTTAAATTGGGCCGGGGCTCTCCGGGGCTCAGCCCCGGCACATAAGCCTGCTCGTTTGCAGTCAGTTGCCTATAGGAAATTATGTCACATAAAATTTGATAAAAGTGATGCTTTTGAAAACATATTTCTGATTATAAATGAAAGATTTTGAAATGGCATGTCTATTTTGTCTCGGCGGAGCTGAGATGAGAACAATCGGAACATGGCCGTACTCTTGTTCAGCTGCTTAATCTCGTTGTCAGTCGACCATGATCGCGCACCGCTCGCGCATGCCATGCGCATCTAGGTAGGCTACTACTCAGAACTCCGACATGGATAAATGTACGCAGCAATAATGAATGTTCCTGGGAGATCCGTAGTTGCGCGGGATGTGGAAGCGCGCAAAAGTTCCAGAACCTTCTACTGCCTTAAAAAAAAAAAAAAAAAAACCTGAGCTACTGACCGCCGCTGCAGCAACAGATCAGTTTTGTCAAGTTCAGCACAACGTTGGTTGTACAAAAAGTGCCCTGGCCTTGAATAACAAGGTAAGGAAAAATGTTTGGCACATTGTATGGGTCACTATATCATAACAAGGTAATACAATGTGTAATCAAGCGTTTTATATTTAATATGAGGGAAATAGGCTACACATGCCGTGGACGTGACACAAAAAATCTTTAACTTTTAGGTGGCAAAATATTTTTTTGTAATTCTGTGAATTACACTGCAAACCAAAGTACTACCCACCGGATGAAGAAGGGTTGGCTCTCCACAGAACATAACATATTCATTTTATTTTATTTTTCATGTTCGCATTTATGAGGAAAAAACCATGTCACGGACGGGACCGCTCTGAATGTGGCACTAAAAGACTGTTTGAAACTTTCACTGAGACCTCAAACAGAAAGCACAAATCCTTTCTTTAAAATTAATTTCGTTTTGTATTAATTGTATCTTAATTTTAATCAATGTTTCATTTCAAAAATAAGAAGTAAATATAGTATATAGACAATAGATAGCCTAATCACGACACGGACGCGCCGGCGAGTGAACTGGACTCTCGTCTCATAAATGAACCGAAACTCAGCGTATAAGGGAGCCTACTTGCCTGACAGACCTGATAAATATATCTATAGAAAGCTTGGAAGGTCTTCTTTTCAAAACGAAAGAAAACAGACCGCTGCTTGTGTAGCCTAATCCGTATGAAATGTGCATTTCTCTCTGGCGAGTTTACTACTGCGAAGATTGCATCGTCAACTTCATCTATGCAGGGCACTGACACAGAAAACACTTGTTTATTAATAAACAATTAAAATGTCTCCTTGCTATATTTTACATATTCATAATCATTACTTTTGATGGTTCTTTGTGACAGCTTTTAGGTGCTTTATTGGCAGCGCCACTTAAGGCCTCATTATACTTCTGCGTCGGACATACGCCGGAGCCTATACGCCGTAGGCAACGTGTTGGTTTTAATTTATACTTCTGTGTCGTTGTCCGCGTTGACGCGCACCTGGGGAGCATGTTACCCCGAGGGAGGGGTTCTGGCAGACCAATCACAGCGCTTGTGTCCGCGTAGAATTGACGCGTTGTTACATTTTTGGAGAGGTGCACGTCAGGGTACGCCGAAGGGTACGCGCGCTACACACAGCCTACGACGTAGCTACGGCGGCAGTTCGACGCAGAAGTATAAAACAGGCTTTAGGCTACATGAACGCGTCACCACCGCATCAGCACCGAAAACAGGACATTTTTTTCAATCCCTGTTTTGGCAGGGGGAAAACTGATCAGAAAATGTAACGAAACGTTGTAGAAATGTAGTGGAGTAGAAAGTATAATAATTGCTGCAAAATGTAACGAAGTAAAAGTCAAACGTATGCACTATTGATTCTACTTAAGTAAAGCCTACAGAAACGAAGTATTTGTACTTCGTTACATTCCACCACTGCTGATTAACAGTAATGTAAATGCTAAATGTCCTAATACCTGTTGATACTACAACAATGCAAATATGCTCTTAACCTTGCAGTTTTTCACATATCATGTAAGACTCAATTTCTCCATTTCTTTGCACAAAACTCTCCAGAAAATACCATTTAATAGTTTATTTTTCAAAAAAAAATCCCGGGGGGGCATACCCCCGGACCCCCCTAGGGAGAGCCCCCCCACATAATAAATCCCAATTTAACCCCTGCCTATATATATCCTATATATATATAGCCTACTATTAATAAATGAGCAAAAATTGGCCACAAATTATTTAATATTCAATTATTTTAATGATCACAATTAAAGTTTTAATTTTATTAAAACGCGTGCACTGATTTTTATTTATAAAATAGTGTTTTCTGTCAGTGTCTGTGCATGGCAAAGATGAAGTTGACGATCGCCATATTCGTAGTAAACGCGCCTATAGAGAGAAATGCACATAATGGATTACATACGAGAGTAGCCTATTTCTTTTTGTTTTGAATTATTTCGTTTAAAGACATTTCAAGCTTTGTGTATTTGAGGATGAGATGCGCTCCAGTTAACGTACAATGCAAGTGACCGCTCGGGCGCCTCAATGGTTAAATTGTCTATTTTGCATCTTATTTAATCCAGGCAATTGTTTGATGAAAAAAATTATTAAAATTAAGATACAATTTATACAAAACGAAATTCACTTTAAAGAAAACAAAGTGAACAAAACTTAATGAAGTGGTCAAAATTATGTCTGACTCGCTCCATGTCTCTCTACTCGTCTCGTGCTGTTCACTTTTCATAATCAACATAGGCAGATGGAAAAAAATAACATAACATTAACATTAAATGCGCTTTTTTAATGGCAGTAGTTTAAAACAGTAGGCTACATTAGGCCTAGACTCTATTTGTAAAGATTGCTGCACATTCATTTAATTCTGAATTTTGCACACACAAGTTGAAAGGCATTTGTTCAAATCAAGTTCACGGATAATTGTGCGTGCATTTATTAATCATTATGATACTAAAATCATAAAGTAGGCTATGCTATGTACAAAAAATCAGATGAGCCCAGAATATGAACGCAACGTTTAATTACACGTTAAGAATTTTCCTTCCATATAGTAAACCATTATAAGAACGTTTAATTTAATTTAAAAACATCCACAACATGCCGAGAATCAAGAGCACCATCCCCTGTGTTGTGCGTTTGAAATGTGGCGCGTTTACGATGATGTCATGGCAGTAGAGGCGGCAACTATAACGATCAGTCCCACCCATTTTGAAGCGGTACTAACTGCAATGGAAAAGCAACCGAGCTAAAGCGAACCGAACCGTGCCGTACCGAGTCGAGTCGTACCACGCAGTGGAAAAGCGAAGCGAGCCGAACCGTTCCGTGCCGAGCCGAACCGTGCCGTACCATGCAGTGGAAAAGCGCCATAAAAGAAAGAATCAATTCTAAACTGCCTGAAAACAAGTCATCAGTAATTCCAGTCTCACTTCCTGAATTAGCATACATAGATTTGTAATAACACCAGCCTAAAGTCTTCATTGGCGGCTTGTGAACGATGTCTGCTTTGACCCTCAAACACTGTAGTTGTAGCTGAGACTGGAAGAGTTTGGTTTATGTTGTTCATGTCGAAAAGACGCTGTATTCTGCACTGCGAAAGCAAACCCCCTTTGATGCACTTCAAAAGGATGAGGACTCACACTGGAGCTGATACAGAAAAACTGACATTATCATTACTGTTCATATATCACTGTGTATAAAGTGCTGAGGAAGATCCAGAGCTGAAATTCAGGTGTTTCGTTTCCAACATACACTTTTAGCAGATCACAACAGACTGGGCCATCTGACCAATCAGAGCAGATTAGACCAATCACAACAGACTGAGCCATCTGACCAATCAGAGCAGAGTAGACCAATCACAACAGACTGGGCCATCTGACCAATCAGAGCAGAGTAGACCAATCACAACAGACTGGGCCATCTGACCAATCAGAGCTGAGTAGACCAATCACAACAGACTGAGCCATCTGACCAATCAGAGCAGAGTAGACCAATCACAACAGACTGAGCCATCTGACCAATCAGAGCAGAGTAGACCAATCACAACAGACTGAGCCATCTGACCAATCAGAGCAGAGTAGACCAATCACAACAGACTGGGCCATCTGACCAATCAGAGCAGAGTAGACCAATCACAACAGACTGGGCCATCTGACCAATCAGAGCTGAGTAGACCAATCACAACAGACTGAGCCATCTGACCAATCAGAGCAGAGTAGACCAATCACAACAGACTGAGCCATCTGACCAATCAGAGCAGAGTAGACCAATCACAACAGACTGGGCCATCTGACCAATCAGAGCAAAGTAGACCAATCACAACAGACTGAGCCATCTGACCAATCAGAGCAGAGTAGACCAATCACAACAGACTGAGCCATCTGACCAATCAGAGCAGAGTAGACCAATCACAACAGACTGGGCCATCTGACCAATCAGAGCAAAGTAGACCAATCACAACAGACTGAGCCATCTGACCAATCAGAGCAGAGTAGACCAATCACAACAGACTGGGCCATCTGACCAATCAGAGCAGAGTAGACCAATCACAACAGACTGAGCCATCTGACCAATCAGAGCAGAGTAGACCAATCACAACAGACTGGGCCATCTGACCAATCAGAGCAAAGTAGACCAATCACAACAGACTGAGCCATCTGACCAATCAGAGCAGAGTAGACTAGTGTTGCACGGTGTACCGATACTTCAAAAGTATCGCGATACTCGGAAATTAAAAACGTCACGATACCTAAATTTATCAGTATCGATACTTTAAAAAAAAAAAAAAAACGCCTCCCTATGGACGTCTGTGTTTTTTTCCTGCCGCACGCAGCAAAGAACCTGCCGCTGTCAGTGTCATGTGACAAAACACTACAGCGAGATGGCTGCATGTGCGAGCACAAGTGGTCCACGACTCGTAGAAAAAGATGACGCGAGGAGTGACATATGGAAGTACTTTGCCTACCTTGCTCTGTTGCATGGTGCACCAATACTTCAAAAGTAAATCGGAAATTAAAAACGTCACGATTCCTTAATTTATTAGTATCGATACTTCTAAGAATGACCGCGTTCCAGATTTGTAAGGCCGGCGACACACTGGCTGCGTGTCGTGCCCGTTTTTATTTCGGCTCCCATGTTAACTGCCTGCGTGACACACGCGTCTGGGCGCAGCTCGAGACGCGCGGAAAACGCGTGCATGCTAGAAATAGAACCGACGCCTATTTTTCACGCGTCACGCAAGCGTGTTGGAAGCGTTCCCAGGCAAAATAGAATAGGAAAAGATGTTTCTATGTCATTTTGACACGAATACATATTAATAAATGACATTTTGATGTTTGAAAGTTTTGACATAAATACAATATAAATGTAATTAAAAAAAATATTATCGATTTTCAAATATTGCACCTCTCAATACAGAACAAAATATTCTGTAGCCTATTTTGCCGTCAACACTGCCGACGTTGTCTTTGCTGCTATATATTTATGTTTAACATGAAGTAGCCTATAGGCCTTCCACAACTCTCTCCCCACATGTCAAATATATCACCAATGAGGCTTATCATATGTTACCAATATTAAACATTGTTTAATATAATCACTGTTCATATTTTTATTCAAAGTTCAGAATCAAGATAAAGCTCTTATGTTTCTTATGATAAATGAGATAATGCTGCTAAATTTATTAAAAAAAAATTTACCTTGAATGTCATTGCTCTAATTTATTTTTTATATTTTTATATTTCATATTTTGTTCAAATGTTTAATATATCTGCTGTTCATATGTTCATTTATTAGTGTGTTATATGATTAGAATGGTGTCCCGGTTTTAAAATAAAGCACAGCAATGATATTTGAGAGTGTTTCTCCCTTTTCAGGAAAAGTATCGAAAAAGTATCGAAATCGCAATACTTGACTTGGTATCGGTATCGAAACAATAATTTTGGTATCGTGACAACACTAGAGTAGACCAATCACAACAGACTGAGCCATCTGACCAATCAGAGCAGAGTAGACCAATCACAACAGACTGAGCCATCTGACCCATCAGAGCAGAGTAGACCAATCACAACAGACTGGACCATCTGACCCATCAGAGCAGAGTAGACCAATCACAACAGACTGAGCCATCTGACCAATCAGAGCAGAGTAGACCAATCACAACAGACTGAGCCATCTGACCAATCAGAGCAGAGTAGACCAATCACAACAGACTGGACCATCTGACCAATCAGAGCAGAGTAGACCAATCACAACAGACTGAGCCATCTGACCAATCAGAGCAGAGTAGACCAATCACAACAGACTGGACCATCTGACCAATCAGAGCAGAGTAGACCAATCACAACAGACTGAGCCATCTGACCAATCAGAGCAGAGTAGACCAATCACAACAGACTGGACCATCTGACCAATCAGAGCAGAGTAGACCAATCACAACAGACTGAGCCATCTGACCAATCAGAGCAGAGTAGACCAATCACAACAGACTGGACCATCTGACCAATCAGAGGAAAGTAGACCAATCACAACAGACTGAGCCATCTGACCAATCAGAGTAGAGTAGACCAATCACAACAGACTGGGTCATCTGACCAATCAGAGAAGAGTAGACCAATCACAACAGACTGAGCCATCTGACCAATCAGAGCAGAGTAAGCTCTCAGAAAGGAGGGTTAAGAGAGACAATTCTTTATCAAACCGTTTCAGACACTGAGAAAAGAGGTGATGCTGCAATGCATATTAAGAGCAAATGTCTTTTGGACCTGCATGTAAACCTATTGTTGGAGACTCCAGAACAAAATTAGGAGCCTTTAAAATGCTATACAGTACTTCATGTTCAGAAGTAACTTACATCAGCCAGCTGGAGCTCATTAGTCGGTTTAAAACACTCAGCAAAATGACTTTCTCTGATGTTTTACAAAACACCACCTTCATTCTTCTATCTTGATGTACAGTTAAACAATGTTCTGGGTTCACATCAATTTTAGCTCCATTAACAGTATTTGTTCATGATGCTTATGAAGTTTTACAAGAAAACACTATTTCCGTCCTGCTACTCCCAAAAAAAATCATGTTTAATTCAATGTGTTACTTGACGTTTCTTCATAATTATTTGTGAAATTCACAAGCAATTTCTGAGTTTCAAAAGCAGAGCCACAAAATCAAAATCATTTTAAGCGTGGAATTGAGACTAATGTGAACATAAGCAAATACAAGGACCGTTTGCATGGAGAAAAAAAACATCTGTAATGCATAAAGACAAATTTATCCGGCTAGTACAGACAATTTAGACACTTTACAAATCAAATACTAAATGGGTTTTTAAATGAATTATTAATGTATAAATGCACCACATTTTAGCTTTTAAATGCTCCATAACACATTATAAGTGCATTGCTGCAAATATGATTTTTGCTTGTTTTTAAAAAACAGCGGATGAGATCAAGTTCATGATCAGCAACATTATGCCGCAAACTCTGTGAACATGAACTTCACTTGAACCCTCAACAATCCTTTGAAAAGTGTTTTAAGCTCCTCCCCTTAGACGCTGTCATGGCGATGGGCTGGTGGGCATGGCGACAACAATCATAAACCGTTATAAATATGAGCATTTATGTTCATAGAAGTGGCAGTCATGTCATACGACCACCATCTGTGTGTTCGGACAGCGAACTCATTCATTATTCAGCAGAAGACTACCTGATGAGCTTCTAGATTTGAACTCATTAACAAACAAAAATGAACACGGATGCTGTTCACATACGTGGGCACGGGTCTTCACGAGTGTGTGTGTGTGTGATGTGTGTGTACGCATGTTATTGTGAGTGTGTCTCCTTGTCAAATTCATATTTGGATGTTGCGGCGCAATCGATGCGAGGCGACCCCGTGACCCGCGCAGGAAGGAAGCGGGCGATGCAATCTGCCACCCACGGCGCACACACACACACACACGCACACACGCACGCCCACACACACACGCACGCGTCTCTCAGTCCCCCTCTGAACGTCTCGCTAATGAGATGAATTAGCTGAATGCAACAGATGTGTTCGGTGCAAACTAACGCCCTCCATCTGTCAGTCATAACACACACACACACACACTCACACTCACACACTCACACACACACACACACAACACGTGATTGACGGATCATTCCTGCTATGCACTGCATATTCATGTCTTCATCATATGTCTTTATACTACATAAAATATTTTGTAGAATATAACATTTTATTAAATAAAAAATATTATTTTTAAATGTTTTGAGTCACAAATGTGTCAATGAGAAGAACAAAGAGCTGAATTATAAATCATTTAAAAATCATTTGATTTTAAATTATTTTCTACTTTGGTTTTGAGTAATGTCATTTTTTTGACATAAATTGTCAACTTCTAATATGAAAACTTGAAATTTGCAATCTGTTTCTTCATGTAAATAAATAAAACATTATTTTTTATTAACTTTATAATTACTGATAATGGAAAAAAATGATGTAGGATTCAATTTGAAACTATTTTCACTTAAAAATCACTAGTAAATTACACAATTAATTAATTAAACACATTGAATTCTTGTTTTATTTACAACTACGAGAATTTTTTGTATTGGCCACCATTTCGGTATCGGCGATATATGATTATTTTTAAAGGGATACTCCACTTTTTTTGGAAATAGGCTCATTTTACAACAGGCGTAATGATATGACGCAGCGCATGCCGCCTGATAATAGGCTACCGAGCTGGGGACTATTTTCAGGCGCTGCGTCATATCATTACGCCTGCTGGACTCATGGTACGGCAGCAAAGTTTCTTGATTGTTACGCAGGAATGAGAGTATAGTTGCTAGCCATATCAGCCTAGAAAATCGCAACTTTTCCTTTTCCGTCGGTCTTAGTACACGATGTAACTACAGAAGAGTCAAGTTTTAAATAGGAAAAATATCGAAACTCTTTGTTCATTTTTTTGAGAGAGATGCTAATGGTCTTGTCCGGTTCAATTCATTATGCTAAGCTATGCTAAAAGTGGGAACCCCAGACCCGGAGTTCGGCTGAATGGATTAGAAAACGGTAAAACTCATCTGTTTAACTCTGGGGGAGGTGTAAACTGAACCTATTTCCAAAAAAAGTGGAGTATCCCTTTAATGTTATCGTTATTGGCCTGATAAAATTTGCCCAATATATTAAAGCCGATAAATGATGGATTATTTCCTTCAGCTGAGACACTTCAGATGCGCACTGTTCAACGTGATGCTTTTGAATTGCTTGAAATATGATTGAAATCACTTAAAAACATGAAAATACAGTTAACTGCAACAGTTAAGTCTGTCATATAGACTTACATAAAATTATAGAGCATTTATAAGAACATTATAATTGTGTGTTTGGGACATGGCTTTTAGCGGTGAGCTAAAACCGCTTTGTTTTTGTAATCAGGCTCTCAAAAATTATATAAAAATGTGGATTTAGATTTGCCGGCCACTGTATCGGTTATCGGCTTTCAAATAAAAATAATTATCGGTTATCGGTTACCGGTTACCGATATTTAATTTCGGTTAAAATATCATATTTTTATTGGCCAAAATGTTCATATCGGTGTATCCCTAATGTGTGTGTATATATATATATATATATATATATAAAAAACATACACATCTTTGTGAGGACCAGTTTGAGTTTTAGACCACTGGAGTGAGGACATAGAGAGTAAAGTGAGGACATTTTGGCCAGTCCTCACTTTCTGAGAGCCCTTTAAAGGCCTGTTTGAGGGTCAAGACTTGGTTTTAGGGAAAAGGTTATAATTAGGTTAAGGGTCGGTTTAGGGTCAGGGTTCGGGTTAGGCACTTAGTTGTGATGGGTAAGGTTAGGGTAAGCCGCTAGAGAATGCCTCATAAAGATAGATGTACAAGAATGTGTGTGTGTGTGTGTGTGTGTGTGTGTGTGTGTGTGTGTGTGTGTGTGTGTGTGTGTGTGTGTGTGTGTGTGTGTGTGTGTGTGTGTGTGTGTGTGTGTGTGTGTGTGTGCGTACATGCATAAATACATACATAGGTGTAATTTAAAGTAAAATGTAAAAGCTATACTGCAGAAAAGGAATGATGAAACTTGGTGAAACTGAAAATACTTTTTCCGCTAATGACAAACACGACAATAAACCTTCTTCTGAACAAGAGCATCTGCCAAACACAAGCAATTTTCAGCTTCCAAACTGGATTGATACTGGAAACAGGTGTAAACGAGGTTAATGTGTAATCCGCTTTCACGGGAGGAATGGAGTGACAGCGCTGAATGAAACGAGAACATGTCGGTAATGAATCGCCGAGCGCGTGTTCGCTCGCAGCGTTTGACAACATTACACCGTCAATGAATAGAGGTCGACGGGGGGCAGAAAGCTCTCAGAAAAACCCCTCAGACGCCCAGCAGGAGAGAAACACACTCGTGTAGAGTGACTGAGAACCAGCACACAGTCAGACCAGGCCGATAACAGCGGGTCTTCATCAAAACGCATGAGGAGATCGTTTACTCGCCCTCACACCTGTGTGACTTTACCTTGCAATTACAATGATGACTGGTGCTTTCAAGCTTCAAAAACGATGCAATAGCATCATGAAAGTATCATTAAAAAAGACTCGTGACCCCCAAGCATAAAAGCTTCAGTACCTACTGAGACTGCATGGAAATATAGATATGGAATAAATAGAAAGAATGTCATAAAGGTTTGATATGGAATGAGGTTGAGTTTGTTTGCTTTATTGATGTCGTTTATGCTCAGAAAATAAATCAGTTTTGCATGTTTGGATGTACAAAAATACTTATGAATGCACAGCTTCAGAAAACGTACGAATCCTTTGTATTACAAATATATTTTTATTAGGACTGTGAAACCATTAATCGCATCCAAAATAAAAGTTTGTGTTTACATAATATATGTGTGTGTGTGGACTGTGTATAATTATTTTGTATATATAAATACACACACATGCATATATATTTAAGAAATGTTTGCATGAATATACTGTGTAGCTTATATATTTCATTTATATTATATATAAATATAAGAATTTTATATATAAATAACACATTTTTCTTGAATATATACATGCATGTGTGTGTGTATTTATATATACAAAATAATTATACACAGTACACAGGCATATATTATGTAAACACAAACTTTTATTTTGGATGCGATTAATCACGATTAATCGTTTCACAGTCCTAATTTTTATAATATAAAGATATTTAATTCAGTAAGTTTATGATCATTTCATGGTGCATTTGCCATTTTTAGCCACATTTGTGCCACATTAAGCTAAAACTGATAAATGATGACAATTTATGTATTTAATGCCATTTTAAAAGTTCATGTCATTTGGCATTGAATAAATATATTAAGATTAGCCTATTAATTGTCTAAATTCCATATTCCAAGAACCTAAAATGATTCAGAGACTCATACACGTGTAAAATGCTTGTTTAGATTCTGTTAATAATGTACATTTCAGTATCTATGAAAATGCACACTTATGTACAAATACCTACAATTACTAAAGAAGGCATGCTGTTTACATGCAAATAATGGTGTATACATAATTTTCACTCAACAATTAATTGCAAAGAAACAGCAAGTAACACACTGCATTAACATTTTGAAGTAAAGGCCTGAAATAGTATTTAGTATTTTTATTTACAGCTTCAAAAAAATCTTAAAGGTACAGTAGCAAAACCACCTGCTTAATTGGAAGAGTCATGCTCTCTGAAATGCGTAATAACACTTTGACTAATAGCATAATTGGACTTATAAGAGAAAACAATAAACACCTTCAGATGACTTCATGCCAGATGTTTACTGGGACGAGTTCTGCTCTGATGTATACAGAAGTGTTAATGTAAAGACTCAAACCCACTCAAGAACACAGGACGAGATGAGATAATAAAAGAGAAATGAAACGCAGGCTGTACAGATGGAGGAATGATCTAGCCAGCCTTTAGTATTTATAAATAAATCAGTCAAATTCCCAGCAACACGTCTGATCGCAACCAGATCTGACTGTCAACACCTCTCCTCGCTGTCTGTTACTCACACATATGGCCAGACAATCTGTCAGCGCAAACATGAGCGTGTGTTTCTGCATGTTTCGGACTGTCTACTGCCAGTCTATAAACACCGCCAAACACTCCACGACAGAGAGAGAGAGAGAGAGAGAGACGGACAGAACCAGTGAGTGATACAGAGAACGAGCAATACTTAGAACAAACGAAAGAACAAACCATACATAGAACAAACAACAGAACGAACGATACATAGAACCATGAAATAATACATAAAACGATAGAATTATACACAGAACGAGAATGATAAGATAGAACGATATAACGATACGGATGGATGGATGGGGACGAAACAGAACGAGAATGATAAGATAGAACAATATAACGATACGGATGGATGGATGGGGACGAAACAGAACGAGAATGATAAGATAGAACGATATAACGATACGGATGGATGGATGGGGACGAAACAGAACGAGAATGATAAGATAGAACGATATAACGATACGGATGGATGGATGGGGACGAAACAGAACGAGAATGATAAGATAGAACGATATAACGATACGGATGGATGGATGGGGACGAAACAGAACGAGAATGATAAGATAGAACGATATAACGATACGGATGGATGGATGGGGACGAAACAGAACGAGAATGATAAGATAGAACGATATAACGATACGGATGGATGGATGGGGACGAAACAGAACGAGAATGATAAGATAGAACGATATAACGATACGGATGGATGGATGGGGACGAAACAGAACGAGAATGATAAGATAGAACGATATAACGATATGGATGGATGGATGGGGACGAAACAGAACGAGAATGATAAGATAGAGCGATACGGATGGATGGATGGGGACGTAACAGAACGAGAATGATAAGATAGAATGATATAACGATACGGATGGATGGATGGGGACGAAACAGAACGAGAATGATAAGATAGAGCGATACGGATGGATGGATGGGGACGTAACAGAACGAGAATGATAAGATAGAATGATATAACGATACGGATGGATGGATGGGGACGAAACAGAACGAGAATGATGGATGGATGGATGGATGGATGGATGGATGGATGGATGGATGGATGGATGGATGGATGGATGGATGGATGGATGGATGGATGGATGGATGGATGGATGGATGGATGGATGGATGGATGGATGGATGGATGGATGGATGGATGGATGGATGGATGGATGGATGGAATTGTATAAAGTTAGAAAATCGAACGAACGATGGATGGATGGATGGATAGATAAATGAACGATTAATAAAATGATAGATAGAACGATAGCGAAACAACAAAAACAAAACAGATAGTAGTGGTGGGGGAAAAAACGTTTCTGTTCAGTATCGCAATATTTTGCGCACGCAATTATAACGATACAGTAGCGCAAAGTATTGCAAAATTTTATTATAAAATTATCTGTTTTACTTTCGGGTTTTCTCCATTGGTTTTCTCGGAGTTTACTCGGATAATTTACATTTGCGTATCACATCCACAAGGTGGCGCTTGTTGCAGTGCTTTGTTGTCGTGCATTCAACAGCAAATTCAAAGCTTCACCATCACAAACGGTTACATGACGATCAGTCTTCTTTCAAATCGAAAGTGTGGCCATGTTGACCAACTCCTTTTTCTAAACAAAAGTGCCAATATTCCCAAATGAATTTTGGTTGATGGACTCTAGAAGTAGGCTACACATTTTTGTTTATTTTCTCAATTTGATTGAAGCTCTAAGTTACTCTTATTTGTTATTATTCTCAGGTTTATGTTACTCAGTTATGTCTGCTTTATGTTACTCTATTGTATTTAAAGAATTTTAAGTTATGTGCTGGGAGCTCACCATTCATGTGAGAGGTCTCCTATTCAGAGAATAATTGTGTCCTGTCCTGTAATAAGGTCCTGTGTCCTGAATGTTCAAGGACAAAGTTTTTGCACTTCAGTTAATGTGTAGAAGATAATGTTCACAGAATTAAATGTGACATTTGAAGTGAGTTGAAAAGTTTTATTTTCCTCATTTTTTGCAATGCCTTTGAATAATATCGAATCGCAATACTTGCTGTATCGCAATATGTTAAGAATCGCAATAATATTGAATCGTGGCCCAAATATCGCAATACTAGCGATTTTTGCCAACTCCCACCCCTAATAGATAGAATGAATAACAGAATGATAGACAGACAGATAGATAGAATGAAGAACGATAGATAGACAGAATGAACAATAGAACTATAGAACAATAGATAGAAAGAATGAATAACTTATAGATAGATACAGACAGATGGAATGAACAATAGAACGACAGAACAATCCATAGATTGATAGAACATCAGAACGATAAAACATTAGAATGATAGAAAAATAGAACGCTACATCGCTACATTTTAAGTCATTTTCAACATTTTTTTATTTCAACTCAAGTCAGTTTAATGTAATTCAAGTTGAGAAGATATCTAAGTTGATTGTACTTAAAAATTTAAGGCAGCAACTTTTTTTTCAGCGAATGAACAAACAAATGATTGATCGACAAACAGACAGGACGATAGAATGATCTGTCAATCAATGTTCATATTGCTCATGGCGCTAAAAACATGTTTTATTGTGAAAATGATTCCAACAATATCGTTGTAATTATTGATATATATGTTGTATGACTCTGCTATTATTTTGATCGTTATTGTTATAGTAATAGTCCTTGGTGTGAACGAGCCTTGGTTAAAAACACACAAACGTGATGTCACCATCAGATCCTACAATCCCTTGCAGCAGGATCGTTTTTCCAGTAAACGTGTAGAAATGAGCGGTCAGGGGTTTTGCTGCCCTTGTCGTCTTTCTCTGCCGCGACCTCTAAAATATGGACGTCCGAGATCATATCGCGAAAGCAATACCTGCGCCAGCAGCCTGAACACACAGATTGATTCCCGCCGCCAGACGTCCAGCGCGCTTCCTGCACACTTCCCCGTCAGCACTGTGCACACACACACATCTGATCTTCATCTTTACCAGCTTTCCTTGGGCACGTGCCATGTGGCACCTACGTGTGATTAACGGCCCGTCCGAGTCGCTAAGTGAGTGTGTTAGCACGCTAGTCAGTATAGCGCTAACTCTGAGATGCGTGCGGTAGTTGATGAAATTCACGGACAAAGAGCGCTTTCAGCTTAAAGATTTCAAAATTAACTTTGAGGATGTTGCAACCAGGTTTATGTGATAAATAAATAGCAAAATGACTTCATTTTATTTGTATGTACACTTCACTAACACTTACGCTGCTCTTGTGGGATCATTAATGGAAATTACCCATCAGTCAACACTCAATACACACCGAGAACACACAGGCAGCATCCAAATTCACAGACATCTTATGTTGTATGCAGGGGAAGAATGAGCTCAGCCCAAATCAGCATGCTTTGAAAATTGTGTGTCAAAAGTGCTTGCGTTGGTGTACTATTAATTTTGGTGGATTTTTGAAGCATGCATCATGCATCCATTTGGACTAATGTCAACCATTATGCATGCTTGTATTTGGATTCATTTTACCAATCATGCATGGATGCATTTGGATTAATTTGACCCATCATGCATTCATGCATTTGGATTCATTTTACCCATCATGGATGCATGCATTTGGATTAATTTTACCAATCATGCATGCTTGTATTTGGATTAATTTTACCCATCATGCATGGATGCATTTGGATTCATTTGACCCATCATACATGCATGCATTTGGATTCATTTTACCCATCATGCATGCTTGTATTTGGATTCATTTTACCCATCATGCATGCTTGTATTTGAATTAAGTTGACCCATCATGCATGCATGCATTTAGTCTAATATTACCCACCCACCAAGCATTCAATTTGGACTAAAATTTCCCATCAGGCAAGCATGCAATTAGACTAATATTACCAATGCAAGCATGCATTTGAACTATTACCCATCATGTGTGCTTGCAATTGAAACAGGTTATTCGTTAAAAAAAATGGACCTGATAACATCAGCTTTTTTGGTCTAAAATTATGAAGACAAAATGTATTTATAATAACACTGATGATCTGTTCACATAAAGACTTGGAACATGTTTTAAGAAGTAAATAGAGTCAACATTGCTAATTTAAAGTCCGAGATCCAGCCTTGTTTCTAGTGCATGTGCTTGAACATGTTGTCAAAAGGATTCCATCACAACTGAAGTACACACTTTCACTGTGTAGCAGGAGTATGTGATTTGGGATGCAGCCATGTTTGGATTGCCGTGACCTTCGTTCCTCACAGTGAGCCTCGCATTGTTTCCTTGGACACGAGCGTTTGATGTAGAGCGGAACAACCTTCCAGATCTCATAAGACAGTGATGGGACCACACGTCTGAGACGAGAACAGCCTGTACACTTTCCTCTCTAAAAACTGACACTTACTGTCACAAAACTGTGTATAGGCGAGCGGCGTGCGCTGCGATGACAGTTATCTTCCCCGCTACACCCACGCCATTCCCTCCGCATCACTCCAAATGCTCTCTCTCTCTCTCTCTCTCTCTCTCTCTCTCTCTCTCTCTCTCTCTCTCTCTCTCTCTCTCTCTCTCTCTCTCTCTCTCTCTCTCTCTCTCTCTCTCTCTCTCTCTCTCTCTCTCTCTCTCTCTCTCTCTCTCTCTCTCTCTCTCTCTCTCTCTCTCTCTCTCTCTCTCTCTCTCTCTCTCTCTCTCTCTCTCTCTCTCTCTCTCTCTCTCTCCCGCGCGCGCCTCTCAGACAAATGAAAGCGGAGTAGATTTAGCGGCGTACAGCGGCTCAGGGGGTTTAAGCTCCCGCGACTAGTATCATGTACCTTTCTTTTGCATCCTGTTTTACTCGCCGAATTCTGAAGGGCTGTTGCATCATCAACAACACCTCACAGGAGCGTGTGTGAAGAGTACAGCGGCGGTTTACTCAAAGCCCAAACGTTACAACATGACAAAGTGCCATCTGTGGTTGTGTTCACAGAGAAATCACTGACAACTGCTGAGGGAACTACAACACCACCGTACTGGAAACATCACAAACACTGTACTTATAATAGTAATATTTCCAGGTCATATTTCACCACAAAAATAAAATAAAATAAAATATTAATACAAAAATTAAATTAAATTAAATAAACCTTAAAGGACATAAAATAGCCTTAATTTTCTTAATGCTAAATGTATTATTCACCACAAAAATGAAATAAAATAAAATAAAATAATCTTAAAGGACCTAAAATAGCCTTAATTTTCTTAATGCTAAATGTATCATTCACCACAAAAATAAAATAAAATAAAATAAAATAAAATAAAATAAACCTTAAAGGACCTGAAATAGCTTTAATTTTATTAACACTAAATGTATTATTCACCACAAAAATAAAATAAAATAAAATAAGATAAGATAAGATAAAATAATCTTAAAGGACCTAAAATAGCCTTAATTTTCTTAATGCTTAATATAGTATTCACCACAAAAATAAAATAAAATAAAAATAAAGTAAAATAAGATAAAATAACCTTAAAGGACCTAAAATAGCCTTAATTTTCTTAATGCTTAATATAGTATTCACCACAAAAATAAAATTAAATAAAAATAAAGTAAAATAAAATAAGATAAAATAATCTTAAAGGACCTAAAATAGCCTTAATTTTCTTAACACTAAATACATTATTTTAATTGTATTGTGAACTACAATAAGCACCTTAAATATCAACTTTAAATAAATAATTAATTAATTATAAAAGACACAAAATCACATTTAATAAGAATTTTCTTGAACCAAAAGTTCAAATTTAGCCATAAGAAGAAAACAAAAGCAATGAAACTTTTTAGGAAAACCAGTACTATAAAATTTGTATAAAACTGTTCAAATATAATGAGCTCCAGGCAAGGCATCCCAAATGAAACAGAAACAGAAATAAAACGTGAGCACAGATCCCAGATCAGCTCCATCTCACTAATTAAGGGAACTTGATTAATATTCATTAGCTGCATTTAAAGGGTTGAACTCCACTTACAGCCTGAGAAACTGAGCATGACTTCAGACGCTTTATTAAAGCACCTATCCTCAACCAAGGGCGAGTTACACACTGACATTTAATGCTCAGGTTTGTTTTACAGGCTTGTTCAAATCTACTAGCATGACCCGATGCAACAAGCACCACTAATCAAAGGCATGAGCATCAAACAAAAGTGTGAATCATAAAGTCATTCTGTGAGTCAGAAAGAAAAGCCTGTAATGAATCTTCTGTTGCGCACACAAACAAACAACAGCGTGAATAAACATGTTGTTCTGAAAGAGAGACACTACTGAAGAGTTCAACTAATGACCACACACACACAGAGAGAGTAAATGCTTTCCTAAACAATACCATCATCCGTTCTCTCTCCATTCAAAGTACTTTACTGGTGGCATACAACAATACCAAAAAGCATCACAAACAGTGACCAGTAGGAAATACATCCAAAGCAGAATAGAATAGAATAGAATAGAATAGAATAGAATAGAATAGAATAGAGATTTAGAACACAGCTGTCCAGGAACTCTCTGACACACTTGAACTGTCGGTCTCTACACACACTGACTGCAGAAGTGAATACTCACACAGACGCTCACGATCCTGAGCGATCAGCACACGCTCCTCCACAACACAACACAACACACACACGGCTCCAGTGATCCACCAGCTACAGATGAGGAACACCAGCAGAGAGAGTGATGGAGCGAGAGAGAGACGAGAGAGAGAGAGAGTGGGAGGAGAATACCGTCACACACACACACACACACACACACATACACGCGCACGCTCATCTTATCATCACACACTACTACATTACACATGATTCACACAAGGCTTAAGCAGGGTCTACAATAATATAGCCAATATATTACATTTGATTCTTTTTATTATTAAATTAAATTCACTTTAAAATAGGCAACATAGCTAGTGACTGAATCCTTGTGACAAGAATACAGTAGGCTACACACACACACATACACTCACACAAACACACACGGCAGTTGTTTTTGTGCTTAATTTAAAGTCTAAAAAGAAATACAATGTTTTCGTCAGTTTAAATTGTTTTCTATTTTAAAAAATTATTATTATTTATAATTATTCTTTGTCCTTTAGTGACATTCTTGTATAAATTGGATGGTGTGTGGATCTTATTTCAGCAAAAATTACTGTTACATCTATTCCCGGCTAGTGTTACAACTCACCCCAATAGTTTATATAGTAGGCTATATAATAGGTTGTAACAATGGAACTCTTTGTGTTTGACACAACTCACATTATCTGGCACTGTGATGAACATCTCCAAGTGAGTAATATTTGTAGTAGACAAATGTGGCTACCGTGTATCCAATTTTGAGAGATCTGCCAGAAACAACCACTGAGTTGCTGATGCTCAAACAAAAAGTATTACTTCCATCCTCGGTCTCCCCTACTGTATTAAAAAACATTGAATTTGTTAAAAAACTCATACAATAAATTTTTTTATACCATAAATAGTTGATCTCCAGACAAGATATCTGAACTGAAATCAAAACAGAAATTAAACATGGACATCACACAAATTATCAAGGTTACTTGATTAATAGTCAATAGCTGCATTTAAACTTCCCCTAGACTGACAAACTGAGAGGATCTTGTCAAGTCAACTTTGTCAAATTTAGAGACTGAGCTTTGCAGTTTATCTCGAACACACAACAAAACTCCATTTATGACTTAAAGGTTCTACATGAAATAATTTATTAATCGCCTTTTTTATTTCCAATGTGAGAACAGCTTGTAACAAAACGAGACCTTCCCCGACGTCCTTTGTCTATGAAAGCCGGGACGGTTTTGCCGGGAAAATCAAAACATTCTGTCGAGAGCCTTTTCCGTTCAAGGACACATGAAATTAATGCTCACAAAGTTCAGGATAATGCTAAAGAGCTATTCTGTACAGTGATGCCAATGTGTCATGCAAAGAAAGGATTAATTCAAACTGTGGTCTCACATTGCCAAATCTATATTGACTTTGAAATATACTTTATAATCTAACTATGTAATTTTAATTACCTCATCTGTCGACATGATGCCGGTGAATCGAGGAGCTGGTTCAAACATATCCACATCGCCATGATCAGATGCTTTCTGAACTTCTGTTTCCTCACCGCTGTCATTTTTGTTGTGTGTTTATTTTGCCATCGGGAAATAAGCGCGCAACACATATTTACATATTCATTTAAACGTCGCTCGCTGCAGCGTGGACGGCATCGGGGTGTTCATTATCCCTGAAAATGTATTTCCAGCTTCTGTTTAGGCTACTTCTAAGAGAAGGACAAAAAAAAAGATATTTGCTGTGAGTAACAGGCCTTGAAACACGTTCAGTCTCTGGTGCACGAGCTGTTACTGCTGGCTGCAGTTCACTTAACGACCACCGGGCTTTAAGAGACGGACATGAATGAGTTCAAGACACATTTCCAGTTTCCCACAGCACTGTTCATTTAACATTAAATCATGAATGAAGAATTTCTATATGACAAATACCTTTTTAAAAGCAAATGTGTTTAATATCTTGAAGCAACTTTAAAAGTCCCGCTGTGGTCAAAATCAAGCTTTTAATGTTTGTTTATTGTTGTTTTAAATATGCTTTTTAAAACAAACCATGTGCAAATTCATGTCAACACCATTGCTGAGTATTTTCTCCTTAAAACTGCAGTGAACCAAAAATCACTGGTGTTTCTGAGGTCACAAACTACCTTGAGATCAACGTGTGATCTCAACAGTGGATCTCTGAGCTACTGTGAGTGACGGGAGGCGGGGCTCATTTGCATATTAATAGGTCTGCGAATACTAAATGAGGCAAGGGTGTCGAGTTACATTCAAGCTATTTTAAGGCATGAAGAAAAATATTTCAAGGATAAAACACTTAAATATGTAATTTTGGTGATCAAAGGGGAGTTTTAAGGGAGAAAATAATTGACTAAAGGGGACTTTAGTTTAACACTCTTTGCATGCATATTTAACTATAATGCGAACTCAAGTACATTTAGGCTACACTTAGGCATTAATGTTCAAATGTTTCACTCATTTACTTCAGGACTCAAATAGAATCATTTACTTATGGTTAGTGCTGCAGTCAGATCCAATAGGCTACAGCTGACTTTTCTTTGCGAACGGTCTATTACACTGTGTCTCAGTTACAAAACAAAATGCTCCGAACAAACATATAATCCTCTGACATGATCCAGGACGCCATTAAAAAAAACATCCTTGTTTCCGATGCTGGGATCCTTCTAAAGTCTGTACAGAGACGCAAACCAGCTGTTTCAACTGGACAAAGCGAACGTTCTTTCACTCGTCCATTTGTCGACAGACACAACCGCGTGGAGTGTGTCAGAAACTGAACACACATCTGTATACTGTCTCAGTGTAGACAGCAACCATGATTATAATGGATTTATTTGCTTTTGACGGGACGCTCACATCCAGTCTAGGCAAATGTCAGCCTTTAAGCGTCTGAACGCCAGTGGGTGGGGCCAATGATGCGATGATTTATAACTATTGGTCAATGTCTTGCTCTGGAGGCAGTCATATGCAAATGTGTTTGCCTATGTTCCATTATCACAAATCCCGCAATATCAGAAGAACAAGGTGTTTTTAGAGCTTGCTTAAATAAATGCTTTGTTTATAATGAGGAGGATGGTTTAAGATATGAAACTTGCAGGATGTTTTAAAGACTCTTATTTGTCAAAAGATCATGGCAAGTTTTGATTTCTGATATTCATGTCATGACCCCTTTAACATGTATTCACAAAAAAAAAATTGTTCTTGTAAATTGTAATATTATTTCACAATATCACTGTTTTTACTGTATTTTGAATCAAATAAATCGTGAGCTTAGAATTATAAGGTTCTATCTCCACTTTTGGTCGAAATTGAGTTTTTGACATAATCTGATCCATTAGGTGTTTATTAATGCCTGTGTGGTGTTATTTTTGTAAAAACAATATTTTGTTAGTAGTTATTAATAAAATACAGTTTCAACATAACAGTTTTGCCAGCTGGGATGTAAAAACTTTGATGCTCAGTATCTCAGAATTACCCTAAACGGAGATAGAACCTTATAATTCTAAGCTCACGAAATGCACAAGACTTCTTAAAAAATATTTTTTAATTCTTACCGACCCCAAATCTTTGAACAGTAGTGAATGTGTAAGTTTTTCTAACGTCTACATTTGTAACGTTATGCATACACTATTTTAATATGGTCTGGTAATAAAATATAAACACTTCACACATGTATGTCGAAGGCTGTACATACAATGTCTACATTTCAGAAGTATAGTGTACTGTACTGATATGTATCTTAACAGCCTCCTGGGATGGGATAGTCCTTTGCACTGCGCAGATTGAAGACCAAACACCTGCACACACACACACACACACACACACACACACACACACACTCCTCCCTAGCGTAACTCATTAGCAGTCTGGCACAGTGAAATCACAGAAGCCGAATAAACGGAGGGGAAGTTGTGAACGGCTCAGACGTTTAGTGTTTACATGTGAAATCCCTCAGGAGCAACGCAACTATCTGTCATCCCTAGAGCTTTCCCGTAGGAAAACACACACTGATCTGATCCGCCTGATCAGAAGAGACTATAGTTTATAGTGGTTCTCAATGAGGGGCCGTAAAAGATGAATACCTTTTTATTAATAAATTAAAATGATCTGCCTCTAAATGAAGTTTTTTTGTTCTTTTTTTTTAAGTAAACTAAAGTCATATTTCAGTAACAATTTATTTTGATGGTCCACTTTAGACACTCTACTAACTATTGAGCAATTTTGCAACTACATGTCAACTAACTCTCATTAGAGTATTAGTAGACTGTCTGCTTAATATCTGATAACACTTTAACACTCAACAGACTATAACTACTAACTCTAAGTAACTTCTCAATGCAATCTTATTAATCCTACCTGATAGTCATGCAGTGAGAGTAAGTTGCAAAGTTTCTTATAGTTTAATTAGTCTAAAGTGGACAATTAAATGAAGGAGTTACCCATATTTCTTTTTTTTTATAAACCATTGCTATAGGCCGAGTTTTGAGTGGAACTTCTGTGTTTTGCTGAAATTATTTCACCAGCTGTCAGATAAAACCATCATTTCAGCACTAAAAACACTTTCATATTTTCTTTGACATGAAACATTTGGAAGAGTTTTAAGAAGCACAAAGCTGACAATGTCTCAAACTTTCTAAACAAACTCGCTCCTTCAACTGAAAGCAGAAGCAGACACACAGGTTTCTGCGTTTGCTGTTTTAATCTGCTGATATTTGACAGAACAGTGAGATCTGAGCTTTACCTTATTTCACCGCGGTAACTAAGCCGGAGGAAGAGTTTGTTCTGCTGCTTTTGAAGGTGAGGAGGAGCAAACACAGGGTTCTCACAGTGGTGAACTTCCACAACCTTACCATGACCTTATAGATTGCATGGGATTACTGGATAAAAGTAAAAAAAAAATGCATTTACAAAAGAACAATGGGTCTCATTCACGAAGCATGTGGTTATATCTTCATTTACGAAAAATATATGAAGAGTTCAGATGCAAAAGCCTCTAAGTGCCATCTGAAATCTTCTTCTAGAATGATCATTTTTATCAAGCTCGTATATTTAAGTTCAGTAATTTCACTTAAATGACAATTCATAGGTAATTTTCATTGCCATTTAAGTGAAATTACTGAACTTATATATACAAGCTTGATAAAAATGATCATTCTAGAAGAAATTTCAGATGGCACTTAGAGGCTTTTGCATCTGAACTCTTCATATACAACTGAAACCACACATACGCAAAAACCACATACTCTGGATGTCCGTATAGTTGTGTTAAGATTAAATATATATTTCATCTTAAATTTATTCCATCAAATGTGAAAGAGTAAGAAAAGCAGAGTCCAGTTTGAGCTGTGAGATTTCATCGTATACAGATGTGCATAGAAAGTAGAAAGAGGTTATATTAGTGCAAACACACATAGGCGAGAATTTCTATACTGTGCGTCCAAATATGAAAATGAGATCCAATTTCAAGCCAACAAAATATTTCAGAGGAGAGCATAGCTGAATATAAAAACGAATAAGGCTGTAAGGTTATGAGGAAAGCCCTTATATGGAGAGTGGGTGTGGTTTATGCAAATTGATAAGTTGAGCATGTGGTCACTCACTTAGGACACTTTAAATTCATTATCATTGGAGTGAGGTTAAGAAAAAATGATGTGCGTACACACGTTGTGAATTAGACGTTTTGTGAAAACTTCTGTGCGTCCAAATACAAAATAATTCACGCTATTATTGAAACAGCATCTTGAAATAAAAAAATTCTGCTGATTTGCAAAAAAAGCTAAATTAGCTAATTTCATAATGCCAAGTTCAAAAATATTATTTATAGCTTTCCAACCTGGAAATCAGGATTAGGCATAAAATAATGTCATGCATGTAAAAATCGGCTGAGAATTAAACAGACAGTTGTAACCCAGCTCCGAGGAAGACAAGAATCATGTTTTTCTGTCAGTTTTTAAGGGATAATGCAAGACGTCTTCACCTTACACACTGGTTATCAAAAAAGCAAAAACACTACGAATAATAAATTCTATTTTTCTAGAGCAAAACAACACTATTTTTGGAATCAGCACCCCAAAATGAGGAAGAAACAAGTATTGGATTTCATTCAGCAAATATGATGCTGACCCAATTTCTCCAACAAAAAAAAAATATTTTAGAGCAGAGCATAACTGTACATGAGAATTAGTAATGTTGACAATAGACTTTCTGGAACATGAGAAAGTCGTTTCAAAGTTGCTTTCCCAACACTGAGCACCACAAAGACGTAATGACTGAAAGTGTCCCGCGCGAAAGCCCTCTGAGAAACATCTGCTCTGGGTTTAATCAGGACGAGGGTCCGATTGGTCCACATCAGTGTTTTCCCTCCACACACACTCATCGACTGCGGTGGCGGCGTCTTCCAGCAAATGAAATAACGAGGGGTTTCCATAGTGACTGAATCTGACTCGTGTGAAGGATGAAGCCTGTTCTCCAGGGGTCCCCGGGGAGCCCACAGCTCTACATCTTTCCCTTTCATACTTTCTCTCTCTCTCTCTCTCTCTCTCCTCCTTCTTCCGTTTCTCTCTCTGGAGCAGCGTGTGCTTTAGTGTGCGAGGGGTAAGTCTGCGTGTTCAAAGCGCCAACTCAAACTCGGCATCATTACCGTATCGGAAGCGCGAGGAAAGGCGTCTGTCTCTCTTTGACCTGCGCGTGTCGTTCAATCACTCCAGTCTCTTTTTTATTTCACCTTTATTTGTCTTTCGTAAAGGCAAACCTTTACCTGTGAAACCTCTGTGGAATTGAGAAAAGGAAAACAGACAAAGGAAGAGTGATCAGACAGTCCGACCTTGGCCCGTTCAACTGGATGAGGAGGAGAAACAGCATTGTTGGAAGGATGATCAGATGGACTGGTCATAATAAATATTTTACTTGCTTGTTTTGAACTTATCGAGGAAATAAAACTTCATATCCAGTCAATCTTGAACATTTACTGATACTAAACTGCAAAAATGACTCTCTCATTAACATATGACAGCCCACATTTACATATCAACACCTACTTCGAACGATTAAAGAGTTACACAGGAGATTTCAACAATGTACTGCACTCAGGTTTGCCAAGATACAAAAGTCTGCAATCAAAAGTCAAAGATCCCAATATTCTTAAAGTCCCCCTGTGGTGAAAATCCAGCTTTTAATGTTGTTTATGTGTCTATGTGGTGTTTTTAATATGCTTTAAGACAAACCATGTGTAAATTCATAAGTCGACACCATTGCTGAGTATTTTCTCCTTAAAACTGCAGTGAATCAAAGACAGTCTCAAAAACGGTTTGAAATCGCTGGTGTTTCTGACGTCACAAACTACCTTGTAACCAATCAGATCAACGTGTGATCGTCAACCAGTGGATCTCTGAGCTGGTGTGAGTGAGTGGAGGCGGGGCTCATTTGCATATTCATAGAACCGCGTTTACTAAATGAGGCAATAAGGGTGTAGAGTTTCAAAGTTACATGAAATGTAATGATATAAAATATTTGTAAAAATGAAGTTATTTCAACTAGTTGCAAAAGCAGCATTTTAATTTAGTTCAACTTGATGTCGGCCCTACTAAAATAACTAAAACTGAAATAAACATGATTTTATAGTATGTCAGTGACACTAAAATAACCTTGAAACAAGCCTTATAACTCACACTGCATGAGTTATAAGGCTTGCTTCTCAAGTATACGACTACGTTTTTTCTCAAGGATTTTGAGATATTTACTAGAAAACAACTAAAAAAGATGAATTAAAAACTCATTAAGAGTTCTAATCACTTGACTGTGGGATGTTACTAAGAGAGCAGATACTTTATCTGTCAGAATGACAGAACGCATTGCAAATTATCCAACAGTGTTTTTCAAACTTGGTAATAAAAAAAACAGTAGATGTTTGGTTACTCTCTTTTCCTTCGTTACCGTCCATCTTCCTCTCGCTCTCTGCTGTGTTTTCTGTCACAGATCGCCACAGGTGACCGGATCATTGATCGATTCGAGACACACACACACACACACACACACGACAGGAAAACAGCTGTCAGACCCACTGAGAGACAGAGAAACACTTATACTATAGAAGCAAAGGCAGAGATATATTTAGCACAGGCCATCAAACGGAAGAGTGATGAAGACTGCGAGCAGAGACGAGTTTCATCAGAAACACAACCGGCGTAATTGTGAGGCGCACGTTACACTGTCCATTGACCTGAACACTCAGACATCGAGTCATTATGAATAATTTAAGAACGGCAAGCAGAGCATCCAACTCATATTTCATTAGAATCAGCATTCACACACTCTCGTTCACGAGACGGAAACATGTCGCTGTGTTCTTCTGGGAATACAGCGACTAAAGAGTTGAAAAGTGACTTCTGCATGCCTATTCAAAGGGTTAAATGAAGCACACACAAGACACAAGTTTTAAGTTCGCATCAAAAAGTCTTTGATTTGCCAGAGTGAACTGAGAATTGTAGGCTGTTCGCACTCAATGCAGTCAAGAATGATAGTGTAATCGTCACACACCTATGTGATTGGTTACTGTAAAGCAAAATGAAACAAAAACTGGGAGTTTTTTTAATATGCACCGGTTAAAATGTTCATTATTTAGCCTACCTACATATACGTTCATGGTGTCCCAAACTTTAATGACGCACCCAAAAATGTTAAATTGGTGACACTTTAAAAATAAGATCTATTTTATTAATATTAATACATGCTGTAGAAGTATTGTTCATAGATCATGTTAACTAATGTAGTTAATTATTGTTAATAAATGAAACCTTACTGTAAAGTGTTAATAAACTTTTAAACATTTTGCAACTTTCAAAACATTCCCACAACAGACGCTGTGCAAGATATATATATATATATATATATGTGTGTGTGTGTGTGTGTTTACAAATTTTTATGTTGAATGCGATTAATCACGATTAACCGATTTGTGTGTGCGTATACATATACATATATATATATATATATATATATATATATATATATATATATATATATATATATATATATATATATATAATGGGTGTGTGTGTGTATGTGTGTTTTAAATAATTTAACCAATTTCAACTTCATTTTTTAAGTTATACAATATTAAACTAGGCAAGATTTAAAAAAAAAAAAAGTGTTTGTTAGATAGTAATAATAATAATAATAGAAATGACTTGTACAGCCAATTTGATTATACTTAAAAAGGGTTAGCCCATGTCATCTAATGGCAATATTGCATGAAAGTCATGTTAACACATTTTTCAAGTCTGGGTTTGTGATATGGGAATAAATACAGATTCTTTAAATTCTTTAACTTTGCTCGTGGGCACAGAGGTTCAGGTTACAGTCTACAGCTCACATTCTGGAGTTGATATAAAGTCAACTCTGTTGTGTCAGTCCAGATCCCGGATCCCTCACTAAAGCTGCACCTGCAGCGCAAACCTCTCATCAATCAGCATCCCACAGGAGTCTGCGTGAAGGTGTGAGGTGAAACTCCCACACGTTTCTGCAGTCGGTCTGTCATGTGTCTACAGCGACAGATGATTCCCACACTGTTCCTCAAACTTGTGACGTTACTCTACTTCACTCACAGGAACGGAATACTATTACAGCCAGAACTGGAAGGAAATGTGCTTAAAGTCACTATGAAATCAAAATAAACTATTCTTATTTTTATGGAAATAATTAATTGTTGCACATCATTCTTTTTTTATTTGTTGTGCTGTTGTAATCTTTAATCACAATAATTTCCCCTACCTCTTGCAGTTCATCTCTTCTCTGATGACGAGGGCGGGGCAACCTGTCAATCACATGAGATCCGCCAATAGCAAACCACAACCATCCAATCAATTCCTCACAGACAAAATCAAGCCCCGCCCTACATTTGTTCTCGTTCCAGAAGCCGGTTCACTCGGATATACGACACAATAGAGAAGAAAAGACTAGCGCAACATCCTTTTTATGCCGACTTTTCATGTAATTAATAGCTGTATACCACAATGCTAATCGCTCAACTTGACTTTCCTTTCTGAAGTGTATGAATGAACCAGAGGAAAAATCAACCATGATTTTAACTACTGATTTTTGACTTGTGTGATCGGCCGCCAAAAGTTAAGAGATTTAGGAATCGAGAGAACACAGAATTGAATTATTGTTTGTGGTTTAACGCAAGCCTGTTTTCATGGCAAGAAAGGTTAAAATATAATAAAATGTAAAATAAAATCTCTATATACATTTTTAGGAAAACCTCTAAATAAAATAAAATAAAATAAAACAAGTTGGACAAATCAATACAAATACAAATCTAAAATGATAAAAAAAATAAAAAAAAACCTGTAAAAAATTATCGTGATTTTAACGGTAAAAGACTGTAAAAATGATATGGTGAAAAACTGTTCATTGGTTAACAGAAAGTTTCCGTACTATATACGGTGAATAACTGAGATAGATTTAACAGTACATTTAATATAATTTTACAGTAAATTACTGTTAAATTTACAGTTTTTGAAAGTGAAAAAGAACAAGTCATTGTATAATTTACAGTGAAAAACTGTAAATTGGCATTCCCACAATTCCCTGCGTGACACTTCACATTTGATGTATTTTTGTTGAAATAATATGTTTCTTCATAGTTTATCTTAGTTCTGTAAAAGTCTGTAAAACCTAAAATGTTGCTACCGTATTTTTTACAGTCAAGGTCTGGCAACCACAACTGCCGGATTTTACCGTAAATTTTACGATTTTTTTTTTTTTTTTTTTACAGTGTAGGCTTTAAGCAAAATACAATTTCAGTCTTCTTTGCAGGTGAAAGTACATAACTGATGCAACACTTTTATGCATTAAGCAGACACTTTTACCCAAAGTGACTTACAACACATTCCAAATAAACATCTCAAATAGCATGCTAAAATTTGACGCCGGTCACAAAAAGATGGTAAAAATTGTAGCTGATAATTCATCACACTGGAAACTAAAGTCAAGTCAAGAGCATTGTGCTGTGGGATACAGTATCCTGCAGCTCTGTTGTATCCTGCATATGTTGACAAATGTTAAAGACTGTAAAGGAATTCAATCCATACAGAAAAGTCTCTGCATTTAATAAGCTATAAATAACATATAGGCTACCTCAGAAACTCCTTTACTTCATCCAATAGAATGGACATCACATTTTGTGTGTGTGTGTGTGTGTGTGTAAAACAATAAAATGATAAGCTTTTATAATATGAGTTGAGTATTGCCTGGACACTAATTGGTCCCTGATCAACCAATCACAATGAAGACATGACCCAGAACTCAAACTGATTGAGATTCAATCATCACAAAAGACAGGCATGGCTAACTGACAAGAGAAGTAAACACATTTTTTACCTTTTTTTTAATTTTATTTTTATTTTATGGTCGCATTTATCAACTTGCACCTATTATAATCGTAATAGTATCAAATGATAATATTCAAAGTTAATTTGAAATCTTTTAGATTTGTAGAACAAACTTTTTTTTTTTATGTTTAATGTTAGTTGTTTTTAAAGCATTCCAAAGCTAAAACACAGACAAATTCTAATGTTAATTTTTTTTTTATGAACATTAATGTTTATTAATTATTACTGTCAGTCAGTTTTTAATTCGTTTAAGTGAAAAACAGCAAGTGAATGTGAAATGACTGAACATGATTTTTGAACACGCACTCACACACACTCTCCCTGATAATTATAATTATTTTATTTTTTTAAGATTAATTTCTACACTGGAGAAGATTCTACACAAATCAGGTGTGAAGGGGTTAATGCTGCGCTACATTGATCTCGGAAGTAGGAAGTCGCAGCTGGGAATTACGTCACCCTCGAGTTGACGGAACACAAGTCGGAAAACCCAACATGGAGGCGTCCAAGGAAACCTTTGTTGTGCTTCCAGTTTCGCAATATAAACAACTACAGAACAAATACGAAGTCCACGTAAAAAACATCACGGAAGAAGAAAGGAGACGCAGAAGGTGGGCTGTTTTTCGGTGTATTTCAAAACGGCATTTTAATCGGTCGTTTTGTAACCAGCACTCAAAGGGTGGGGGCTCGTTTTAATAATTCCGATTTCATTTTAGTCTGCAACATGAGATATGTAATGTAAACCGTATGTTATTAAATGTTATAATGAATTTTGTGTAGCAAAACCCTTTAACAGTACTATGACTGTATTCTTTACTTAAATACAGCTTTTCTCTGACTCAGGGTACTGATCTCCTCTGTGTTGCGATCAACACAGCGACTGATCCTGAAGAATGAGGCTGATGGGGAACTCGGAGAAACCGCAGAAACAACAACATCCCCGACTTCAGAAAGCAAAATGGCTGCTCAGCGCCTCAACAGTAAGTGAAACTGGGAATATAGGCTAATGTTTATTAGCGCTTCTGTTTGTCTGTGTCTCAAACTAAGTGGTGCACAGAGTAACTTACTATCCAAACTCTGTCTGTGGACATGATGATACTCAGGCAGTTTCTGTGCAGAATACTAATGACTCGTTCGACTTCAAAACTAATAGTTTTTCCGAACTGGATCTCACGGAGAACTTTAGTTCTGGGTTGATGACGCAAGCACGCTCCTTACGCAGAGCCAATAAGCATGTCCAGACGGGTTAGTGAATCAAAGAACCGGTTCGAAATAAATGAATAAAAAAGAACCGACTCAGAAAGAAGCGAATGAGTCGGTTCTAACTGTCGAAGTATTATTATCTGTTTATAGGCTGATAAATTGAGGTTTTGAAATTGTGCACAGTTTATCTGTAAATGACTTTTTGAACACGGAGAGTTGTTTGTTCATGTTTATTCACATTAAATGAACTTGTGAATGAACTAACCCAAAGCATTACAGATGTGATGTTAAAGGGACAGTTCACCCTAAAATGAAAGTTCTGTCATTACTTTCTCAACCTCAAGTTGTTCCAAGCCTGTATGAGTTTATTTCTTCGGCTGAACACAAAAAGATGAGCTAATTTCTTCTGTTGAACACAAAAGATGACATTTTGAAGAATGTTGTTAACCAAACAGTTGATATGGACCCCATTGACTTCCATGGTATTTTTTTTTTCCTACTATGGAAGTCAATGGGTGCCGTCAACTGTTTGGTTAACAACATTCTTCAAAATATCCTCTTTTTGTGTTCAGCCTAAGAAATCAACTCATACAGGTTTGGAACAACATGAGAGTGAGAAAATTATGACAAAAAAAATCCTATCCTTTTAACAGTGTTTGCATTTTTCTAGTATATTTGGACAACAACGTGAACATGTTCATGGATCCCGAGAGAAGCACTGCATTCACCGGTCCCTTGTACCAGACGGCAGCAGATCCCACCACATACTACTTGAATGAGGACATGACAATCATGATAAACATGGTTGAAGCTGAAGACTTGCATACCATAAAAGGTTAGATAACAATAATTACAATGGTAGTAATGTCTTGCTTGCTAACCTGTTGCTTTTTTCTCGTATTTTAGAAAGCCAACAGGAGAACAGTGATGCTGCGTCCAACACATTACCATCACTCATTCCACTGCCAGCAAATGATGGCTTCAACAAAGAGCAAACTTTGTTTTTGATCAACCTTATGCGGCAGCACATCGAGAGAGAAGGTGAGGGTCTCCCGAAAACTCTGGAAGAGCTGAACGCACGGCTTAAATCTGCAATGCGCAGTAAAAAGCATCTGTGGAGAGATGCTGCGGATAAGTTGTCCAGCCATTTCTTGCAGTCTTTCTGCCCTGACAAGGTGGCCAGGAAGTGGAATACACTTATAGAGGCCTACAAAAAAATAAAAGATAGCAATAAACCTAGAGAGAAGGGGAGTATCCGTTTCAAGTTTTATTCGGAAATGGACGCCCTTCTGGAAAGGCAGCAAGAAGTGGTTTTTCCTGTCGTCGGGACATCAGTTGGTCTAAAGGTGCGCAGACCTGAAGCATTAGGACAGTGTAGCAGTGACACTGCATTGACTACTGCATCGCCAACTTCCCCATCGACACCACCTCTAAAGCGTCAAAGAGTGGACTGTGAACTGATGCAGTTTTTGCAGGACTCGGAAGAAGCATGTCAGCGGCGTCATGAGGAGACTCTAGCACAACTGAGGTCTGCTCAGCAGGGTTTCGAGACTCTGATGACAAAATTGCTGGACAAATTGTAATCGTTTGTCATTTAAAGTTGTGCAAATGTTGTGTATGTAACTTATTTGGAGATCTTAAGAGAAACTGTAATGTGTGTTATATGTACAGTATAACTATGTTTTGATGTTGCACAAGTGCCATTTGGATTATATTTTTTTGTGTATGTGACAAAGAATAGTTTTGCAATGTTTTGTACAAAGTACATTTTGAAAAAGAAAAGAAAAAAAAGTCATATTTCTTACTTTGTGTCTTGTGATAGCAGATGATTGTTTGGATTTTCCTGTAAAGTTCATACAATAAAGACTCAGATCAGAAGGCATGACTGCAATTAATTCATTTTTGTTTTTTTTTACTGAAGCTTATTTGCATTTTTAAAGTGCAGAAGTCGGCATATTGTTCAATAAGTGGGAATATAAAACAGTCAAAAACTAGACCGTTTGAAATATTCTTTTACCATTCACAACATAACCTGAATAAATCCACAATATATATATATATATATATAAATAAAAATATAAAGTGAAAATAGCAGTATTTGCTCTAAGTGTAAATGATTTTTAGATGCTATTTATATTTAGTGCAAATAGTGGCAGATATGAATGGCATCCCTGATATCGTATGCTGATAACAGATATGGGCTGGGATAGGAACCAGCCGAGAGTGAGGAGTCGGGATGGCAGAGGGATGCAGAAAACTGTCGAGGTAACTAGGTGAGTCGGCTGTGTATATATATATATATACACTGACCTAAAGGATTATTAGGAACACCATACTAATACTGTGTTTGACCCCCTTTCGCCTTCAGAACTGCCTTAATTCTACGTGGCATTGATTCAACAAGGTGCTGAAAGCATTCTTTAGAAATGTTGGCCCATATTGATAGGATAGCATCTTGCAGTTGATGGAGATTTGTGGGATGCACCTAACCCTAACCCTAACATCCCAAAGATGCTCTATTGGGTTGAGATCTGGTGACTGTGGGGGCCATTTTAGTACAGTGAACTCATTGTCATGTTCAAGAAACCAATTTGAAATGATTCGAGCTTTGTGACATGGTGCATTATCCTGCTGGAAGTAGCCATCAGAGGATGGGTACATGGTGGTCATAAAGGGATGGACATGGTCAGAAACAATGCTCAGGTAGGCCGTGGCATTTAAACGATGCCCAATTGGCACTAAGGGGCCTAAAGTGTGCCAAGAAAACATCCCCCACACCATTACACCACCACCACCAGCCTGCACAGTGGTAACAAGGCATGATGGATCCATGTTCTCATTCTGTTTACGGCAAATTCTGACTCTACCATCTGAATGTCTCAACAGAAATCGAGACTCATCAGACCAGGCAACATTTTTCCAGTCTTCAACTGTCCAATTTTGGTGAGCTTGTGCAAATTGTAGCCTCTTTTTCCTATTTGTAGTGGAGATAAGTGGCACCCGGTGGGGTCTTCTGCTGTTGTAGCCCATCCGCCTCAAGGTTGTGCGTGTTGTGGCTTCACAAATGCTTTGCTGCATACCTCGGTTGTAACGAGTGGTTATTTCAGTCAAAGTTGCTCTTCTATCAGCTTGAATCAGTCGGCCCATTCTCCTCTGACCTCTTGCATCAACAAGGCATTTTCGCCCACAGGACTGCCGCATACTGGATGTTTTTCCCTTTTCACACCATTCTTTGTAAACCCTAGAAATGGTTGTGCGTGAAAATCCCAGTAACTGAGCAGATTGTGAAATACTCAGACCGGCCCATCTGGCACCAACAACCATGCCACGCTCAAAATTGCTTAAATCACCTTTCTTTCCCATTCTGACATTCAGTTTGGAGTTCAGGAGATTGTCTTGACCAGGACCACACCCCTAAATGCATTGAAGCAACTGCCATGTGATTGGTTGATTAGATAATTGCATTAATGAGAAATTGAACAGGTGTTCCTAATAATCCTTTAGGTGAGTGTATATATAATGTGCTTCAATCCTCTTGAGCTGATTGGATAGATACTTTGAACGTGCTCCTCTCGAGCCTTATTTATAAAACAATTTGTCGCTTGAATTCTGCAATCTCTCGAGACGCAGACATGTAAGAGACTGACAATTAGCTGAAAACTTATTTGAATATGGCAACATTTTTATTTTAAAACCTTTAATTGAAGATGGCAACATATACCTCGTCCGTTCAATATTTCTATGATTAAATCACTGACAGAGACTCCTCCCCCATCAGCCAATCACTGTGTGCATAGTTAGTAAAAGTGTTGACATCATCCATTGCAAATAAGATAAAATGTTTTGTGAAAGTATCCTTGTAAGATGTATCCTTCGTTGCCACAATCCTGCGCTCTCCATAACTTCTATTCATGACAGTTCAGCTAAAAAAGAAAGATGGCGTTTGAAAGTTGCGGTTGGTAGTCAGTTTGTGTGTAAATGTAAATTTTTGACCAATGGTTTCCACTTTTGATGACTATTTGACTATTTACTATAATAGTCAGAGATATGACTATTATAGTAATTAAATATTGGTTTAGTTTTCACCAAAGCTTGCTCTATTTTGCTGTAGATCATTAAACCGTTACGCTGCCTCAGAAGTCTGTCTGAAATCATTGTGTTTCGTGTTTCGTGACGTACCTTCATGCCTCCAAAGTCATTGCCTGAGCTAGGCAACAAGTCGCTGCCTACGTTTTTGGACGCAGCCGAAGTGTTCAACATTTCACCCTTCGTTTTTTTCGGTTAATTAAGTACATCAACCAGGTATTTAAAGAGGAATTTTTTGTATTTGTAATTTTCTGTGTGAACACACTATTTTGCTCTACTACAAAACATCATAGAATAGTGCACAAGTACAAGAATTGGGACGTTATAATAAGTGGATTCGCAAGCGTACAGAACGTTTTGAGTGGATTCTGACAAACTTAAACACCTCTGATTGGTCAGAAGATTAACGAACATGTCTCTGAAGACTGTGATTGGCTTCATTGCTCAACGCTACAAAAACACGTTATAAACAGAAACCTTTGACGCTCTCCAGAGCGCAAACACAAATACACACTGGAGCATTTGCCAAATCTGTTTCTCCAATATATTATTACATTATCAACTGAGGGAACTTTAACCACGTAGAACTGGACTTGGGTAGACCTTGATTATGTTCTCTTTTATACTGTTTTACTGCAATTTCATCATGAGATATTCAAACTGCAACGCACAAGATTATCTGAAATGGGCTCGCACGTGTGGTCTTATCTTCTCCAGAGTCCTGCAGACAGATCTTCGGCGTCTGTGGACGACCTGCGGTTACTGACACATGAACCAGAAGCTGAAAAAACTCATTAAACTTTATCGTAGAAACGCACTGGTTATCTTACAAATGTTCCTCTGCCTGTTCAGAGAATGAAGGAGATAAAAGTGCTTTCACGTCGCCAAACAGAAAACACATTCACTCACATTTCAGGATCAAGCTGGACAATAAATCACTGCTTCTTTCACCAGAAAAAGCAGAGTTATTTAATCTAGACAATATATTTCTGAATACAAACAGAAGAAGAAGAAGAAACGGTAACAAATCTTCAGATGGTTTTAAACAACTCCTGCAGTACAGGCCTATACAGAATTGATTTTTTACAGCATTATAAAACCAACAACAAAGTGGGTTCATCTCTCTCTCTCTCTCTCTCTCTCTCTCTCTCTCTCTCTCACACACACACTTCTACGTCCATAGTCTCTCTGCATCTCTGACTACTACAAGTCAAGCTACATATGATTACTTAGGTCAGTGTTTTAGATTAGAAGCTGTCAGTGAATCAACCAACACTAAGTTACTTATTACTAGACAAAACACCAAACAACACAAAGCACAGCGAGGAATCAGCATGGCCTCCTTATCAGAATGAACAACCACACTTTCCTGACCGTCGGTCACCTGACAGCAAATCACATGCCACATTGACACCTGTCACATGCCTTTCAATCCTCCTGCCCTTCAAAATAAAGCTCTCGCAAACACAAAAAAAGGCCTTGACCTGAGGAACATTTTCATGTTCCACCAAGAACGTTTTATTCACTGTGTTCTGGTAAATATGAAGCAGTACAACTGTTTTCAACACTGATAATAATCAGAAATGTTTCTTGAGCAACAAATCATCATATTAGAATGATTTCTGAAGGATCATGTGACACTGAAGACTGGAGTTATGATGCTGAAAATATATATTTTTTTACTGTATTTTTCATCACATAATTTCTGCCTTGGTGATCAAGAAACAGACTTCTTTTAAAACATTAAAACACGTTCTTGAGAGTTTAATGAGAAATGGGGTTGTTTTGCTGGAGAAACATCTCAGATGCTAGCGCTGGAGAACTCACTGGGTTAAAGTGTCTCTGTTGATCTCCACTTCATCACAACAGCTGAATAAACGATAAAAAACATCACTTTACTTTGAGCGTTGACGTTTACACAGACACCAGACCCGCAGCCATGACAACATCACCACGGTTACCACACGCTGGTGGCAGTTAACGTGCCAAATGTCAGCCTTTAAAAACTGAATATTAACTGGGCGGACAAACGCTGAAAAGGTGTGTGTCTGAGAGTAGGAGGCGGATTTCCATCTGATTATCCTAATGGCTGAAAATAGCACATGTGAAGCCAACGCTGACAGAAGAGACATGCGTGGAACAGGACGCTGGAAGATAGTTACCATTAGCCGCATTCTCCTACACTGATTTATCACTTATACTGACAGTGTGAAGATCAAATCACGTGATGCATCAGACAGGTCATATATTTAAAATCATTTCATGGGTCATATCATGGAAAAAGCCATTTGATGTACTATGTGACATGCTTAAACTTTCAGAACTCGCACATAAAAAACTAACATCATGTCTATTGTGGAGGACAAGGTCATCTTGAGGTTGACTTCCAAAAAAACATGACCTCATTAACATATGGCCACCCATATTTACAAATCAGCACCATTAAGCAGCTTGACTCAATCAGATAAACTGGTATTCAGTAGGGGTGTAATGGTACATGTATATGATCCTGAACCGTCATGGTTGTGCATACAGTCAGACGACGAATACATTCAGTCACAGGCGATCCACACTCCAATCCAGAAGGGGGCGTGTGTGGTAATGCAACGCTGTTTGCTAACCACCACAACAGGAAAAAGAGCAGAAGAAAAGACGATCTACGCACCAACCCAAAACAAGAGTTCAGATGACACACAAGAGATTGCTAGAAGCCTATACGCTGAGTTTCGATTCATTTTTGTGACGCGCTCCACAAACTTAGCGGAAAAGAAACCGGGACGCAGAAAGCAATATCCTGTTTGTTTTCTTTACTTTACAAAAGGACAATGTTTTGTTTTTATTGTCAATGTACACAAATAAAAATAGAAAAACTGTAAAAACCCTTTACAGTTTCGAATGATGTCTTACTCTTATCGGTGTGAGTATTTTAAGTTGTTTCCGCTGTTATAATGAGACAAAATAATTTAGCATTGTACTGATTTGTGTCGTGGAAGTCCAGTGACGGAATATGTAAATATACCGAACTTGTATCGAGCTGTGACCCCAAATGCGAGGAACATACCGAACTGGGACTTAAGTGTCCCGTTACACCCCTAGTTTTCAGAGATTAGCTGATCATACAAGAGCTGTGACTGTTTTTGGTGGGGAAAAAAAGGCATTATAAGAGCACTTCGGTGGAAATAGTGATAAACTGCTGTAAGAAACTGGTTAATCAGTCTGTAGCCTATAATTGATTTGTACATTTACTGTTGTCACATACCTTAGTGAATTTTGATTAGCCTGTAAAATAACATTGTTAGAACATTATCCCCTAACATTCCTATAAAGTTTTAAGTGGGACGTTTCCTAGCAGGCACTGGACGTGGACAACTCCACAAACAGCAATACCAGCCTCACTTACTTACCAGTTTGACTTTATTTCTGTCATAGGTCTACATAAGTTCTTATTGAGAATTATCCGATGCTCGGATGTTGAAAACAGCTTTAAGTCATCATTATGATGATCAGTGTTTGCTTTAGTTGGGCTCTTGACCCTTGTTTTTCTAATATTATTTTGTATCAGGCTGCTGTAACTGTGTTTGTTATGGCATAAAGAGTAAGAGAAAATGTGATCAGAAGATATTGGCTATATGGGGATAAAACTATAATCATCATTTATGGTCTGATTCACTGACTCATCCAGAAACTATAGATTTTGTTAATTTCACGTGATTGATTATAATAGACCTGTGATAATATTCCAGCATGAGATCCAGCAGTGTTTTAATCAGATAATCTAAAGTATTTTAATGCATTGTACACTAAACATTTTGAAATCCTGCATCTATTAGACGCTCGGACAGTGACATTGCTTCATGCCGCAATGCATTCTGGGAGCCATGGGTGAGTTTTGTATGATGCGCCCAGAATGCATTGCAGCATGAAGCATGTCACCATTATTGAGATTCATACGCTGATTCTTGATGTCTGCGTGTTCCTTAAAAAAGACTGCATGATCACAGGTGTATTATAATAAACCACATAAAATGAATAACACCTCTATAATCAAAGATTATCTACTGGATGAGATCAGTGAATCAGAGCACTAAGTGATAATTATATATGTATCACGAACAAGCAGCCAACATCATCTGATCAGAAGAATGTTAGCGGATAATGTTCTAACAATGTTATCACTAAAGATAATTTTAGAATGTATTAAGAGAATGTTATTCTTTTAGAAGAACATTCTGGGAACAAAAATGGCCATGGCTTCGGGTGTGTGTCTGTGTGTTCACTTCTCACTACTCCTAATGTGTGTGCACTAACTTGGATGGGTTAAATGCAGAGGACAAATTCAGAGTACGAGTTACCTTACTTGGTCTTCACGTCACGTCACTTAAAATAAAACTAGCCTCTGAAAACACTACCAGAACACAAACATTTCTAACTGGGTGAAAGTCGTAAGACGCATCAAAGACAGAGTGATTGGAAGGGAAACGCGAGTGAATGTGCGTCCGTGCGCTCCAAACCCGTCTTAACAAGCTAATTAAATCTGTTTTTTTGTTTTACAACACTCCCTGCTTGTTTATTTGTGTTCCGCCCGGAGCAGCTAAAATTACACACACACACACACACACACACACCAAAGACTTGTCTGAACTTCTGATCCAGCTTCTTCTGTCGTGCTTAATGAGTTCGGCCCGCAGTGACGGGTGTGCCGGTCCACACGAGCGCACCGATACAGGTTAAAGGCCCACTGAAGTGCCTTGAAACATGCAGCATTATTCAATGTGCTGATGTCATTTCCACTGAAACAATCAGTAAGAGAGGGCGGGGCATATCGAACAGCTCCTCCCCCTTTTGAAAAAAAATAACAACCAATAGCGTTTTGTTTATATCAAAACAAAGCCAGAGCCGTTGAGCTTAGTAAAGCCACAGTTTACTCATAACCTCTAACCGTTTCTCCTCCTAATCTCCTCCATATCGCTTTAAAATACATCATTTTGTGCAGAATTCAAATGGGTCCGATACGTTTTCTGGTCTGTGGCGACTCTATGATATATGATCGCGTGACACTAACGTGAAACCAGTCTTCATTCGTCCCAATGGAAAGCATATTTACACTGTCTGAATTGTTCCCTATCCCCTATATAGTGCACTATGTGCCATTCACCATGTAGATAATAGTGAAAGTGTGACTGATTTCAGTCGCAGCTTCAGCGTCTATTTTTTATGTAGGAGGCGGTGCTTCAGACTCTAGAGAGCATTTGATTGGACAGAAAATCTGACGAGAAGCTGAAGTGCAGAATTATGTCATCAAAATGACTGATCCATATTGGCGGAAGTGAGAGACTAAGTTTTGAACGCTTATTTCTTCTAAATGCTAATTTTGTCATTGTTTTGGAGCACACTAGCTTATAGATAACAGAAGGCAAACATATTCATACTAAAAGCCAAAAAAAAAAAGAATCATTTCTGATTTCATGGGGACTTTAATAGATCATCTAAACGGACTGTGATACATTTAATACCACACAAAATATACTCAATAAAATATTTTAATTAAAATACTGCCACTAATGACTATTTGTACCATTTTCCCCCTGAAGTCCACTAACTGTACAGTCAAGGTCCTCCATATTTAAATGACCTCTGTTGTGTACATTTGTATTAGCAAATGGTAATTTTCATAGCTAGGATCTTGCATCTTGAAATAAAGCACAAACAAACAATAAACAAACAAGTAATATGTATCTTGATAAATAGTAAAGTGATATTTCTCTTGATAGATAGATAAATAAATTAACAAACAAACAAAGTTATATTTATCTTGATAGATGGATAAATAAACAAACAAACAAACAAACAAACAAAGTAATATTTATCTTGATAGATGGATAAATAAATAAATACATAAATACATAAAACAAATAAAGTGATATTTGATAAATAAGAGATATTCATCTTGATAAATAAATAAATTATATTTATCTTTATACATAAATAAATATGTATCTTGATTAATTAATAAATTAGAGATATTTATCTTGATGATTAATAAATTACTTTTATCTAAATAAATAAATAAAGTGATATTTACCCTGTTCTACTAAGGGGATGACGATAGTTTGGTGTGTTGTAAATGATGCCAGAACAGATGGTCGTTATTTGTGTAAAAATGAAAATAAATTATAATACACAAATAAACATTGAAATTATTCATGCTTATTTCTGTCTTTGCCTACATTATCATAGTTTTATAATAATATAATTTAATAATATTTGATGATGAATTTTCAAGATTTCAAGTCTGGATCTGGGACCAGGGTTATTATGGTTATAACTGAAACTAAAACTATATATATGAGTGAATAATATCAAATTCTGGATGGACTTTTGCAGTTACATTAAATCAACCTCGTTTGATTAGAAATGATCATGAAAAATCACGTTTCCCGTGATCACAATGTCTTTATCCGTGGCCTTTCGACCAAACATGACTCAGGGATTCTCACCACCATCATTTGGGTCTCATCATCCTCCTGAAACACTGGATAAGTGAATCTATTTCCACAGATCTGCTCTGTTCGTTCTCATCCTGTAATTCGGGGAGTTTTGAGCGGCGGCCAATTCTGTCTCACTCAGCGTTTGCATTATTCATGCGTGTATTTATTAGCACTCTGAGGTACAATTAGAGCGGCTCTGATTCTGAATGTGCTTATGTGTGTAAAAACTTTTACTGCCAAAATTTACATAAACAAATCAAGCACAGAGCAACATCCTCTGACCCAAAACAGCATCAGGAACTCAGTGTTTTTCATGCTTTATATCTGTTCGTTAGTGATCATTTGCAACAACAAGCTAAAGAGAGTCTTTTTGATATCAGCATTCATGGGTCAGTCTCAAACTCACTATCCACTTTCATACATGAAACCTGTCCAATTGTGAATGTTTAAACAGAAGGCAAACATCTAAAACAGTGTTTCTCAAAGTTGATGTTTTCAACATGACTTAAAATAATTAACAGGCAAACCAACTGATTTCTTTTTGCTTTGAACCAGAATTCACACTGTAAAAACCTGAATATATATGATGAAACCTAATTTTAAAAGTGTTTTATAGATCAGGAAAAGTCATGAAAATTAATAAAACATTAAACTATATATATATATATAGTTTAATGTTTTATTATATATATACATATATATACATATATATAGTAATATACTGTAATAGTTTTTTATACTTTTCATTAAAATCAAATATAGTGCAGCTCAAAGTGCTTCACATGTCGGATTCAGAGATGACATAAGAAGGCCGATGGGGAGCGTGTCTTTTTATCCAGATGAGCAGGTAATTCAATCATGTCTTGATCTTTGGCCCTGTAACCAGAGTCACGGTGTCGCCCGAGGGTCATCAGAATACTAACAACACTGCGGATGTCCAGAGGCCAGACTTCAGGTTAGACTGTGACTGAATGAACGATGAATATGGTGAAAGAGGTCAAATCCTGCAGTCATTTTGATGTGATGTGAGTCTACACTACAAAAGATGATTTTCTTACTTAGTATGTTTATCTTGTTTTCCAGTATAAATATCTAAATCTTAACTCTTTCCCCACCATTGACGTAATTTTCTGTCGTTTGTGAGAAAACGCTTCCCAGCCGCTGACGAAATTTTCCAGCTTTCCGTGTTTTCACTGTTATATGGTAGGGGGCGCTATGGCACATCTTCTGAAAGAGTACATAATCTCCTGATCAAAACACACGCAAAGAAGAAGCAGAAACAAGCATATCATATGTAAGTAGATGCATATATAAAATAATGTAACACTGTCAAAATCAAAACTGCGTAATGTTACCAAAATAACAAAAGAAAACGCTAGCGGGGAAAGAGTTAAATTTAAAGTATGTAGTTTCTGTGACACTAGTTCCTAGCGGATTTACAAAACGGTGTCCAAATCGCATACTGTCTGAGTAGGTACTACATTTGAATTTGAACTCGTTTTGCGTTAAAAAAGCATGTTCTATATTGTATGAATATATATAATACACATCCACCATGTTGTTACTGTCATGTGACCTACCAGCGTCAGTTGTGTCGCTTCACTGCCATTCATAAATCCTCTGCCATGGCCTCATAAGATAGTAAAGTGTCCATTGAATGCACACTCCAGAATCTAACAGGAAGTAGTAGGCTATCCGGGGACTTTTCGCCTACTGTTTTTCAAATACTATGTTTTCAGATCTGTTTATCTGCATACTATATAGTAGGCACGTATTCGATTTCGGACAGTGTCAATGTTTAGATCAGGGGTGCAAAACTCAGTTCTTGGAGGGCGGCAGCCCTGCAGAGTTTAGTTCCAACTAGTATTAGGGAAAGTTACTTTTAAAAGTAATGCATTACAATATTGTGTTACTGCCTAAAAAAGTAACTGTGTTACTGTGTTACATTACTTTTGCGTTACTTTTTCTCACCTGGGCTTGGTTGATTGTTTTTTAATAACAAAATAAGTTACATTTTTGGCAAATGTACATTTTTCACACTAAAAGTGCAAATGCAAAAGGAAATGCAAATTCACGCCTGTACACTAGAGGGTGCAGCTCAAGCAAACCTGTGAGCTGTGCTGCTGTTGCAGATATATAGGACACGGAAGAAGAAAGTTCAACACTTTCATTTTTACAGTCATTTTTGCTTATTATTATGGTTGAATTGGATCATCGACATTGGTTAATAAAGTGAGATTAAATACATAAAGTATATTTGTTTCATTTAACATTTAATTATAGCAGGTTTGTGTAACTTTTTTGATATTTTGTTGTAAATGCATTACTTTACTAGTTACTTGAAAAAAGTAATCTGATGTTACTCCCAACACCGGTTCCAACTCTTCTCCAACACACATCATTTTAGAAGTGTCAGTGTCATTTCATGACTGCTAACATACAGTACAACAGTGGCAGACACTGAAACTAATTCAACATTATGCTATGAAGGTCTAAAGCTTCTCTCTTTCTCACAGACTCATTGCTCTTCTAACTCATAAACTTTATCATTCAAGCATCTTTTCCTCGCTCAAGTTTCCGTGCATTACCTTAGGTTGTTGCATAATGCTGTCGTCTTGAGGGAAACTAACGTGTTTTTTTAGTGATTCGTTTGCAATCTGGCTGCCAATTGTCAAATTAAAACTGCATATCCGTCCAGGGAGCTAAACTCATTAGCTCGTAGAGAAAAAGGAAAGAAGCCAGAAACTTTCATGGCTGTGTCTAAATTAGACACACAGATCATTAGATGAACTTCAACAAGTTTCAAGTCTGTTGGAGGAGAAATAAAACTCAATCTGTTCAAACTCAGCCAAAGAGAGGCAGAAATGAGCAGCAAGAGAAGTAGGATGATACTGGATCTGTTATAATAACCAGTGAGCAGATATACAGTCTACATAGGGAGCTTCTTTCTGTCCAGCATCTCATTTGGTTTTGGATCAGAGCAGGTTTGGACAGATCAATCATCAACTTGTAAAGCCAGACAGTGACGTGAGCGTCCGTTTACACAGGTTTCTCTATTTCTTTCTCTGCAGGGATCTTAGCTATATCACACCAGCAATGTGTGTGTGAAAACATCTCAGCATGAGTGTGAAACCCGGATCCTTCTGCTGGGAAACACAGTATTCCTGAGAACACAGGCCTATTGGCATCATCAATTGTAAATTCATATATTCAAATCAGCCCATACAACAGAAGGTTAAAATATGCTCTTCATTAACATTTGGGGAGGCTAGAGCAATTATGCTAATTTGCAAATGACCTCTATAAATAAAGTAAATAAATGAACGAAGATACCAACCGTATAGGTGTTTAAAGATCTACAAAACCACAACAAGCGAGAATTACAAGCAGGAACCCTAAAAACAGACCATGTCTTTAGTCCTGATAGCAGTTTCATCGATTAGATCGGGCCATCATACAGATGATTATCCAATCGGATCAAATAGCTGCTCCGCCAGTGCCAGTGAATCGATCCGGATGTTCATGAAAGACATGAAATGGTTTCTGGGATGTTGGTTTAATCTAAAGACAAAAGCTGGCTGCACATGATATGAGTCTTCAACGAGTATTTTTGTTAACGTATGGCAAAATAATCAGTCTTGAATTGTTTAGTGCACTTGCTCAACGACATAATGTGAATCTTTGCCGTGAAAGAAGTGTTGAATGTTGGGTCGCTCCTATGACGGCCATCTAATGAAGAACTAATAAGAGTTCAATTAGAAATGTTCATATCAGCTCGTCAAATGCAACATAAATCAATACATTTTGCATTCTAGATGACAAAGACTATTGATGTTGGACTGTCTGCCTTGGCTTTTACTCAATTATGTTGTACAATATGACAATCACAAAAGACATGGGAAATTTCATGCAACAATGCTTTACATGAATATGATCTCACATTACAGATCAAATTGCAACAGTTTGACTTACTCAGAATGACACGTAGCCTATATTAGATGTCTCGTCCTTCATTGTATGGGAGGAAGATAAAATGATAGTGTATTGATTTTTCCTGCTGTGCTTTGATGAGGGTAATGGCTTCTCGTGTATATGTTTATAGCGCTATATGAAGTTAACACCAGCACTGATGCTGATGTCTTTTATTGCGGGTCTAATGTCAGTAATGATCCTCATAATCATTGGGATTTGACTGGATCGTAAAAGAAAATTGTGAAAACATTTTATCTTTGAGAAAAACACTAATGTGTCGTGCTCAAAAAATACCACATACTAAGAAAGTAAATAATTTCAATTTCTTTCAAGAATTGTTCTTTTTTTTTTTTTTTTTAGTTCAAGGAACTCCAATGTTAGAAAGAATATTATTTTTAAGTTCATTAAAAGTGTGATGTTTCCAAAGTCAATGAGTAGGCTAATCCTGTTAAATAATCGATTCTCTGTTAAATATCTTATATCTGTCAATCAAACAGAAAGTCCCGCCCTCATAATTTGTTGAGTCAGAAGATGACATCTCCAACAAACAGATCAGATGTGCGTTTCCCAAAGCCAACCATGGTCGCAAGTTCCATCGTTACCAATAGAGTTCAATGGAAATTGTGACCATATTGGCTAACAAAGCTTTTGGGAAACGCACCCCATGTCAATGTTCTGAAAGCGTCCGAGTCACAGTGATTCAGCAGGTCAAACTATCAACCACAGACACCAGAAACTATCTGAACATCTTTAAAGCGGACCTATTATGCAGAATTCTCTTGGTGTTTGAACATAAATGTGTGTCGACAGACTCACATTGCGTTAGTATAAACTGGGAAGGGTCATATTGTTGTCCTATTGCTAGTTTAACTGCTTCTATTGCTCTCCTCATTTGTAAGTCCCTTTGGATAAAAGCCCCTGCTAAATGATTAAATGTACATGTAAATGACAGTGTTTGTACACATCCACCCTATAATGGTAAAAATAGCTCCCACTCCTTTTTTTTAAATCCCCATAAATCACAAGCAGTGTCTCAGAACAAGCCATTTGCAGATTCTAGCATTTGTGATGTCACATTGCACAGGCTCCGCCCACGACTTCTGATGGACTCCGCCCTATTAGCTTAGCTCCTCCCCTCAGTGAGCTGTACACAGTCCGCCATATTTATCTCCTCACCAGAGCATTTAACAGCAGCATTCAAATAAGAAATATATTCTTATTAAAGCTACTAATGTTATTCAGTCAAGAGCAGCGAGTGATTTTCTGTTTTTCTTTTGTTGTTTGATTCATAATAACAGCATATATAGCATTAGGTACTGTATATTGTGCTGCTTTCACCTTAATACACAGATCTAATATACACATGCAATTTCTTTACTCGCTGTTTACATTCACAGACATAACCGACTGTGTTTATGTGAACTTTGTGTGTTTTTGTTCAGTTTAAGTGCAATAAGAAGTGAAAGAGAACTTAATTTAATACTTACGGGACGCGCCGTCTGACATCAGCTTTCTGTGTGCGTGTTTTGGGTGTGTGCGCTCAGAAAACCATATATCAGAAGTTTAGACTGATGTGGCTTTAAAACACATGCAGATAATAAACTTTCATGATGATGAAGAACTGCAATGTCACGTAAGAGTGACCGCGATCAAGATGATAATCAAAACCAAACAGATGTTTTAGTTTCTGTCAGAGTTATCCGAGGCAGGAGCTGTAAAGGCTCCGCCCTCTTCTGGAAAGGGGGGCGGGGATCAGCAGCTCATTTGCATTTAAAGATACATGCACAAAAACAGCATGTTTTTCCTTCCACTCAAAAATGGGAATTTACTACATGGTATAATAAATCATCTGTGGGGTTTTTGAGCTGAATCTTCACAGACACATTCTGATAACTTAACTTTTCAACTGAGATTAATGTGACAACTTGTAAAAATGGGCATAATAGGTCCCCTTTAAAGAATTTGAGGGCTGAAATAAAAACTCAGTATTTCTCAGTCAAAGCGTGTGGCCGTTTATTCACCTCAGAGCAGAATAAAGAGTTTCCCGCCGTGCCGAGTGAAGATCTCACAGTCAATCAGCGGTTAATTTATCGCTCGTCTTTTCGCTGTTGCTCCACGGTCGGTCAGAGAAATTACATAAGGCGTTAATTAGCCACCCCAGTTCTGTCTCTGGTGTGTAGAGAGTCAGTGGGAGTCAATGTTCATTATCAGCCGCTACACTAAAAATACACTCATCCAAAGCTGCGTGCAGCACTAAATCACGCTCCCGAAACACTCTGCTGGAAAATACGACCTGATTTCCCTGCAGGAGACGACCGGAGGATCATTTCAAAGAGAGGAATCAAGAAGTTTGTGTTTCCCGAAGCTCTCCAGCATTAGAGTACCCATCTTACATGCTAACATCATATAATTACACTCTTTTATGAGTACAACAATATAAAAAAATATTGTTTGTGAAGGCCTATTTTAACAATCTTAAGGTTATCAATCCAGTGAATTAAAGTCCCCATGAAATCAAAATCAAATTTTTTTGGCTTTTAGTATGAATATGTTAGCCGTACTGTTATCTATAAGCTGGTGTGCTCCAAAACAATTACAAAATTCACATTTAGAAGATATAAACATCAATATGGATCAATGATTTTGATGACATCACTCTGTACTTCAGCTTCTCGTCAGATTTTCTGTCCAATCAAATCCTCTCTAGAATCTGAAACTCCGCCCCCTACATTATAAATAGTCGCTGTCGGTCACTTGTTCACACATTTACTATTATCTACATGGTGAATGGCACATAGTGCACTATATAGGGGATAGGAAACAATTCAGACACTGTAAACATGCTTTCCATCGGGCGAATGAAGTCTGGTTTCACGTTAGTGTCACGCGAACCGCCGCAGCACGAATAATGCTGCCAGTTTCAAAGCACTTCAGGGGGCCTTTAAGATCAGATTATTCATAACAAACAGCTTTACATTATAAAATATCCTACTTGAGTAAAAATAAAAAACAAAAGACAGTCAAACTATTAAAAAAAGATAACGGATGGTAGTAGTTACGTCTCGTGTTTTCACGACTCGAATCAGATCCGATGCTGATGTTGATCATATGCTGAGTTAATTATCTAAAATAACACTGCCATGGCAACGCCAGTACTTAATTGAATTATAATTAAATGACAAACAGATCCAGTCAGCGCAGAGCAGATCTAAAGCTGTGTTGTTGTGACAGATGAAATGAACAAAACCAGAGTGGAAGGTCATAAAAAGTCTGTGTTAAATATTAATTTTTTGGTTCAGCTATTCCAAAAATAGATTCATTTGTAAGGCAGTCAGGTACTGGATAATTATACTTATTGTGAAGCTGTTCAATTACAGAAGGCATAAATATGGAGGAAACACAACTAGAGGAGTATTTACTTTAATAAGGTACTTTTAATAACAGTAACAACTAGATGAGCCACATTCCAATCTTTTATAAGATAACCATTGAGAAGCTGAACTTTATTATAACCCATTAATCCTTTGTTCACAAAATGATCTTTAAGGTCATGTTGCTTGGCAACCATAAACAGCTACAGTTAGACTAATAAATTACTTTGTGTATATAAAAAATATTAATATTTCATATTTTCAACATGTCTAATAATAATTAAATCTATTTCACACACACACACACACACACACACACTGTGTGTGTGTAACTGAAAATGTAAAAAACACAAATGTGTTACTAGAAATGAAATAAAATATAATAAAACTTAAACTTATTATATTTCAGCTAGTTGTCTAGGCAACATTTCTCATTTTCATTTAGTTTAACTCCATGTACTAAAATAACTCAAATAACTAAAACTAAAACTGAAATAAAAACTATATAGACATACATAAATTTCATTAAAAATGACAAAAACACACAACAAAATTACTAATATAAAAATGACACTGTCATCGACCAACTTGGTTGCACCTGGTAGCCACACCCACTTTGAAATCTCATTGGTTGAAAATCCTGCTTAACCCTGAGAATCTCATGCTGAGTTCCAATTCGCATACTATCCGTCCTAAATAGTATGCGAAACTAGAATTAGTACGTCCCAAATCGTAGTATGTTGAAAAGAGTATTCCAAAGATACCCGGATGGTCTACTATTTCCGGTTAGAATTCGAAGTGCAGATCAATGCACACTCTAACGGCTAATATTGCCCACAACCCATTGCGTGCGGGAGGGAGGAGCTTTGTGGTGATGGTGGTATCTATGGTGATGTAAACATGGCAGCTGGATGCAGCCGCGGAGATTCGCCCTGTCGTGGAAATTCTTTCTCAACTTTAAATAATAATTGTAAGACAGTAGGACATCTCAAAGGTTAATAAAGATCTTTATTTCTTGCAAGAAATTGACATGCACATACAGAACGCATCTGGTATGAGAAGGCCCCGACTTCTGCTTTTTGCCCAGCTTATATACACAAAACACATCCTGGTTTTCTCAAAAGATCGCCTTCGTTACCTTAAAAGGATACATCTCAAAATCTTTGTCTGGCATAAATTATATCTTAGACAGAATAATATCGTGGCTAGATACAACTTCCTGTTTTTAGCTGCTGCTCAAAATTCACACCTTTTGTCTATCTTTATTTTGATCTGAGCTGCGCACATATTTTCACACTTGAAGTCCAACAATAGGTCACTTGAGTACTCTTAGTCTCTTTGCTACTAAGTCTCCTATAACTCAAAACATTTTGTCCCTGCAAGCTTGTCTTAACTTATGCTTTTCTAAACACTTGATTACACATCTTTAATAACGTGCTTTAGCTTATATGAATATATCTCTTTAAATGCTCATGAGTAAAAATAAAGTGAAAGATGTTAATACAAGCTGTACACTTCTAAAAGTAAAAACACATCTAAAAGTAAAAGAACACATCTAAATGTAAAATTTATATCACAGCCCTCAGTTTTTAAGTGTAAGAATTCAAATGTTGAACCCTTATTAAAGTCATATTTTATTGTCTCGTAATATTAATGGGGTTATGTTGTGCCAAAAAGTACCGTGTTTATCTTGTAGGGTCCGATGAAATAAAAAGTACGGTGTCATGCAAGTGTCTTTTTTTAATGTATTTCTTCTGATGTTTCTGTCTGTGATTATTATGATAGTTACCTTACTATAAACCCTTATGAAAATAAACACCTTTTACTACACTAACCATAGTTTAACCACACTGACTTATTTGTAGTAATACTGTGGCTGTACAAATGTTAACTTTATCAATCCAACCAAAGAAACATGATTACTACACTTTTACTATAGTAAAAGCATGGTTCATTTTCATTGGGGTATTTTTGAGTATTATACATAAGTATAAAATACGTTAAACAATAGTTATACTATAAACTTTAAATATTTTAGCTTTCGTTACACACATTGCACATGAACGTCAGAACCAGCCGCCTCACAAACGACCTGCGTTTCGGTTGATCTACGACGACAGCCTGCTTCACTCCTCAATTTGGTAGGACAGATTGTAAATGTATTTTGGAAAAAACTATGAGGAAAAAAAAGATGGGAATAGTAAATACAGTTATATTGGACATATAAGAATGAATGAAATGTAAACTGTTTTGTTAACAGTCATGGTGTGCGTAACTAGGCAACCACGTTCTCGTTCACGTTGCATGACGTCATCGAAGTATGTCCCAGAATGTGCATACTCTTTTGCTACACACTCAAAAGTATGTACTTTTTCCTCACAAAAAAAGTACATACTTTTAGGTCGTAGTATAAGTAGGCGAATTGGGACTCAGCCTCAGTGATGTGTGGACACTAAACAGGTGCATTCATTCATCAAGGATGACATTTATCTTTGCAATGACAAACTGCTACATTTAGCAGAAATAATCTCCAGTTTAATCTAAACACACAACACTAATCTGAGTATTAAAGACTGTTCTTGTCCTGTGTACACTCCTGTATCTGTCTCCTTGCCTGTGTTTCCATGTGTTTGTGTGCAGCAAAACATTGGTTTGTCCTCCGTGCCTGCTGTCAGCCTCTCTCTGTGCCAGTCATCACACGGGCCGGAAAAGACAGAGCTGTTGGCCAGTCGACGGCCCGGCAGTGCCAACCGAGCCACAGCACCAGAGAGAGAGACTCCACAGGCGCTGAAAACCTCTCCAAACTCCAAACCAACACACAGACAAGCGAAGAGGTTAACAGATCCTGCTACACACCGCAGAATTACAGTTAAGAAATCAGTGAGTTTAAACGGTCACATGCAAACCAAGTCCAAGTGACATAATGTCATGACACTATGACATCATAAAGGACTTTTCTGATTGGCTGGCATACTGAATTGAATTAAATAATATGTGGTTTAGTATAAATAGTATGTGTTTTAGTATAATGTGTTCTACAATAATACTGTGGCAAGCAGGGTGGGGCCGAGAGCTGTGGGAACAGAGTGAGGACGGTGGGAAAGCCCTGATAGCCACAAATACATATAGTAAATATATATATATATACAGTGGGTACGGAAAGTATTCAGACCCCCTTAAATTTTTCACTCTTTGTTATATTGCAGCCATTTGCTAAAATCATTTAAGGTCTTTTTTTTATTTTTTATTATTGTACACACAGCACCCCATATTGACAGAAAAACACAGAATTGTTGACATTTTTGCACATTTATTAAAAAAGAAAACCTGAAATATCACATGGTCCTAAGTATTCAGACCCTTTGCTGTGACACTCATATATTTAACTCAGGTGCTGTCCATTTCTTCTGATCATCCTTGAGATGGTTCTACACCTTCATTTGAGTCCAGCTGTGTTTGATTATACTGATTGGACTTGATTAGGAAAGCCACACACCTGTCTATATAAGACCTTACAGCTCACAGTGCATGTCAGAGCAAATGAGAATCATGAATGAGGTCAAAGGAACTGCCTGAAGAGCTCAGAGACAGAATTGTGGCAAGGCACAGATCTGGCCAAGGTCACAAAAAAAATTCTGCTGCACTTAAGGTTCCTAAGAGCACAGTGGCCTCCATAATCCTTAAATGGAAGACGTTTGGGACGACCAGAACCCTTCCTAGAGCTGGCCGTCCGGCCAAACTGAGCTATCGGGGGAGAAGAGCCTTGGTGAGAGAGGTAAAGAAGAACCCAAAGATCACTGTGGCTGAGCTCCAGAGATGCAGTCGGGAGATGGGAGAAAGTTGTAGTAAGTCAACCATCACTGCAGCCATCCACCAGACGGGGCTTTATGGCAGAGTGACCTGACGGAAGCTTCTCCTCAGTGCAAGACACATGAAAGCACACCTGAAGGACTCCAAGATGGTGATAAATAAGATTATCTGGTCTGATGAGACCAAGATAGAACTTTTTGGCCTTAATTCTAAGCGGTATGTGTGGAGAAAACCAGGCACTGCTCATCACCTGTCCAATACAGTCTTAACAGTGAAGCATGGTGGTGGCAGCATCATGCTGTGGGGGTGTTTTTCAGCTGCAGGGACAGGACGACTGGTTGCAATCGAGGGAAAGATGAATGCGGCCAAGTACATGGATATCCTGGACGAAAACCTTCTCCAGAGTGCTCTGGACCTCAGACTGGGCCGAAGGTTCACCTTCCAACAAGACAATGACCCTAAGCACACAGCTAAAATAACGAAGGAGTGGCTTCACAACAACTCCGTGACTGTTCTTGAATGGCCCAGCCAGAGCCCTGACTTAAACCCAATTGAGCATCTCTGGAGAGACCTGAAAATGGCTGTCCACCAACGTTTACCATCCAACCTGAAAGAACTGGAGAGGATCTGCAAGGAGGAATGGCAGAGGATACCCAAATCCAGGTGTGAAAAACTTGTTGCATCTTTCCCAAAAAGACTCATGGCTGTATTAGATCAAAAGGGTGCTTCTACTAAATACTGAGCAAAGGGTCTGAATACTTAGGACCGTGTGATATTTCAGTTTTTCTTTTTTAATAAATGTGCAAAAATGTGAACAATTCAGTGTTTTTCTGTCAATATAGGGTGCTGTGTGTACAATAATGAGGGAAAAAAAGAACTTAAATGATTTTTAGCAAATGGCTGCAATATAACAAAGAGTGAAAAATTTAAGGGGGTCTGAATACTTTCCGTACCCACTGTATATATATATATATTTTTTTTTTGCATGAATTGTGCATGAAGTGAGAACTAGCTTACGCACACACAGGACTCACATGTAAACACCCACACATCCAGTGCTCAGATTCATCACGGCACATTCTAACCTTTACAGTGCTGAGCAGCAGTGCTGACCTTTGACCTGCTCTCACACCAGTTCCTCCTGCTCACTCAGAGGTTAGAGTGAGGTCAGAACGAGATGTCTCACAGGTACGTCTCTACAGGGCTTCGCTGATTTAGTGTGAGGTCAGCCTATTTACCTATAATGCACAGGGCTGAGTCATTACAACACCTTAAAGGGATGTTTATATGTGAATAAACGCTTAAATTCAATCTGTTTATCATATAAAGCAATGGGGTCTCTTCAGAAAATTTGGACTTAATTCATATGGATTAGTTTTACGATCTCTTTATGAACCTTTTGAAGCGCCAAAGTGGTAGTTGCGTAGCTGTCAATGGAGGGGCAGAAAGCTCTCAGATTTCATCAAAAATATCTTCATTTGTGTTTGAAGGTGAATGAAAGTCTTACGGGTTTGGAACGACACAAGGGTGAGTAATTAATGACAGAATTTTCATTTTTGGCTGAACTATCCTTTTAAGAAACTACTCTAACTCTACTATGTTTTATTTGTGCACAGCAAAGCCATGTCACTCTAGCCCCTTTCACACAGCGCATTGAACCCGGGAAATTGCCGGCAAATTGCCGGAACGCCTTCTGTGTGAACGCAAACACGACCCGGGTTTAATGCCGGGATCGATGCCGGGTTGGGGACCTAGTAACATTGCCGTGTTCAGTCCCGGGACGCGCGCTGTGTGAACAAAAGCCGTAATAATGCCGTGTCGTAGTGATGACGCTGAAGCCGGGATCGTTCGCCAGCTGTGAAACGGTACGAAATGCGCAATTTTATGATCGAATCAGATAAATAAATGCACAAGCGTGGTTTCTCGAGAGAGAAATCGCAGCTCATAAGCAAACTGAAGACGCTGCTGAGACATTACAAGTCACATCGATGTCACGTGTCTTTCCGGGACATACACGGGTTGTGTGTGAAGTGTGAACGCGCGCTCTCTGATTCCGGAAAATCACTGGCAGTGTGAATGAACCAAAATCAAATGAACCCGGGTCAAATCCCGGGTCACTTTATCCGTGTATTTTCCGGAATCTCTGTGTGAAAGGGGCTTCTGATACATTTCAGAAGATTAAAGGACAATAAATTAGATATTTGATTAAACCTTTTAATAAAAACACACCAGAAACTGAATGAAAATCCCTTTCATTGAAACACACAGGTTTTGTGTCATCAATCTATATAATTAATTGTCAAACAGAAACATCTGTTAGAAAGTGTCTCAAAATGTGTCTCTCTCATCAAGTGTTAAGCTCGAGCGAGTGGTTTGACAGAATGAGAGCGCAAATGAATGTTCGGTTTTATTGCGTTAGAGACAATGACAGTGATTGTGTGAGTGTGAGAGTCTCTTTCCTAAATACACACAGGCATGTGTTTCATTAGGATGGCCTCTCATTGATCTCACTGGAGTAATATTTACTCTGTAACTCAGAGGCCAGTAATAAAGTGTGTGATTAACAGACTCTCCTCCACGCTGGGAACACAGCGACGCTGTACTACACCGCCACCTCGCTCACTTAATGAATCTTAATGGCTTCCTAATGGCTTCTTAATGACTTCATCACACTGCACGAGATGTCACACACACACACACACACACACACACACACACACACACATAATGGGGGAAACACCACAGTCACACACAGACAGGATTCTACCATCACTGCTGATAACACCAAAACCACCCACAACTGTGTCACCATAACAACCACAACATCATCATCATCATCATAACAACCAACAACAACACCATCATCACAGCAACCAACAACACTATCATCATAACAACCAACAACACTATCATCATAATAACCAACAACAACACCATCATCATAACAGGCAGCAACAACACCATCATCATAACACCCTACAACACCATCATCATAACAGGCAACAACACCATCATAATAACCAACAACAACACCATCATTATCATAACAACCAACACCATCATCATCATAACAACCAACACCACCATCATCATAATAACCAACAACACCATCATCATCATAACAACCAACAACACCATCATCATAACAACCACCAACAACACCACCATCATAACAGGCAACAACACCATCATCACAACAACCAACAACACTATCATCATAATAACCAACAACACCATCATTATCATAACAACCAACACCATCATCATCATAACAACCAACACCACCATCATCATAATAACCAACAACAACACCATCATCATCATAACAACCAACAACACCATCATCATAACAACCACCAACAACACCACCATCATAACAGGCAACAACACCATCATCACAACAACCAACAACACTATCATCATAATAACCAACAACACCATCATTATCATAACAACCAACACCATCATCATCATAACAACCAACAACACTATCATCATAATAACCAACAACAACAACACCATCATCATAACAACCAAAAACACCATCATCATAATAACAAACAACACCATCATCATAACAACCAACAACACCATCATTATCATAACAACCAACAACACCATCATGATAATAACCAACAACACCATCATGATAATAACCAACAACACCACCATCATCATCATAACACCATTATCATAACAACCACCAACAACAACACCATCATAACAGGCAACAACACCATCATCATCATGACAACTTCTTTACCAAGATAATCCATCCACCTCACAGGTGTGGCATATCAAGATGCTGATTAGACAGCATGATTATTGCACAGGTGTGCCTTAGGCTGGCCACAATAAAAGGCCACTCTAAAATGTGCAGTTTTATCACACAGCACAATGCCACAGATGTCGCAAGTTTTGAGGGAGCGTGCAATTGGCATGCTGACTGCAGCAATGTCCACCAGAGCTGTGTCCTGTGAATTGAATGTTCATTTCTCTACCATAAGCCGTCTCCAAAGGCGTTTCAGAGAATTTGGCAGTACATCCAACCAGCCTCACAACCGCAGACCACGTGTAACCACACCTGCCCAGGACCTCCACATCCAGCATCTTCACCTCCAAGAACGTCTGAGACCAGCCACCCGGACAGCTGCTACAACAATCGGTTTGCAAAACCAAATAATTTCTGCACAAACTGTCAGAAACCGTCTTTGGAGAGGTGTTCTCTTCACGGATGAATCCCGGTTTTCATTGTTACAGGGCAGATGGCAGACAGCGTGTATGGCGTTGTGTGGGTGAGCGGTTTGCTGATGTCAGCGTTGTGGATCGAGTGGCCCATGGTGGCGGTGGGGTTATGGTATGGGCAGGCGTATGTTATGTACAACGAACACAGGTGCATTTTATTGATGGCATTTTGAATGACCAGAGATAACGTGACGAGATACTGAGGCCCATTGTTGTGCACATAGAACAAGTCTTAGATCTTTGAGTTCAGCTCATGAAAAATGGGGGCAAAAACAAAAGTGTTGCGTTTATAATTTTGTTCAGTATAGATAGATAGATAGATAGATAGATAGATAGATAGATAGATAGATAGATAGATAGATAGATAGATAGATAGATAGATAGATAGATAGATAGATAGATAGATAGAAAAGTAATTTAATGAGTGAGATGTTTCAGTGTGGTTCTCATGTGTTGGTCACTGGCGTTTGGTTTTGGCAGCTCTGTCTCTCCTGATGACTGGCGCTTCGTCCAAATCCCTCCTGAGAGATCAGAGCACATCTGTTATTCATTAAAGAGGATGGCTGGAGAGATTATTTAATGAGGGGAAATTGGCTCGTTCGGCCAGTATCGACACTGATTGTTTTGGAGGAGCCTGTTTAGAAAAAAAATAAATGCAAAATGAAATACTTTTTCCTGGAAAAGAAACAGCATACATTATATATTTAATAATGAGCTGCGGCATGAAAGCATTCCCTCAGGGAAATAATAAAACAGACTCCTCTCTCAAAAAGAGTTGAAATTAGGAAAACTTGATCGGTGGTCAACAATGTGAAATTACTTTGATGACTTCTTCACAATGTTGTAGAATGTGTCCAGCTCTTAATGCAGATGGTGGAGCATGAATCCATATGGAGTCAAACTAATCCGTTCGTCTGCGGCTCACGGACTCCAAGGTGACCTAAACGCTGCCATTATCCAGGGAAGAGGACGAGGGTCTGGGATCAGACTCTCTTCTGGGACGCTGCGCTCTCAGACCACGTCTGGAAGGACACAGTAGTCGACGGTTAAAACTTCCTCTGGCTTTTAATGACAACAAATTTTCCAGGTCACACCAAAGTCACTCTGCAGCGCACTCTGATGCGTGAAAAACACGCAGACATGATTTCACTGGTGAATGACATTTGTTTGACAGACAAATACCCCCCGTAACTCTAAAAATACCACTGAAAATACATGCTTGCATATTCTACACTTCACTGGAGGTCAGGCATTCAGATGACAAGAAGAAGAGTTTGCTCATACACTATATTGCCAAAGGTTTTGGGACGCCTGCCTTTACATGCACATGAACTTTAATGACATCCCATTCTTAATCCGTAGGGATTAATATGGAGTTGGCCCACCCTTAACAGCTTCAACTCTTCTAGGAAGACTTTCCACAAGGTTTAGGAGTGTGTATATGGGAATTTTTGGCCATTCTTCTAGAAGTGCATTTGTGAGGTCAGACACTGATGTTGGACGAGAAGGCCTGGATCGCAGTCTCCGCTCTAATTCATCCCAAAGGTGTTCTATCGGGTTGAGGTCAAGACTCACCAATGTCTTTATGGACCTTGCTTTGTGCACTGGTGCACAGTCATGTTGGAACAGGAACATCCCCAAACTGTTCCCACAAAGTTGGGAGCATGAAATTGTCCAAAATGTCTTGGTATGCTGAAGCATTGAGAGTTCTTTTCACTGGAACTAAGGGGCCAAGCCCAACCCCTGAAAAACAACCCCACACCATAATCCCCCCTCCACCAAACTTTACACTTGGCACAATGCAGTCAGGCAAGTACTGTTCTCCTGAGAACTGCCAAACTCAGACTCGTCCGTCGGATTGCCAGACAGAGAAGCGCGATTCGTCACTCCAGAGAACACGTCTCCACTGATCTAGAGTCCAGTGGCGATGGGCTTTACACCACTGCATCCCACGCGTTGCATTGCACTTGGTGATGTAAGGCTTGGATGCAGCTGCTCGGCCATGGAAACCCATTCCATGAAGCTCTACGCACTGTTCTTGAGCTAATCTGAAGGCCACACGAAGTTTGGAGGTCTGTAGCTATTGACTCTGTAGAAAGTTGGCGACTTAAGCGCACTGTGAGCCTCAGCATGTGCTGACCCTGCTCTGTGATTTTACGTGGCCTACCACTTCGTGGCTGAGTTGCTGTTGTTCCCAATTGCTTCCACTTTGTTATAATACCACTAACAGTTGACCATGGAATATTTAGTAGTGAGGAAATTTCACAAATGGACTTTCTGCACAGGTGGCAACCTATCATGGTACCACACTTGCATTCACTGAGCTCCTGAGAGTGATTCTTTCACAAATGATTGTAGTAGCAGTCTGCAAGCTTAGGCGCTTGCTTTGTGTGGCCATAGAAGTGATTGGAACACCTGAATTCAATGATTTGGAGGGCTGTCCCAATACTTTTGGCAATATAGTGTAACATACATGTGCAAAATAAAGGACTTAGGAATATATCAGGGAAATAGCCTGTCAAGCAGAGGAGTGCACATCCATGTTATTGCAGGACAGGCCTAACGAATAGCTGGTTAACACATTGATTCACTGAGGCAGGAGAATGAAAACAAGCGCGAGTGTGAATGCTGTCGCTGCGGATGAATAATGACAGCAGGTCAGGACGAGGCTGTTCTACTGTGATTACTGAGACGATCTTCACGGATAATCCTGCTCCTCACACGGCATCATGTCGCTCTGAGTGCTGCATATGCCATCAAAGCTGTGGATTTACAAACGCTTAACACACGCGCTTGCAGACGAATCAGTGGAAGAGACAGAATGATGAATCAGTGGATATTTGGACATTTCAGATCATCAGCATTAGCCAGAGATTGTAGCCAATCTATCTATCCATCCATCCATCCATCCATCTATAAATTCATACATACATTCATTCATTCATTCATTCATTCGTACATCAATCAGTCTATCATCTAGCTTTATCTAGTTTCAATCCTCAAGGCTTAGTGAAAAATCTGGTAACAATGATATGATTTTTATATGAATTCTACTTCCTTGCATTTGAATTCCAAATCACAATTCTGTTTGCAATAGCATTTATATGCACTAAATAAAAAGCATCTGCCAAATACATAAAGTTTATATAGTAAATTTATTTTCTGATCTTCTGCTTTGCGTACGTCAAGTTCCGAATAAAAAAGAAAGTCAAATATGATATCAAGTATTTCATTTACTTGAAAATAAATAGTCATTACCACATGTTTTAACATTTCATATACATTCATATATTTCCAGTAAAAATCAGCTTTCTGTGATGTATTCCATCTCTCATATCGTGATAAAGATTGTGGCCGCCCACCTCGACACACAAAGCCCATGTTTCTCTTGGCAGGAGGAGAACAGATGGTGTAGTGAGGGAGAGGCGTTGGTTCGCTATCTCTATCCATCACTGATGTGCGTTCGACGCCCCATTCTCTCGCCTTTCCCACCTCACACTTTGTTCAAGCAGATGATGGAAGCGTTCAATGGTTTAGC